>NC_061115.1:170154386-170480690 GCF_002878395.1 Capsicum annuum | reverse complement strand
TTTTCATGTTTTTTAGGATACCTGCCACCTATTATTGATGAAAGTGACAAAATATTTCGACACACAAATTAACAACACCACAATTATCTTTTAAATTAAGTTATTTATAATTATCTCATCGGATAAGTGCATAAAAATTAAACTTTTTAGTAAATGATAAGGATGCAATCACCAGCAATACCACCATTCCTTCTTTTCTTTATTTGCCTACCTCTTCTCTTTTCTTCTATCCTCATCGCTTTTTCCCTATCCTTTCCTTTACTTTTTTAAAAAAGGTGAAATTTCTCGTGTGTCCCTCATGGCTTTCTATTGCAAATATATTAGTAGTAAACTAAAGAGAAGATTAATCATTTTGTAGGCGTGTTGGAAATTAAAGTATGTATAGATATCTTAAATTTTTATTTATTAGTGCAAGTTTAACTGATTACAATAGATTATCAATTTTTGTCTTCAATATATATGCCCCATAGAATTGGGCTATGGGCAAAGTGGGTTGGTTTAATAAATTGAGTTTTATTTTATCCACATAGGAAGGGACAAAGGCCCATGACCCAACAATTCTCCCCCTCCCAACTATGTGGAGGAGACCGCCATCCCGGCGATTATGCAATAATCTTCAAACTTCCCTCTTCGCAAAGCTTTAGTCATCATGTCGGAACCATTTTAATCTGTGTGAATCTTCTCAAGTTCAAGCAATTTAGAATCCAACACATCCCGAATCCAATGATATCTCACATCAATGTGTTTAGACCGACCATGAAATATAGAAGTCTTGCCAAGATGTATGGCACTTTGAATGTCGCAATAAAGAACATACATCTCTTCAGCACAACCAAGTTCCCTCAAGAATCTCTTAATCTAAAGAAATTCTTTACATGTTTCAACAGCAGCAATAAGCTCAGCTTCTGTAGTAGATAGAGCAACACATTTTTGCAACCTAGATTGCCAAGACACAGCTCCCCCGGTAAAAGTAAACAAATACCCTGAAGTAGACTTACGAGTATCAAGATCACCAGCCATGTTTGAATCAGTATAACCACAAAGAATAGGCTTCCCTGTACCAAAACACAAACTTAGACTAGAAGTGCCACAAAGATATCTCATAATCCACTTTACAGCATTCCAATGTTCTCTTCCCGAATTAGAAAGAAAACGGCTAACAATACCAACAGCATGAGCAATATCCGGTCTTGTACAAACCATTGCATACATCAAACTATGAATGGTTGAAGCATAAGAAACTTTCTTCATATCTTTCTTCTCATCATCACTGGAAGGACACTACTTCGTGCTCAATTTGAAGTGCATAGCTAAAGGTGTACTAACAACCTTAGCCTTATCCATGTTCAACCTTCGAAGTACTTTCTGAATGTACTTCAAAGTACTTTCTAAATGTACTTCTTTTTTGATAACCATAACTTCTTGGCCTTCCTGTCACGGATAATCTGCATGCCAAGAATCTGCTTTGTTGGTCCTAAATCTTTCATAGAAAAAGACTTACTCAACTCTTGCTTCAACTTTTGAATCCTGCAAGTATTATGACCAATAACAAGCATGTCATGAACATAAAGCAACACAATAATAAAGTCACCATCAGTAAATATTTGCACAAAAACACAATGGTCTGAAGTAGTCTTCTTAAAGCCCTGCTGACTCATAAAGGAACCAAACTTCCTGTACCACTGCCTAGGAGTTTGTTTCAAACCATACAAGCTCTTCTTCAATTTGCAAACATAATTCTCTTTTTCCTTGACTTCAAAACGTTCGGCTGCTCCATATAAATTTCTTTATCTAAGTCACCATAGAGAAAAGAAGTTTTAACATCTATTTGCTCAACCTCTAAATCTGGACTTGCAGCTAAGCCTAGAACCACATGAATGGATGACATCTTCACAACCGGAGAAAATATCTCATCAAAATCAACTCTCTTTTTCTGGTTAAATCCCTTCACAACCAATCTAGCTCTGTACCGTTGAATTAGATTACCATCTTCATGCTTCACCCGAAAAACCCACCTATTTTTTAAAGCTTTTATGTCTTTAGGCAGCTTAACCAAATCAAAGGTATGGTTATCTTGCAAAGATTTAATTTCATCTTCCATAGCATCAAACCACTTTTCTTTTTCTTCACTTTTCATGGCTTCATCAAGACTCTCAGGTTCTCTCCCGTCAGTCAAGAGTACATACTCACTGGAAGAATAATGTGATGAAGGTAACTAGATTTTCATCACCATGAAGATTTTCTTCAGGAGCAGTAGTCAAAGGAACTAGATTAACATCAACTAGGCTCTCACTACTCTGAGAACCAACCTTCTCAGCTTTGTCAAAATCTTCAATTGTTTGATCTTCAAAGAAAACAACATCACGACTTCTAACAAGTTTCTTCTCAATCGAATCATAGAAACGATAGTCAAATTCATCTTGAACATAACCAATGAAGATACATTGTCTAGTTTTAACATCCAACTTTGACCTTTCATCCTTAGGAACATGGACAAAAGATTTACACCTACAAACTCTAAGATGACCATAAAAAATATTCTTACCAGACCAAAATCTGTCAGGAACATCATCATTCAAAGCAATAGTAGGAGATAAATTGATAATATAAATAGCCGTATTAAGTGCTTCTGCCCAAAAGGAATCTGTCAGCTTAGCATCTGAAAGAATACATCTAACCTTCTCAACTAGTGTTCTATTCATCCTCTCAGCTAAGTCATTCAACTGAGGAGTCTTTGGAGGAGTTTTTGGATGTCGAATGCCCTGCTCTCTGCAATATCTATCAAAAGGACCAATATACTCACCACCATTATCTGAACGGATGCATTTCAATTTCTTCCCTATCTGTCTTTCAATCAAGGCCTGAAAATTCTTGAACACATCAAGTACTTGATCCTTGGACTTCAAAGGAAATACCCAGAGTTTTCAAGAATGATCATCAATAAAAGTCACAAAGTAAAGTCCACCACCATGAGACCGTACTTTAAAAGGACCGCACAAATCAGAATGCACCAACTCCAGCAAATTGAGCTTTTTTTTAAGGCGGATGACTCTGAAAAGAAACTTTTTTCTGTTTACCTGCTAAGCAATGAACACACTTCTTCAACTTTGCTTGTTTACTCCAGAAAGCAAATTTTTCTTAGCCAAACTATCAATCCACTTCTCACTCATATGACTTAACCTTTTATTCCACAACTATGATGAAGTATCATTCTCCATAAAGTTTATCAAGCTTTTAGAAGTAGAGCCCTAAAATACATACAAGTTAGATGACTTGTCACCTCGAGCCATAATCATCAAACCTCTATTAAGCTTCCACTGACCAGCACCAAGGGTATTAACATAACCCTCATCATCAAGACTTCCTACAAAAGTCAAATTCAGGTGAACATCTAGAGCATGCTTGACATTATTTAGAACTAGTTTGAAACCATTGTTACTTTGCAAACAAACCTTGCCAATGTCAAGTACTTTAACTTCATCATTATTGCCCATTTTCAACATCCCAAAATTACCTAGAGTATAAGTAAAAAATAATTCCTTCTTAGGCATAACATGAGAAGTAGCACCAGAATCCACAAACCAGCTAGACTCATCGCGAACAAGATTAATGGCATTCTCACCACAAGCAACAAGAAGATCATTATTAGCAACAACAACAACACAATTTTTATTATCGCCTTCTTTCTTTTGTCGTCTCATATCTCTATTATGCTTATAATAATGTTTCATGATATGCCCTTTTTTGTTGCAATAGTCACATGTAACATTCTTGAATTTGGACCTTGACTTGCTTCTACTTTTATCTCCATTATTTGAATCTCTGGACTTGTTTCTCCCCCTCTCTTCAGTAACCAAAAAATTAGAGTGTAAAGATGAAGAAGATGAGGCCTGAGATCTTTTTCTCATCTCTTCATTCAAGACACCACTCTTAACATATTCTATAGTTACAATACCATCGGGAGCAGAATTAGTCAAAGAAACTCAAAGAGTTTCTCAAGAGTCGAACAAAGTATTAAGAAGCCAAAGTCCCTGAATTTCTTCATCGAACTTTACACTCATTCCGGACAGCTGGTCAAGGACACCCTGAAAATCATTAATATGATCAGAAATAGGACTGCCCTCTTTATACCTGATATTTATCAATTGCTTAAGTAGGAACAACTTGTTATTGCCAGTCTTCGAAGCATAAAGTGTTTCGAGCTTGTCCCACAAACTTCTAGCATGTGTCTCATTCACAATATGATTTCTAGCATTATCTTCAACCCATTGTCTGATATAGCCTCAAACCTTAGCTCAAATTCTCAATCCTCATTTGTCATGGATTCAGGTTTAGTAGACACAAACACAGGTAGTTGTATTTTCTTAACAAATAGAAGATCTTTCATCTTTCCTTTCCAAGTATGATAGTTACTATTATTCAAACACATCATCTTGCTCATATTTGCCTCCATCATTCAAATCGACAATCAATAACAACCAACGCTCTGATACCACTTGTTAGGAAAGACGGGCACACAATCAAAGAGCCCGACAAGGTAGCAGCGGAAAACACTCAAGACTAAACTTTCTCTTTCAACTTGAACCAAGAGGAGACAAACAAAGCTAAGAAAAATAGAGTAATATACATCAAAAAATCAACCAAATGAAACAAGACAAGAATAAAGGCAATCACACAAGACACAAGATTTACGTGAAAAACCCTTCAGTGTGAAGAGTAAAAACCATGGGACCAAAACCTCCACTATAATTACCAAGGAGTTACAATATTGTCCTCCAAAATGACCACCAAACAAGTTCTAAACAACAAGCAACAATACAACACCACAGTAACAAAACAAGAGAGTAAAGGAATACAAATACCAAAATTGTAACTACTATTTGGGACTGAAAAACATGAGCTACAGACTACCAAATCAAGCTCTGTCAGTTCCTAATCAAAGATCGAGATGAGAGGTATATGCAGTCCAAAAATTAGCTCAATCGAACAAGAAACGAAGTGGGAATCGCATTTTAAAGATGACTGTTGTGGCTGAAATGTTTTGGGTAAAAATCTTCTCTTTCTATCTTTTTGTGTGCTGAACTCTTATTTTTGTGAATGGTGAATAAGACCTTAAAAGGTCAATATATATGCCCCATAGAATTGGGTTATGGGCAAAGTTGGTTGGTCCAATAAATTGGATTTCATTTTATCCACATAGGAAGGGACAAAGGCCCATGACCCAACAATGGACTAGGCGTACACCCTGATCAAGTGCACATGTGGTGTAGGCAAACACCTCGATCCTAACCTCAAAAGGCTTAAAATGCATGTGGTGTAAACGAACACCTGATCTTAGCCTCAAGAGGCATGAAATAAAATACATACGCACCATACATATGTATATGGGAAAATCAATAAGTTGATCTTACCACAAATACAATTTCAGCTAATCCATAGTTCACAACAGAAATAAGCAAATCGCTATGCGAGCCGATAATACCGTCATAATATGTAAAAGCATGTACATTACTATGCAGACCAACAAGTTCACCACGATATCTAAAAATAATAAGTAAAAAATGAGTATGAAAATAGCAACACCACAAACAATATACATATGTTTAGATGTGAACAACTCCCACCAGAGTCCACATATATTCATATCTCTTCCGTACCACAATCATAGAAATTATATCATTTCCACCATCACAAGAACCCAATAATCACAATAACATATATACCACCTCCTACTTCTTGACTTGAAATAAACATCATCGGCTATAAGCTTAAACAAAAAGTAACGTCACCACCAATTAAGAGATTTACAGATGATATTTTGGCAGTACAATACATCCAAAATTTATAAATCTTAAGAAATCATGAAAAAATAGAGAAAGAAATAACTTTAATATACCTTAATTCCCGCATCCCGGAGCTACCACCACCAACATCTACCCATCTTCTTGGGCTAAAACTTATGACTTGTTACAACTCTGAAATGTACACGATTAATAAACCAAAAAAATAAAATAAAGAGGACTAGGGAATAAAGTAAATAAGAGAACATAGAAATAAAATTTTAGCAGTAATAACCACTAGAGTTGGCATAGTGATTCAGCACTATGTCCCTTAGCAAGAGGTCGGGGGTTTGATCCCCGCCTCTGGTGAATGGAGAAAACTCTGTGGACAGTTCCCTATAGCTTAATGTGCTGACCGAGGAACGAAGAATTAGTCTCACACTGTCGGCTGTGGGGATACCTTGGGAAACCAAAAAAAAATGTCAAATGGTCATCAAACTTCTACTACCAATTGAAATTAATTCATGTCACTTTTATGTTTGCTATCCACTGTCCATAACTACACGTGGTGTTACCTTATTTAGGATAGGGTGTATGACACGTATGAACTCGAATATTCCAAATGTTTCTAGTAACAAATATATATGAACTTTTGAATATAACTTCAACTTCATATAATAATAACTTTTTGAAAAACCTAGACTTGAACCTTTATTAAAATACTTAAAAATTATAAAATTCTTTTGAAATAAATAAAATACACAAATATATCTATCACGATCTAAAAATAAGATCATAATAACATTTTTTGTGATCCAACCTTTGCAAGTAATCCAATCACCAAAAAGGATAAGAAAAACCCAACAAGTAATGAAATTAGTAAAGCGAGACTTCTAGAACAAAGTCAGACCATCGCAAAATATAAATAATGCTGAAACTGAAAGAAACTACATAAACCACCCAAAATTTGAAGTCATAGTGTAAGAGCATCTAGTACAATATAAAATTGAAATATAAAATCTATATTTAAATCCAAAATAAAGAAAAGATAAAGATAGACTGAAATCTGAAATCCGTCTTGAACACTAGGACGATTCAGTAGCTTAAATTTGATCAAATTCCACTCGAAATCTCAACTACCACACATAGCACTTGAACTAGGATTTGCACCGAAGGGTACAGTAGGTGTGAATATGGTCCACTTGTACTCAGTAGGTATCATCGGCCGATTAAGAAAATCAAAAAATAAGGTAACCAAATTAACACTATGAGCACATAATACTGCAAATAGAGAAGCCCTAAATGATAGCTCACACCGTCTCCACGAACAGTTTCAATATATACATAAACGAAAACATCACACATATACACGAAGAATATAGTGAAACTAAACCCAAATCAAGGAAACTAAAGAAATCATGAAAAATGCGTATGCAAATGTAATACCATGCAATGTAAATGTGATGAATGGAGAAAGTCATTGCATGACTTTCTGGATAGACCCACCAAGCTCGTGCCTTATAGGTAGGATCCAAACTTATATCTAAAATCTCAATCCACCTCTCTGACTCGTGTTTACAGAGAGATTTTTTTACAAAATCGTCTTATTTTCTTTCAAAAATAGTGTTCCACAATGGTAATATTATATCATGAATATATATGTATGGAATGAGGATGTAATGCACACAATCAACTCAATATGAAGTTATTCAAGCCATCCAACACGTACATAAGTGAGACAAGAATAAATATTCATGTACAACATTATTTTTATCATATGAACCCCTAACTTAGACATTTCTATTAGGAAAAAGACAATCAGTGATCAAAAAGGCCTAAAATAATAATTTAAACCCCTGAAGAAAATTATATCTAGACTAAAGGCATTTAAAATACACAGATATGGCTAATGATGTCAAATAAAGCTCCCACATGGGCAACACGAAAAATTAGATTTCTCAAGTCAATAACAACAAAATATATGCCCCCACATAGGCACACAATAATGATAATAATCTCAAAATATAAATTCGATAGTTATTTTTTCAACTCATAGCATGCATTACTTTTTTATTGGCTACAAAATTCAATTTTAAAGTAGTTAAGCAATAAACTCACCCAAAACGAAGAAATCTCAGCCTAAAGTGCTTCAACATGGAGATTTTCTTTACAAACGACTTCAAAATTAACTACAATATTCAAATACAGTATCTATGCATTTAAAGAAAGCTAATGATACCCATATTACCCATTTAAGTTAAGTCCAAAATGAATTCAAAAAAACGAGTTTGAAAACGAAAAAAGTAAAATAAGAATTTTATTTTAGAAATACTTTTCTCAAGGCTAAAGGAATCTACAATTGGAAATCCATTTGAAACTTAATTAAAAATGAGGACCAAATCGTAAAAAAATCATTTTAAGCTTTTCCAAAAAAATTCTCAAACTTTTATTTTAAAATAGGAAAAATAATGGAGATATGAGTTTGGACGTTACCTAGGGATAATATGATGAAGAAACCCTCAAAAATTATCTTTTTCAAACCTTAGAGGTTTAAAAATAGAAAATAAATAACGAAAATGGGTCCTATATACACCGATTGCCGCTTTAGCAGCTAAATCACCGCTAAAGAGGTCACCACTAAAGCGACAAGACACCGCTTTAGCAGTCACAACTATAATGATCATGTGACGTTTAAGCGCCTTCCGCTTTAGCAACAAATTGGCCGCTTAAGCAACTACACCAACTGATGTCTTGCACCAGCAAACATGGAATTTGCCAAGTTTTTTATTGAACCCTTGAGATTCATTTTGAATTCGACAAAAAAAATCATATATGATACTAAGCTATTTTTTATGTTCCAAACTCAATGACAACATCAAATTTTTGAAACAAGATTATGTTCAATATAATTAACCCTTGAGACTCTTTTTTAATATTTTCAATGAAGAATTAAAATGCAAAATAAAGGTTTCAAATTCAAACTAACCCCGCTACTAATCTAAATTTTATATTTGACCTAATGTAACTGTCCAAATCATTAATCGACATGCAAAATAATAAATATTGATCGAAATTAACTATATGACTTTTAAAGACTCAAAAATCACAAATTTTCCAAATTATTTTCGATATTGAGAACCGCCAATCATCCCTACACTCCAAATCAATATGTAGCAAGTACGAAAAAGAAAAAAATGATCAAAACATATGAAAAACAATTTTTAACAATTCAAGTCATTACAATATCATTCTAAAGAATTTTTCATAAATATTTAAGACATTTTAGAAAGATAATTAAAGTGTTTTTTTTTAATCAAAATTCAATTTAAATCAAATATTTTCTTATCACACATAATGTTACGATAAATCAATCAAATTTAGACTCTTAAATGATCCACATGGAAAAAAGGATAACCGTAAGTACCCAAAATGTTATATTCTTGTAACCTTCTAGTCTTATCATAAATATTCATATAAACTACTAAATGAGATAGGAGGTTTTAGGTTTTTTCTGTTGATGAAACTCTAGAATTTTTTTTTAAGAGTTCTTGAATCAAATCCTTGAAATTCATGAATTTCTGTGTTTTTTTAGGCGCACAACTCTAGTAAATTTCAACAATACAAAAACGATACAACTTACTTTTATTTTTTTAATACACATTATTGTACTTACATATAATTGATCACTACGTCACTAGATATTAAAACGTTCGATAATTGTAAGAATGATACATAGAGTTGTATTTATCTAAAATTGTGTTGATTCTAATAACAGAAAAAACGTACTTTCATTTTTTTCATACACAATATTTTACTTACCTATAATTAATCACGATGCCACTAGACATTAAATTTTAGTTAATGATAAGAATGAAGGGAAACACCATACACCTAACCTTCATTACTTTTGATTGATCATACACAAAATTATAATTACATATACTTCTCTTGTTTGATCAAACAGTGTTGTGTTAGGCTATGAGAACTTGCAATCACATCAGTCAATAACATATGTAATATTAACCTCATGTCCCACATACTTTGTATGGAAATTAGCACCCATAGGTGCCTCAATATAAAGAACAGAGTGAACAGTTGTTCGACAAAACTACAGAGTACAGACTACCCAGCTTGCTTCATCTGGTGCTCAATCTACTCAAAATGCAGTAATGCATCCGGAGGATAAAATGCACAGCTTGCTCCACAAGAACTTCAGACAAAATGTTGCATTTTATTTTTTTATGATATCTAAATGAGAAGGTTAAAAGATGTCGACTAATTAAGGAATTTGATTCTTATCGTAATGGATATGTATAGTAATCAAGAACTAGGTCTATGTTACTATGATATTGTATTAACATTAGTGTTTACATGAAAATTCCCAGTCTTTTTAAAATTTTCTATACCTAGTCATATATGGGCGGATAATGAGGGAAAGGTGAACCCTAGACTTAAACGATATCTAGCATCTTGTAAAATTATTGTTGCTGATCAAAATTTATTTTTATGTCGAGGATGCACTTGGGATTATGTTGATACAAATAGATTTGTTATAATCAAAAAGTAAAAACTTTTAGAATTGAGATGTAATTAGTTTTGATCATTAACAAATATCTAAGAAAACTCAGATCCTTTGCATGTATTAATAAAGAATTGATAGTGTTTATGATTGACAAAGGACTAACAAAAATAAAGTCCTTAGAAAATATCTTAAAGGAACTAGGCTGCATACATAAAGTCTAGGTATATAGTAAAGGAATCATGTCCTTCATAGACAATTGGAGATAGTTGCTGATCGACGTGATAAATTAAAGCATATTGTAGTAGCAAGAAGAATTGAATCGAATTAACAAATTAAACCCGTTGATCAAGGAACATGAATTTACTATGAAAATGTTATCTTGTTTGCACAAAATAAAAGAGTTTTAAAATTAAAAAAATCGTGTGAAAGTCTAAATAAATAGGAAAATTAAGTTCAAGTAGAAGTGAATATAGTTAACTAAAATTTTGATGAGATTTGGAGAAAGAAGTCAAGGAAAATTTGACTCATGCTATTTCTATAACAATCACCACAATGATACTATTGAGCTCCTGTTATTCATACATATATAAAATTCTTTCTTGGCAAATAACAATCATTATGGGAGAGAGTACGGTTAGTGATTCGATTGATAAATGAATAAACCTGTTCGAAGTTGCTATTTTAGTTCTTGAGTTAATTAAGTTTGAGTTTTCATTCGCAAGTTCTAACCTATTTGTTTTCGCTGATTTATTGTAATAGGTGTTTGGGTGTTGAACTTCGCTTTGTATTTTCTAGATTAGGAGCGGTGTAGTCTTAAAAAAGTTGTTATAATCAGTTTAATGACAAGGGTGAAAGGTACTGAATTAATGTTTGTTTGGCCATGAGACTTTTTTCCTTATTTTCAGAATTATTTTTCACTTTATTAGAAATCACAACTCAAAATTGGTGTTTGGACAAGAGAATTTCAAATACAACTTGGAGTTATTGAAAAAGCAAAAAATAAGTAAAACTTGTTTTCACCTCTTTCACTTCCACTTCTCTCACAAAAATTCTAAAACAACTCCAATTTATATTCATGGATAAACATAACTCTAACTCCAACTTCAAAATATTTTGATTTTCATAAACAAACACATATTTAGTTTCTTTGGTTATAGATTTATAACTTAATAAATGCAAGAGCTTTAGTGGATATCTGAGATAAATCTTACGATGATAAATTATGATTTTTCACCTCTTTAAACAAGGAAATTTTTACAGTAAAATTTCTTTTGTTATTTATATCTGTATTTAGGTGACTGCAGAATCCAATATTTAGCACAATAGATGGCAACTAAAATAACACGATATTCGAGAGGGTAATTAATTAGCTAGTATGAATTTTCTATAGCGAGCTATAACTTTGTTCGCAGTAGTGTTGATGATTTCTATCCATTTAATCTTCTATTCTTTCTTTTAAACAATATTGGCTAATTTCAGACATTGATGTATTTCTTTTTAGGCAGTTGCATTCAAAGTTTGGCCTATCTCCTAGAAGAGGGGTCACAAACTCCCAATAACCTCGAAAAAATATGTGTATATATCTGTCACGATCCAAAAACAGCTCATGATGACATTTCTCATGACTAAGTCTTGATAAGTAAGATAATTATCCAAATTGATAAAGAAAAAATAAAATCGACAATATCATAAATTAAGGGGAGACTTCTAGAATGAAGTCAAGCATATACGAAATATAATTAAAATAAAAGTATAAAGGAAATCTTAAGTCTCCCAAACCTAGTGTCATAATGTAAGAGCATCTAGTACATAACTGAAATCTGAAAATACATATCTGTCTCTGAAACTAAAATAAAGACATAAAGTAAAATAATAGGTGGCTCGACGTCGGCTCTGAAATTCATAGAGAACCTAGTACCTCGAACATCACTCTAATTTGCACGAAATCAAATACCGCATCTTGTACTCATACGCAGATCTATACCAAAAGTGCACAGTATGAGTGAGTAAGGTCCACTTGTAATCAGTAGGTTTCATAAGCTGACTGAGCAGAGTAGAAAATAATACAAGTAAAGAAAACTATGAGCACATCACTGACAAGCAGAAAAGTTTCAAACGATAGCTCACACCGTTTCAATTAACAATTTTAATATATATATATATATATATATATATATATATATATATATATATATATATGAAAGACGCATATGCAATGCAATTCAATATGGATTGGATAAATGATGAAATCCATCACATGAAATTCTGTATACACCTATCGAGCTCGCAGCTTCCTGATAAGACCCATGGGTGGTTCCTTAATCCATATATTATGTATCATTTCTCAATCTCAACTCACTTCTCTGACTCATATTCGTGGAGAGGGCTTTCATAAAAGTATCTCATTTTTTTCTAAAATAGTGTTTCTAAATTGTGTCAGTATCTCATGAACTTATATGCATGAAATGGGGATAAAATGCTCACAATCAACTCAATTTCATGATATCCAATCCATCCAACATGTTTATATATAAGTGAGCCCAGAAATCAACTCAACATGTCCACAATTTATGATCATCAACTCTAATTGAGTACCATCAAAATAAATATCTACGTAATACATAATTAGTAACATATCAATTCTTAACTCAAGTATTTCTGTTATAACTAGCTTAGGTGTACACGCCTTGCGCGTGTACCTCACTTTAATGAATTCAAACATTACACTAAATAGGATATTTGTTTAAATAATAAAGATGAATATAATAATTAAATTTAATATCTTTTGAGTATGTAAAGATGGAGAATTTATTTTTTATACCTAACATTTATCAAAAATATTTTTAAAAGTCGATCGACATTCATCTACCATTTGTAAATTGCAACGAAATAATACAATGATAAAGACATCAAAATAATACAATTAAATCTAATCTTATACACAAAAGAATTTTCAAAGTCGTCCGACAGTCATCTACCACCTGTAAACAATAACAAAATAATACGATAATAGAGATATCAGAATAATACAACTAAACCTAACCTTTACATAAAATAATTTCTCAAAGCCGAACAACATTTATCTATCACCTGTAAACTGCAACAAAATAATACGATAAAAGTGATATAAAAATAATACAATTAAACTTAAATTTTACACATAAAAATTTCTCAAATGCGATCGAGATTCATCTACGAACTGTAAATTACAACAAAATAACAAATTAATAGAGATATTATGATAATACTGTTAAACCTAACTTTTACCTAAAAAAAATTTTCAAAGTCGACTCATATTCATCTAGCATCTGTAAATTAAAATAAAATAATAAGATAATAAAAATATCAAAATAATATAATTAAATCTAACCTTTACACAAGAAATTTTTCAAAGCCAATCGACATTCATCTACGACCTGTAAACTAATAAAAAACAATATACTAGTAATCACAAAACTTAGATTTTGATCCAACTAATTCTTTTCTGAGCGAAAAATTTGATCCTAAAAAATGATTTTGAATGAAAAAAAGAAGATATATATGTATATACACACATGTTGAATTCTATTGTGCTGACAAAAATAATAAAGAAGTTTAGGGTTAGAAAATTAAGCATCCACCAATCTAGATATGCAATCGAATCAAGTTAGATGAGCATCAATGATATTCTTCCAATAGGCAAACCGGTTTGTTCTCTAGTTTAACGTACATCTCAATATTTATAGAAGTATTTCCTTAATAGATTTCTATTTTGGAGATTTTTTTTAATTGAACGGTAGAAAGAAAAATATTAATTAATTCTCCTACCATATATTTTAGGAGTCTCATATATTTTAGGAAATCTAGTAGAAAGAAAAATATTAATTAATTCTCCTACCATATATTTTAGGAGTCTCATATATTTTAGAAAGTCTAGTTAATATAATAAAAAATAATTAAATAAGAAAGTGAAACACAAGAAATCATCAGAAGAGATTATCAATTTTTTATTATGTATAAATCAAAATAAAAATAAAAAGAAAATATGGAACAATATGTAACCAATTTATGTTAGAATAAATACTAAATATTTTACTTATAATGCCAATAGTGTAAGACTTTTCAACTTTTTTCTTAATTATTTGAGCAGTGCATCCCTTTTTCTTTCTTCTCAAATCTAGAACATGAAAAGAGATAAAAAAAAATACAAACAACAGCATTAATAGGATTGTGAAACAACCATAACAAAGACAAACTATCAAACCTTGTTATTGCTACTTTCTTTTTGATACGTTCATTGAAGGATTTTTTTTTCTATATATAGATAAAAAGTTCTAAACCTAAAGGAGATAAAAGTGGTAAAAGTTTACCTAAAATATAATTTATTTAATTAATTTTATAGTCATAAATTTTAGGTACATAATTCAAATAAGGAAAGGTTTAATAACTAAATTTTAATGAATTTTTAATTTTTTAAAAATAAGAAATTAGTAAAAAGACGATTTTGTCTAAAACAAAGTCTTTTAATAAAGGGTAAAAAAATTCAATTCATTTTTCTAAAGGTCTTCACACTTTTAATATATTATAGATTATAGATATAAATATAGGCATAGATTATAGATTTACTGTAATTCTATAAGTAGGGTGAGGGAGGATAGTTGTGTACCGTGATCTTACCTCTTTCTTAAAAAGGAGAAAAGATTGTTTGTGATAGACCCTCGATTCCAACTAATGAAAAAGACGATAACAAAAAAAAAATAGTGATAACTCATTTAAATTATATTGTACCTTCTAAGATAGAAACTATTCTAATAGAGTTTGTATTAATAGAACTCCAAAACTCAAAATTAGTTTTTAACTTGTCTGCACGTTTAAACAATGACATGTTAATAAGATACATAAACAACAAAGATCTAAATATTACTGTGTGAAAGAATAAGTTTGGATACATGAATGCAAGGCAAATTTGAAAACATATAAAGCTGGGAAAACGTTAAGACAAAATTGAGGAAAAAGACGTAGAAACAAAACTCCCCACATAACTAATGAAAAGAATTTGAAACTGTAACTCCTTTTATAGAGGTTTTAAAACTGACAACCAGAAGGATTCATATCCAAAAATACTTAATTTTAGACATGTATATAATTTGTATTAAAATACCTCCAACTATAAAAGGAAGAAAAGAAAGACTCAATGGACTCCGATTTTAGTTTTACTTTTCCAAAAAAAAAAATGTATTAATGTTGGTTTTGTACGTTGAAACCGGGAGAAATGGTAGAAGTTACGTTGAGTTCTTGCCTTGTTGAAAGTTGAAAAACTTGTATGAAAAAATTGTAGGATGCCTAGTGTACTTTGATGAAAACTTTTATGGAATAATTGTAGTAGTCCTAGTGTACTTTGATTTTATTATTAGTGTTACCAAAAGTAATGATAATTATAACCAAATTATGATACGTTAGTTTTTTTTTTTCTTTTGCATGGACACTTCAAATATTATAATATAATTAAATAATTTTTTTAAAGAAAAAAAAGTGAAAAGACGATTATGGAAAAATGGTAGGATTTCTAGTGCACTTTGATGGGAACTTTTATGAAAAAATTGTAGTAGTCCTAGTGTACTTTGATTTTATTATTACTGTTATCAAAAGTAATGATAGGTTAGTTTTTTTTTTTTTTTTTGCATGGACACTTCAAATATTACAAAATAATTAAATAATTTTTTTTAAAGAAAAAAAGTGAAAAGACGATTTTATCTAAATCGAAGACTTTTAATAAAGGGCAAAAAGTTCAAATAACTTTTCTACGGGTCTTCACACTTTTAATATATTATAGATATAGATTATAGATTATAGAAATAGATAAAGGGAACCAATACTAAAATAAGACCTATATTAGCAAAAACAAATCCCTTCAGGGGCATCATATCTGGAATAAAGACACTAAAAGCATATATAAGACCATGATATTAAATAAAGCCCACACTTAGACAACACACAATATTAGATATCACAAGTTAACAGCAACAGAGTATATTCCCTAACGCGAGCATACAAAAATAATAATATTCTCAAAATATAAATCCTTTAGTTATTTCCCCAACACATGGCATGTTATACTTATTTATTAACAACTCAGATCAATCTGAAAGAATTTAAGACATAATCTACCTGAAATTGATGAAATTTTGGTCTAAAGTACTTCAACACGGTTTCTTTCCCTTATGAACGGCCTCATAAACAACTACTACAGTCAAATATAGCATCAACACGTTAAAACAAAGCTAACGATACCCATATTATCATATTTGGGATGAATTCAAATTGGATTTGAAAAATGAGTTCAACAATGAAAGAGATAAAATCAAATTTTATTTTAGAAATATATTTTTCAAGGTTACAAGAGTCTACAAGAGAAAATTCACATGAAAATGGGTTTAAAACGAGGTCCAAATTGAAGAAAACTCCTTTTAAAACCATATCGGTAAAACCCCCAATTTTCATTTTAAATTATGATTTAAAATTGTTTTTGATGATATTATTGATGAAAAACTGGAAATAAGGTTTTGGAGCTTACCCAAGCTCAAATGGTGAAGAAATCCTTAAGAATCGCCCAAACTCAAAGCTCAAAGGTTCAAAAATCGAGAAAACATAAAAATAAGTTCTTATATCAACCCTGCTTTGGCCGCTTAAGCGGTCATTGCTAAAGCTATGGGTGACAACTAAAGCAGTCTTACTTATGTAGCTATGCTCGCTAAAGCGGTCCCCTTCCGCTAATGCGGCACCCACTAAAGCGATAAAGTGCCCGCTTTAGCGATAAGTGATGGGTCATGCATAACCTCTAAAAAGGTGCTTTGTCGCTTAAGTAGCCACTGCTAAAGTAGTATTTTGGCCATTGAAGCGGCTGTACCAGCAAGTTTGCTAATTTTCATAGTTGCCGGTCGACTCCCCAAAATTCATTCAGAATCCCGTGAACACAAACAAAATATGCCACTAGGTTAACTTTAACATTTTAGACTCAATGATGATGTTTGATTTTCAAAAAAAGGTTGTTTTGACAAAATTAACCCCCAGGACTTCTTTTTACTATTCTCCAAATAAAGGATCAAAATGCAATATAAAGGTCCCAAACCCAAACAAACCACGCTATTAATTCAAATTTGATATTTTAGATTTACTGTCGCAATCTAAATTGCAACCCGACGCTCGAAATCATCAAATATCAATCGAAGTAAACTATATGGCTTCTCAAGCATCTAAAAGACCACAAACTCAGAAAAATTATTTCTGACCGCATAAAAAACTATGCAAACTATCGCCAAACTCCTAAACCAATATGTAGCAACTACAAAGAAGGACAAAATAGTCTAAACAAATAATAATGGAAAACTCACAAATTCAGGTCATTACATCATCCACTACTAAAACTAGCTCGTCCTCGAACTAAAAGCCAAGGAAATACTTGAATTGGTAAAAGGTTAAGAGTAACTACTATGCATGTCAGACTCGATCTCCCAAGTAGCCTCCTCAATGAGACAGTGTCTCATCTGAACCTTAACCATAGGAATATCTCTAAAACTCAACCATCCAACATCTCTAGATAAAATAGATACTGACTCCTCAACAAAGTTCAACTTCTCATCCAATTGAATCAAACTACAATGACACACATAAGACTCATCCAGAATATAGTGCTGAAGCATTAATACATGAAAAATTGTATGAACAATTGAAAGTCTGAAGTAAGGCCAACTCATAAGCATCCTCCCCAAAAGTTCAAAAAATCTTAAATGGTTCAATATACCTCGGGCTAATCTTGCCCCTCTTCCCAAATCTCATCACGCCCTTCATGGGTGAGACACGAAAAAAGATTTAATCACCAATCCCAAACTTCAAGGCACAAAGTTTATGGTCTGCAAAACTCTTTATTCTACTATGGGTTGCCCAAAGCCTATCCTGAATCACCCAAACCTTATCCAAGGACTCATAAAAAAAGTCGGTACCACAGGATCTAACCTCTGAGGTCTCAAACTAACCAATAAAGATCAAAAACACCTACCATATAATGCCTCAAAAGGGTTCATGTTAATACTCAAATGGTAGCTATTATTATAAAAGAACTCCGCTAAGGACAAATATTTCTTCCACTAACCTTCAAAGTCCATAACACATAAACGTAGTATATCCTCCAAGACCCGAATAATATGCTCCGATCAGTCGGGGGTGGAAAGTTATGGTAAGTTCGACTAGAGTACCCAACTCCTCCTAAGATGTTTGACAAAAGGTATAAGTAAACACTGAGCCCCTATCTAATATAATAGACACGAGTATTCCATAAAGATGAATTATCTCACGAACATAGAAACGAGATAACCTCCGACACTAACAAAAATATGAATAGGTGCAAAATAGGCTAATTTGATCAATCGATCCATAATGTCCCAAATACTACAAAACCATGAAAAGTATGAGGTAACCTGCTCACGAAGTCCATAGTGATCCACTCCCACTTTCAGTCAGGAATAGGTAATCTCTAAAGCAAACCACCTGGTCTCTGATGCTCAGCCTTCACCTGCTGACAACATAAGCTATAAAATATGATGCATACTTCTTAATACCACCCTATCCATAAAACTACTTCAAATAATAATATATCTTGGTCATACCTGGATGGATAGAATATATGAAACAACATGCCTTCTCCAAAAAAATCTCACCCATCAACCAACTCTTAACATATAAACTCGGCCTCTAATCCTCAAGAATCTATCAGAATCAAGATATTTCACCTTAGCCTCACAAATCAACACCTTAGATCGAATCACCCTCAAAATCTCATTACCAAACTGAGCTCGAATCTGCACTATCAAGAAAGATCTAGCATCAAGACAGGCTAAAATATTATCGTGTACCAAAATATTATGTCTAACTATTTAGTTAGTTATAGATTGAACCTCTAAGGTTAAAAGTCACTCTTGGGGTTAAGAGATGAGCTAAACTCTTCATACTAGTCGACCTCTAGCTCAATGTATCCGCAACAACATTAGCTTTGCCCGGATGATATAAAATGATAAGGTAAAAAGTATTAAGAAACTTAAGGCAATGCCACTACCTTTTATTAAGATCTCGTTGTCTGAAGAAATACTGAAGGTTGTGATGGTCTGAGAAAATCTCTCAACGAACTTCATACAAGTAACAGTCCACAAGTTTAGAACAAACACTATAACTACCAACTCTAAATCATGGGTGGGATAATTTATCGCACAAAGCTTCAACTGACTAGTGGCATAAGCAATTACCTTATCCTCCGACATCAACACTACACCCAAAACAACACTAGAAGTATCATAAAACACGGCAAAACCCACATCCTCCTTGGATAAAGTCAAAATAGAAGCTGAAGCCAACAACACTTTACATTTTTGAAAACTCTTCTCACACGCATCTAACCACGAAAATGCATTTTTCTGAGTCAACTTGGTCAAAAGAGTCGCATTAGATTAGAAACCCTCTGCGAAATATCAATAATACCCCCTTTCCTAAAATAGCAAAACTCTAAATCTTGATAAGAAAAGTAGGTTTAGCCTATTCATGAATAGTTGCTATCTTGATCGGATCAACCATAATACCATCCTTTGTTACCACATGACCTAAGAAAGAGATAGAATCCAACCAAAACTCACATTTGAAAAAATATATTACGATCCAATTTATGAGTCATGATGGTACCTATTATATCTCGCCAGTAACCGTAACCCGAAGAAAAATATGATGGATTATCTTGGTGGAAAATGCCAAAAGAGCGAGAAATAACTATTACAACTTGTAAATAAGCAAGGCAATAGAAATAAAAAATAGAAAAAGGGTAACTAATACAACTATACCAACCCACGAAATGGTAGAATAAGTACAAGAGAAACTATAATACAACCCAAGTTCTCTAAAAGTCAATACAATCTGTCTTAAAACAAAAGACTAGACATAAATAAGATAGAAGGAAATAGGGAAACTCTAACTCCAAGAGCTCACCCTATCTCTGAAATCCAACATAATATGATCAATGAGTCAGTGATGACAACTAGTACTTGAATTTGCACCAAAAGGCATAGACATGTTGTATGAGTACCAAAACCACAGGTAATCAGTAGGCATCATTAAAAGATTGAGCTAAATTATGATATAAATATGATAAAATTCAAAATAACACAACTAAGTCAAGGTAAAAAGGCGAACATGAATTAACTCCAACAAAGCTATGCATAAATAAATAAACTAAATTAATCACATATATAAAGAGTCCAACACACACAATCATAACCACAAATTAGCCCCATAAGACAATAAGTGTGAAAAGGTAAATAACCCAATGTAGGCCCTCATAATCCTAGAGGGTACCATCAAGTAAGGTATAACCCAAACCACCACCATTTACCAACTTTCATAATACAAGTAGACTTTATTCACATCATCCATCATTGTAACCATTTTCCCTCTTTTAAACATAACTGATATCCCCATAATTCAAATTACACCTTAAGTACTCTGTAACACCTTACAAAAATCGTCCATGCGTTAGCTCGTGGTAATATGCTCTTAGAGTTAAATGACTAGAATTGTGTCAAAGAAGTTTAGTCTCATTTTTTGACTTCCAAAGTGAGTAAAGTTTAAACCATATATAATTTCCCTAATTTTGACTTTTTATCATGTCGATTGAATGAGCATTCCGTCGATACAAGATTTGCCCAAATCCAATACCCGGGCAAGAAGTTATGACTCATTTAAGTCCTAGTCATAAAACACCGTCATTTTGATGCTTGGCTCATTGCAGAGGGGGCCTATTTAGAAATTGTCAAATTCCAGTAGCATAGCTCGATTGTGGTGCATCGCGCTGAAGTTTTATGTCCCAACTAGTGGGAAAACATGATGGCTCTGCGTCGCGGTGACCTTAACAATACCACTCATCAATTTCCAGTGAGCCACCGCAATTGTGGCGCGTCGTAGTGGCCCATGAAATCAGGTTGCTAGTTATAGTTTTAGTCCGTCTCATTAAGGGTATATTGGGTGTTTTCCACCCCTTATTAGCGTAAACACGGGATTTAATCTCAAATGACCTTATTATTGATATTTTCATCAAAAACCATCAAGAGCACTCCTTAGGGTTTCAAACAGGAAAACCCAAATAACTCAAGATTTAACTGTGGGTTTTCAAGATTGATTGAAGATTTGGAATCCCCAAATCGTAGGCTTCAAGAATCATCCATCAAATTTCTAAATTAAGGTACATGGGGTTTATCCTAAAAACTACATGGGCTTGTAAACACTAGAACATGATTTAAAGATTATCAAGCATAAATTTAGAAATGGGTTTCTGAAATACATGATTTATTAAGCATTATGAATGTTTAATTGTATTGTTGATTTGGTATTTAGGCCTTTCCCCCTTAAATTGATTTACACGTATATGTATATATATGAAAATTTAGATTTAAGATTGTTTGAGAGCACAACTTATGAAATCCCTCTCTTGTGATGACTTTAAGTTTATGATCTTAATGTGAAGGATTTGAAATGCATGATTTATGGCTTGAAATTTGTTTACTCAAATACCATAGTATTTTGAGCATGATTTAGAGATTTAAGAGAGGGAGTTTCTTGATGTAAATATATTTTGTTAAAAAGGAAAGATTTGCATGAGATTAAGAGATTTGACATGACCACCTTGCATCATTGAAAGTTTGACAAAGAGAGTTGCATACATGTATTTACATGAGTTTTAGAGAAAGAGTTTTTTGAAAAAATTTATTGATATGGTGGTCCCAAATTTATGTTTTGAAAACAGAGATTGTAATATGCTAATAATGGCTTAGAGATGTGACTTACAAGTCAATGGTATGACGATACCATAAGTATGTATGCCATAACAGAGTATGTTTTCAGAGTTTGATTTTAGAGAATGTATGTTTTAAAAAGTTAAAACTGGGCTTAAAGAGGGTTAGGTGGTTACCCGAAGAAGGTTTGAATTCAATTAACTCTTAGCCTAAAACCGTGATTTATCGATCCGGGTATATTATCTTTATGCTGGTGACGTCTATATGGCGTAGCAGAGTCAGAGACTCTTAACCCTTGCGGCACACTTGGGTTTGAGGCTTCCCCGCCAAGTCAATGGCAGATTCCATATAGCCTGTGGAATTTTAGAATTGTAGGGTATACCACCTAGCACAAAATTAAAACTAAGAGTGTCTCAGTGTTCAGATGATTTTACAAAGTCTTTTGAAAATGCCGATGAGATTTCTTACTATATGATATGTTTATGAACTATTTTAAATTGTTCTCATATATGTTGAATGTAAATTAGTATTTTGGATATGCTCTGCGTCTAGTACATCTGTATTGACCCCTACCTCCCAGGTTCGAAGGCTCAGTCTAAGGGTTCAGCTAATCAGTAATGTATTCTAGAGAGAAGTGATCCATTTCATGGTAAGCATTCTTTGTTCCTAAAGGCCTATTATTTCAGATTATGTTATTCCATTGGTTTGGTTTACTGGGGGCCTTGTCCCAGTTTTCAGAACAGTTTTAAGATATAGTAGAGATTTCGCAGACTGAGTCAGATCTTATTCAGATGTTTTGAATTTCAATTTTCTTTCTTATGTCCTTAAACCCAGAGTTAATGACCATGTTTCCATATCAGATTATATTTTCATATTTTCTTTTATGATATGAATGTTGTGCATGATTACCAGATCAGATAGAGTAGAATGTCTGGGCCTTCATAGTTCGGGATGTCCATCACGGCTAGGCCTTAGTTTGGATCATGACATACTCAATGTCATATCATGAATATCATGATTAATATCGTAGTAAATTTCCCTGGACTCAAACCGAGTACATATATATATATATATGTATATGTATGTGTGAGAATTATCATAAGCATCTTTCAGACTTGAACCAGGTATATACATCATCAATTTCATCATCATTATTCGAACTTGAACCGATAATTATATAATCCATATGATAATGAATATCTGAACTTAAACCGACAGCCATATTACTATTATCATAACTTATACTATCATCACTAGTATAATCACTAATATAATTAATAAGCATGATCAGTAGCATAATCAATAGCATAATTACTAATATAATCAATAAGAATAATCACTAGCATATTCAATGGCATAATCACTAATATAATTAATAAGCATGATCACTAGCATAATCAATAGCATAAATGATAGGCATCAACTCTCAATATCAACCATCATAGCCATCAAGTGCCAAAGTTTATCACTATTACCTCAATAAGCACTTCAAGATGTACGACAAATTTATAAAAGGTTTTCAAAAACTAACATGATCTTGGCTTAAGGTGGGTTGAACACCCACTTCTAAATCCCTATAATACAGCTTAAGGCAAGTATTTACCCCAAACTTGAATAAGGTATATAAATTTAATTTTTATATGTTAATAAACCACATTCAACCCTAAGATAAATATTTCATCCTAAGCATGAACAACTAAGCCAAATTTTCCTGAATTACGATTTTCTGATAGCCTAGAAGGTCCATCTAACCTAAGTATTGCAATTCATCATACCAACACCTAGAATTTATCCCAAATGTAACATAATATCATAAGCATACTATGAACTAGCTCAATCTATATAGAAGGTAAATATAACACCCCACATTTTGGGCTAGGACGTAAATCATTATTTCTACGTGTAAATAATCCAAAAGCCATAAATTCAATGTGAATGTAATGTTTTAATCAAATATATAGTGTGGTAATCTATTTGAGTATGAATTAATATCTTAGAGGTCCCTTAACTCAAGGACGAGTTGAAAGTCTTCCTATCGATTGAGTTTTGGTGAGTATTTAAACTTGGGTTAACTTCGATCAACCATAACTTTTTGTATATATCTAATTAGAGAGACTATTATATATCAAATGTAAGGTATTTGAGTCCTCTTTCCAACTCCACCAATTTTTCCTAAATTAGATATCGATGTAAAAAGTTATAACCATTTTATAGTGAGCTATCCGAACTGCCAAAATGTGACGGGAAGGCCGACGGACCGTCGCCCAAACCGTCACAAATGAGGTAGTAAGTCTATTTTTTGGCCAAAAAGTGATGGTTTGAGGGACGGTCCATCCCTGGGGTGACTGTTTGTCGCCCAAACCGTCCCGAACCTCTGTTTAGCGAACTAAAGCCATTTTTAAAGGGATTTTGGGTCTTTTCCACCTTTTTAACACCTAATTACGTCAAATCAAAGGACATAACTCCTTATTCATCCATAACATCAAAATTATGATTTTTCCAAGAACAAAGAATCAAGAACCAACCTCTAAGTTCAAGATTTTCAATGAACGAATTAAGATTCTAGTTCTTCTCTCTAAACTAATTAATCTAAGGTACGTGGGGTTGTCCTAAATCTCATGGGCAGGAATTTGATATGAATTTAAATAAGATTTTTTAATAATTATGTAAGTATGTATTCCATTATAAGTGGGGTTTCGATTTAACACAAAAAACATACATTGTGGCACAGTTTTGAGAAGAATATTGAAAGATCATGACGTCGTTTGATTATATATCTCAATTGTTGAATTTTTGGACATGTGATTTGAATTTTAAAAGGTGTTATGAACATGAGTTGTGAATCCTTTATTCCCCATGATGATGTTTATGAACCCCACATAATGCTATTATTAAAGTATTGAGAGCATAAGTTTTAAAACCCCTTTTTATCATGAAAAAGTGTGTTTGGATAATGTTATACTACTTGGTAAATGTTAAAGTTTCTTGACTATTTTGTGTTGGGGAATCGATATGCATATGTTTTGTGTATGGGAGTCTTGTTGGTGTTCATATAATGACTTACATAAAACGTGTAGAGGAATTGCATCGAATCAAAAGAGGAAGAGAATATTGTGAGTATGATACATGTTTTGGCTTATATCAATCTTAAAGCTTAAATTGATATGAGTTAGATGGTTACCCGAAGAAAGCACGGGTCAGATGACTCTATGCTGAAAACTGTGAATTGTCGACATGGGAACTTGGTACCCTGCTATGTGATCTTGTGTACCTAGTACTATGTTATCCCAAATTAGGACCAATGGTTAGGATCCCTGCTTTTGAGCCCAACCACGACATATTAACTTAATTGGGGTGATATTGGGTGTATTTATACACCTAAGCACCATAATTTATCCATATTTTAGCTATGTTTAGAGAACAAAGTGCCTAGTTTATTGTGTTTTTACTCTACTTCTATGTAATTGAGCTAACCGATGTGATTAGCATGATTTCAGGTATTAATGAGGTAGATGAAGACATTATGGGACTATGGAATGCGGATGGCATATGACACAAGAGAGAGTAGCAACCTGGACCAAATGTGGTGCCTAAAAACTACAATCTGGACCAAATGTGATGCATGGGAATTTTCTCCTCGGCAAATTTACCATTTATAATAAGTTGAGGACTTAGAAGGAAATTATGAGATAGAAGGCTATTAAAAGACTTGTTGCTGAATTTTTATTCAGGATTCACATTCTGTATTATTTTGAAAACAAGAGAAAGCGACTTAGCTTCAAGAGAGAGAGAGAGAAACATTTTTCTCTCTTATTTTTGCTATTCATCTTCTCCACCAAGATCGTTATAAGTTTTGGTATGATGAATATTTCTATTGTGATTTCCATTTTATTCATGATTAGCTAAGTTTATTTGTTAGGGTTATGGAAACCTTGCATTATACTCTCTATTGCTATGGGTTTTTGAATTTATGATGTTTTAATCCACTTATATCATTACTCTCTTTGTTATGATTGAATTCTTGTGGTTGCAAACATAGGGAATGTGCCATTATAGCAATAACTTGTTCGATTGAAAAGTTACTATTTGGAAAAGAGAGTAGTGACAAGAAAATAGAGTTTCCAACCTCTATTTTACATGTTAATGCCTTAACAGGATTAACTACTTGGAGAGTTTGTATGATTAGTTGTACACTTTGGATTCGAGAGAGCTAAGGTGAATAAATCCTTGATAGTTGAGAAACACTTGGATTTATAATTAGAATACATCTCTCTATAAGTGCATGCATATATAAATACTTATTACTCATAGTTAATAGAGAAGTAAAAGCTATAAGGTGGACATAACCCTAACTTGTCATTCTCTGTGATCAAATATTAATACATATATTGCTTCATTGTTATATTGTAACTATTATTTCATATTTAAACCAAAACCCCCCATTCAGGAACCTCTGACTAACAGTCCAGTAACAACTACAATACTTAGTACCATAGTATTCCCTGTGGGATTCGACACCCAACCTGGTTGGGTTCTATATTTGACAGCGATCGCTTACTCTCTCATAAAAGAGGAATAATTTGAGCGTGTCATGGGGTTGTGGCACCGTGCTGTGTGATCTTGTGTGTCCTTCCCTCACAAATACTCTAATCTTGGCGGCAACTGAGACTTATCAGTTGGTGAAAATATGAAATTGTAAGGTGTACCATCTAGCTCAATAGTGCTGCATTTTTGTTGACAAATTATTATACTATGCCCATTTATTTTCAAACGATTTTGCATTAAACTGTTTTATAATAGCTCTCACCTATTTATATAAAAGTTATATTTTGTTTTTGGATTACTCTACGTACCTGTACAATTGTATTGACCCCCTATATTCCAGGGTCTGAGGCTCAGTCTAGAGGTCCTGCAAAGCCGTAGAGTTTTCATCCTGAAGTGAAGTGTGTGTGCAGTTGGTGAGCCTTGTTTATTTTGGAAGGCCTATTTCTTTATGTCATATGTTATTTATTTTGGTTTAGGTCCACTAGAAGCCTTGTTCTAGTTTTAGTTGTGATGACTGGTTTTGATATACTAGAGATTTCGCAGACAGATATTAGATGATATTGAAGGTTTTATTAAATTCTTTGACTTTCCAGTCGTATGATGTTATTGACCATGTTTCCATATGAATCCATTTATGTATTCTTTATATGATTGTATGAATGTGTGTATGGTTGCCTATTAATAAAGGGGCGCTCGGTCCTTCACAGTTCAGAATGCTTGTCACGGCCAGGGCCTTGTTCTGGTCGTGACAAACTTGGGATCAAAGCAAGGTTCATGGTCCCAGGGTGTTTGTAAAATCGCGTCGGGTAAATTCTTATTTATGGATGTTAGCACGCCACACTTATAGGCAGGAGTTTACTAGACATTTAGGAATATTTCCATTCCTTGTGATTTAGTTCATGCTGTGGAGCCTGAAATGTCCCGTAATCAATGTCTCTTGTATTTCAGAAAATCAATCATGCCTCCACGTCGCTCCAATGATCAGAATGCCTAGACTGAAGATGTCCGTCCTACCTATGGGATGAGGACAGGTAATAGGGCTCACACTCCTAATTTCATTGTTGCTTTAGGAGTCCCTCCTGTTCAGACCAATCCACCTAGAGCAGTTAGGGCTCCCTGGTCTGGGACTAACAACACCCAACCTCCCCAGAGAGAGTTATCAAATACTGAGTTCAGACAGTCGATGCATATGAATGAACAGTTGGTGATTTCACAGACACAATGGTTAGAGGATGTTGGTTCTACATCTGTCACATCAGAAGCTTCATGGGTGGATCAGTTTATGAGGATGAACCCGCCTAAGTTTATAGGTACAAAGGTAGAGGAGGATACATAAGAGTTTATAGATGAGATAGAGAAAATATTTCGAGTGATATATGTGGATGAAGTAGAAGGGGTTGAATTAGCGGCTTACCAATTGAAGGAGGTAGCAAATCAGTGGTACAATGAGTGGAAAGATTTGAGGGGTGAGCATGCTGAGCGTTTTACGTGGGGAAATTTTGTGAAAGCCTTCCTGGATTGATTCTTTCCTCAGGAGTTGAGGGAGTCCAAGGCTGAAGAGTTCACGAACTTAAAGCAGGGAAAGATGAGCGTCAAGGAGTACACCCTGAAATTTAACCAACTATCTCTTTATGCTCTGGAATTGGCAGAAAATATGAGGGCCCGTATGAGGAAGTTTGCATCTGGCCTTTCGGATAACTTAGTGTCAGAGTGCAAGGGGCGATGTTGAATAGGGACATGGACTTTTCTAGATTGTCTATTCACATGCAGTAGGTCGAGGATCAAAAAAAGAGGGTTGCTAAAGTAAGAGAGAAAGGCAGACTGAGGTAACAGGTGGTCGAAGAGAAAGACTTAGGGTAATGCACAACCTTCAGTCAGCACCCCAGCGCCCAGACCTCCACTCGATTAGCGGCCCTTTAATCCTCAGGCTAATAGTGGATGGAGGATACAGGAAACACGTTCCCAGTGGAGCGTTACATAGCCCGCTAAATCATTTACCCATTGCAGTATCTGTGGGAAAAATCACTCAGTGAAGTGTTACTTCGAGAGGAGAAGTTGTTACTCTTGCGGCCAGGTGGGCTACATTCAGAGAGATTTACCTTCTATCGAAGGTTATGTATGGGGAGCTAAGTCCTAATCCACCTCCACAGCTTCACCTCCTAGGGGCGCTACTTCAGCTATCAAAAGAGGTCGCAACCGATTATATGCCTTATCTAACCATCAGGATGTAGAGGCTTTCCCAAATGTAGTCACAGATATGTTATAAATTTTCTCCCATGATGTATATGTGTTACTTGATCCCGGGTCTACCTTGTCTTATGTGACCCCATATGCGGCAATCGGTTTTGGGTTTGAGCCTGAGGTTATTGCAGAACCTTTCTCTGTTTCCACTCTTGTAGGTGATTCTGTTATTGCTAGGAGAGTATATAGAAATTATGTTGTGTCTATTTGTAATCGTGATATCGCAGAAGACCTCATAGAGCTTGATATGATTGATTTTGATGCTATTTTAGGAATGGAATGGCTCCATTCGTGTTATGCCACTCTTGATTGTAGAACCCGCAAGGTTACTTTCTCTTTTCCAAATGAACCATTATAGAATGGGAGGGGCATTCTTTAGCACGTAGAAGGAAATTCATCTCTTACCTCAGAGTCCACAAACTTATATCTAAGGGTTATTTGTATTATCTGATTTAAGTAAAAGATTCAAATACTAAAAGTCCTTCTCTTCAGTCTATCCCTGTAGTAAATGAATTTCTAAAAGTCTTTCCCAAAGATCTCCCAGGGGTACCGCCTAATAGGGAGATAGATTTCGGTATTGATTTATTGCCAGACACCCATCCCATTTATATTCCGCTATATAGAATAGCTCATATTAAATTAAAAGAGTTGAAAGAGCAACTAGCAGATCTTCTTCATAAAGGCTTCATCCATCCTAGTGTCTCCCCCTGGGGTTCACCTGTACTCTTTATGCATAAGAAAGATGGTTCCCTCCATATGTGTATAGACTATCGTTAGTTGAATAAGGTCACTATCAAAAATAAATATCCCCTTCCTAGAATTGATGGTCTCTTGACAAACTTCAGGGTGTTAAGTGTTTTTCAAAGATAAACCTTCGCTCGGGGTATCATCAGTTGAAGGTTAGGGAGGCTGACATTCCCAAAATAGCTTTTTGAACCTGATATGGCCATTATGAATTCTTAGTCATGTCCTTCGGATTGACAAATGCCACTGCAGCTTTCATGGATCTAATGAATAGGGTGTTCCATTAGTTTCTAGATCTGTTTGTCATAGTCTTTATTGATGACATCTTGATTTATTCTAAGAGTAAGGAGAATCATGCCAATCACCTCCGAATTATTCTTTAGACCCTCAAAGATCATAGGTTGTATGCAAAATTTTCCAAGTGTGAATTTTGGCGTAATGTTATTACTTTCTTGGGGTATATTGGATCTAGTGAGGGAATTAAGGTTGATCCCTAAAAGATTGAGGCACTAAGAAAATGGCCCATCTTGATGCAGATTAAGAAAGATGTGGGTCAACAGAAGGTGATGTCTTCTGAAATTAGTGGTGATGGGATTTTAAGATATCAGGGTAGGTTATGTATGTTAGATATGGATAGATTACAAAAAAGAGTCATTGATGAGGCGCACACTTCGAGGTATGTTTCTCACCAGGATACTAAGATGTACCATTATCTTAAAAACATATATTGGTGGAATAATATGAAGCACGATGTAGCTGATTTTGTTTCCAAGTGTTTGAATTGCCAACAAGTCAAAGTGGAACATTTGGGGCTAGGTGGTACCTCCTAAGAGATAGCTTTGCCTATGTGGAAGTGGAAGATGATCAATATGAACTTCATAACAGGACTTTTGAGGTCCTAAAACTAGTATGATTCTATTTGGTTAATTGTAGACCGGTTGACCAAGTCAGCCCACTTTTTGCCTGTAAGGACTAACTATTTGGGAGATGATTATGCCAAGCTATACACTGAGGAAATAGTTTGTTTGCATGGGTCACTGGTATCCATTATATCTGATCGAGGTACGCAATGCTCTTTATAGTTTTGGAGATCTTTTTAGAGGGGTTTAGGTACCCAAGTGAACCTGAGTACTGCATTCCACCCTCAGACGGATGGGCAAGCTAAACTCACCATTCATTCCCTTGAGGATATGTTGAGGGCTTGTGTAATTGATCAAAGGTAGTTGGGTAGATCACTTTCCATTGATAGAGTTTGCTTACAATAATAGCTACCATATCAGCATTAAGATGACTCATTTTGAGGCATTTTATGGGAGAAAATGTAGATCACCGATTGAGTGGTATGATGTGGGTGAAACTCGATTGTTTGGGCCTGACCTTGTTCATCAAGTAATGGAGAAGGTGAAGATCATTAGAGAATGACTTAAGATAACCCATAGTCATTAAAAATCCTATGTCGACATTCAGAGAAAAGATTTAGAGTTTGAGGTAGATGATTTGGTGTTCCTAAAGGTCTTTCCTATACAGGGGGTCATGCGATTTAGAAAGAAAGGGAAGCTTAGTCCCCGTTAGATAGGACCGTACCGGATTTTGAGGAGAATAGTTGGGGTGTCCTATGAATTAGATTTGCCCGCAAGTTTGGCTTCCGTTCATCTCGTATTTCATGTGTCCATGTTGAAGAAGTGTATTGAAGATCATTCCCTAGTGTTGCCTGTAGAGGAGATCAATATGAAAGACTCCTTGTCATACGAGGAGAAAATCATTGCAATCCTGGATGGCCAAGTTAGAAAGTTGAGGAGTAAGAAAATAGCTTCGGTCAAGGTGATGTGGAGAAATCAAAAAGCCAATGGGGCTACTTGGGAGTCAGAAGAAGAGATGCGTGCGAGGTACCCGACTCTTTTTGAGACCATGTATGATGATTTAAAAGGTATAAATCCAATACTACTCTCTTTCTTTCATTTAGTTCTTGAAATCATGCTTAATGTGTCTCGAGTTATCATTTGGGGATGAATGATCCCAAAGGGGGGATAATGTAACACCCCACATTTTGGGTTAGGACGTAAACCGTTATTTCTATGCGTAAATAATCCAAAATCCATAAATCTAATATGAATGTAGTGTTTTAATCAACTATATTGTGTGGGGAATCTATTTGAGCATAAATTAAGATCTTAGAGGTCCCTTAACTAAAGGACGAGTTGAAAGCCTTCCTATCAATTGAGTTTTGGTGAGTTTTTAAACTTGGGTCATCTTCTATTGACCATAACTTATATATCGAATTAAAGATCCTATTATATATCAAATGAAAGTTCTTTGAGTCCTCTTTCCAACACCATCAATTTTTCCTAAAGCAACGGTTTGAGGGACGGTCCGTCCCTAGGGTGACAGTTCGTCGCTCAACCCATCCCGAACCTCCGTTTAGCGATCTAAAGTCATTTTCAAAGATATTTTTGGGTCTTTTCCACTTTTATTAACACCTAATTACAACAAATCAAAGGACATAACTCCTCATTCATCCATAACATCAAAAGCAGGATTTTTCGCAAGAACAAGGAATCAAGAACCAACCTCTAAGTTCAAGATTTCCAAGGAACGGATCAAGATTCGAGTTCTTCTCTCTAAACTAATTAATCTAAGGTATGTGGGGTTGTCCTAAATCTCATGGATAGGATTTTGATATGAATTTAAATAATATTTTTTAATAATTATGTAAGTATGTATGCCATTATAAGTGGGGTTTCATTTTAACATAAAAAGCATGCATTGTGATATGGTTTTGAGAAGAATATTGAAAGATCATAGGGTTGTTTGCTTATATATCTCAATTGTTGAATTTGTGGACATGTGATTTGAATTTTAAAAGGTGTTATGAACATGAGTTGTGAATCCTTTATTCCCCATGATGATGTTTATGAACCCCACATAATGCTATTGTTAAAGTATTGAGAGCATGAGTTTTAAAACCCTTTTTATCATGAAAAATGTGCTTGGCTAATGTTGTACTACTTGGTAAATGTTGAAGTTTCTTGACTATTTCATGTTGGGGAATCAATATGCATGTGTTTGGTGTATGGGAGTCTTGTTGGTGTTCATATAATGACTTGCATAAAATGTGTGGAGGAATTACCTCGAATAAAAAGAGGAAGAAAATGTTATAAGCATGATGCATGTTTTGTCTTATATCATACTTAAAGCTTAAATTGATATGAGTTAGATGGTTACCCGAAGAAAGCACGAGTCAGATGACTCTACACTAGAAATCATGAATTGCCGACACGGGAACTTGGTACTCTTCTATGTGATCTTGTGTACCTAGTACTATGTCATCCCAAATTGGGACCAATGGTTAGGAGCCCTGCTTTGTGATGTTGAGCCCAACCACGACATATTGACTTGATTGGAGTTGTGGCACCCTGCTGTGTGATCTTGTTTGTCCTTCCCTTACTAATACTCTAATCTTGGCAGTTGGTGAAAATGTGAAACTGTAGGGTGTACCATCTAGCTCAATAGTGCTGCATTTTTGTTGAAAATCATTATACTATGCCCATATGTTTTCAAACGATTTTTCATTAAAGTGTATTATAATAACTCTTACCTATGTTATATAAAACTTATATTTTGTTTTTGGATTACTCTTTGTACTAGTACAATTATATTGACCCCCTATATTCTAGGGTCTTTGGCTTAGTCTAGAGGTCCTGCAAAGCCGTAGTGTTTTCAGCCAGAAGTGAAGTGTGTATGCAGTTGATGAGCCTTCTTTATTTCGGAAGGACTATTTCTTTCTGTCATATGTTATTTATTTTGGTTTAGGTCTACTAGGGGCCTTGTCCTAGTTTTAGTTGTAATGACTAGTTTAGATGTACTAAAGATTTCGCAGACAATTGTTAGATGATGTTGAAGGTTTTATTGAGTTCTTTGACTTTTCAGTCATATGACGTTATTGACCATGTTTCCGTATGAATCCATTTATGCATTCTCTTTACGATTGTATGAATGTGTGCCTGATTGCCTGTTAACAAAGGGGCACTCGGGCCTTCACAGCTCGGGATATTCATCACGGCCAGGGCCTTGTTCGGGTCTTGACAGTAAACCTAGCCTGCCTAGACGTCGAAGAAAGCTCGAAGAATTAACTAAATTACCGACTTTCCTTATTGAGAAACTTTTGCAAAGTACCATACTATAAAATTCACATTCTAGTAATCAATACTAGAAGGATGATACCCACATTACACTATTGTACTTTGGGTCCAAAAATCACACTAAAGTCCCATGTGGGTTTTATTTACGAAAAATCACGTTTCCGAAGCCAACCCAACATTGCCGTAAATTCAAGGAGTAAATACCCTTAAAAATGGGTAAAGCTTGAGCTATATTGGTGCTTAATCAAGTCACCAAGGTTTAGTTATTTTAAGAAGAAAGGGGAATATCAACCATGGAAATGAAGAAATCTTACCACAAATTCGAAGGAAAATTGTGAAATTATTGTTAATCTAAGCTTCCCAAATCACCCACAAGCCTCAATCCCAAGCTGCCCCAACTTTTACAGTTTAATAATCTTGATAATGGATGAGAAATAAGGAAAAAGAGGCTAAAAGGGAATATTTATACCCTTTCTAGTAGTGCAGATATCGCTATCACGACTTGTGGCTCGTGATTGCCACCTCTGATGGCTGCCACAGGAATCGCTATTATGACAAGTGGCTTGAGATTTCCACATCTGATGGCTTCCATAGGGGTTGCTATTATGATAAGTGGCTCGCGACCACCGGTGCTTCAGCACCAGCGGAGACTTCGAAATTTTTAAGTCTCCGCCAACCCCTCGAGATTCATCTAAAATCTTGTATATGCAAATGGACTATGCTACCTTATCAAATTCGATGTTCTGGAACTAATAGCGCATCAAAATTTCCATCCAAGGTCATTTCAACAAAAGTAGGTGCCATTTTTCATTTTCTTAACTCTCTAACCGATAGATCAAAATGTGCCCGGGTGCCTCGGGACCCTAACCAAAGGTCTACCTAGCCTAAAATCAACATTCTGGAACTGTTGGAATAGTTAGAATTTTCAAATGAGATTTTTTGACTAAAGTTTTTGCTCAGTGACCATTTGGAACCAATAAAGACTTTAAAATAGAGAATTGGCTCTAAAAGCCAAACGAACTGGCCGGTAATCAAAATGTCAGTCTCAGCAAGTCACGCATGACTTGGAGTTGCTATAGGAAAGCTTTAACGGAAAAAATAAGCGTAAATATGGAAAAATGACCTGAAAGGTCACTACAATATCCACTACTAAGGAACTTTTGTTTGGGAAAGTAAAGGAATAGGATGTACTAGAAGCCTCAAACAGGTGATAATACTAGGTCCGCATCTCATTCTCGATCTCCCAAGTAGACTCCTCTACTGGTGGTGCCTTCACTAAACCTTAAATATAGGAATCTCCCTAGTGCGTAACCTCCTGACATATATAGCCAAAATGAGCACAAGATCCTCCACAGAGGTCAATCGCTCATCCAACTGAACTGAGTCCTTTGTAAGCACATGAGATGGATCAAGAATACATTACCGCAATATAGAATATGGAAAATCAGATGGAAACAACAAAAACTGGAGGTAAGGCTAACTCATAAGCTACCTCACCAACTATGCAAAGAATGTCTAAATGTCCAATATATCTGGGGATGAGCTTGCCTTTTCTCCCACACCTCATCACACTCTTCATAGGCAATACACGAAGGAATACTCGATCACTAACTCCAACTCTCAAAGCACAAAACCTGCAGTCTGCATAGGCCTTTTGCCTACTTTGAGCTGCTGTCAACCTGTCCTGGGTCACCATGAATCTATCCAAGGACTCTTAAAGTAAATTAGTACTACATGGTAGAATCTAGAAAGTCTCAAACCATCCAATTAAAGAACGACATCTCCTACCATACAAAGCCTTAAAAGTCACCATCTCAATACTAGAATGGTAACTGTTATTATATGCAAACTCTGCCAAGGCTAAGTTTTCCTCCCACTGACCTCCAAAATCCATAACACATGCTCAAAGCATATCCTCGCGGAGCTGAATAGTCTACTTTAGCTGACCATATGTTTGAGGATGGAAGGTTGTACTAAGATCCACCTGAGTACCTAACTCCTCCTGAAAAGCTCTCCAAAAGCAAGAAGTAAGCATGAAAATCGGTCTAAAATGATAGATATAGGCACACCATGCACACGAACTATCTTACAAACATAAATACAAACGAAACTATCAGTATTGAAAGACACCTGAATAGTGATGAAATATGATGACTTAGTCAACCGATCCATAATAACCCAAATACTATTGTAGCCACGGGAGGTGAGAGGCAAACCACCAGCAATGTCCATGGTAATCCACTCCCATTTCCACTTGGTAATGGCAACCTCTGATCAATCCACCAGGTCACTGATGCTCAACTTTTACCTTCTAACAACATCAGCAATGAGATACAAAATCTTTTATTTTTCTCTTCATTCCACTCTACCAATAATGTTGTCTCAAGTCTGTATACATCTTAGTTGTACCTGGGTGAATGGAATACCTAGAGTTGTGAGCCTTGTACAAATCAGCTAAATCAAATTAGCAATCCTTGAGACACAAATGCAGCTATTAAATCTCAAGACACCCTTAGAATCAATTGAAGCCCTCTTAGACTCAACACTCCATACCTGATCATAGAGAATATGAAGCTTATTATCCTCAGACTAATGATCCTGAATCAGCTCCAATAGAGAGAACCTTATCTCGACACTAGCAAGAATCTTCTTGGGGTCTGATATATCAAAGCGAACCATCAAGTTGGCTAAGGACTAGATATCCTATGCTAACAAACTATGAGAAACTGATATACAAGCCAAGATACCCATACTCACTACCTTATGATGCCATACATCTGCTACCATATTCCACTTACCTGGATGATACAAGATAAAGATATCATAACCTTTAAGAAACTCCATCCATCTACACTACCTGGCATTAAGCACCCTCTAGGTCATAAGAGGCTAAAGACGGTGATGATCAGTGAAAATCTCACAATGCACGCTATAAAGATAATGCCTCCAAATCTTAAGCATAAAGAATATCGCTTTCAACTCCAAATCATGAGTGAGGTAGTTTCGCTCGTTCACCTTAAGCAGTCTTGAAGCATAAGCAATAACATGACCTTACTGCATCAATACACAACCCAAACCAATCCAAAAGCACCACAATACACGGTGAATCCTTTATCATTAACAAAAAAATCCAAAATGGGAGATAAAGTGAGAAACTTCTTAAGCTTTCCAAATCTTGAGTCACACTTCTCGGACCATCAAAAAGGAACCTCCTTCTGAGTCAACCTGGTCATTGGTACTGAAATAGCAGTGAAACCCTCGACAAATCATCTATAATAACTGGCAAAGCCAATAAAGTTATAAACCTCAATTGGAGATGTAGGCCTAGCCCAATTATGAATAGCCTCAATCTTATCCGGGTCTACCATAATCCCATCCTTAGACATCATATGCCTAATTAATGTCACATACTCAAGCCAAAACTCACACTTAGAGAACTTGATGAAAAGTACACAATCTCTTAAAGTCTAGAGCATTATCCTTAAATACTGTGCATGCTCCTCTCTACTCCTCGAATATACAAGGATGTCGTCGATTAGCACAATCATGAAGGAATCCATATAAGGTCTGAACACTTGGTTCACTAAATCCATGAATGTGGATAGGGCATTAGTCAAACCAAAGGACATCACCAAGAACTCTTAATGACCATAACGGGTCCTAAAGGTTTTCCTTGGAATATCCTTGACCCGAATCCTCAATTGATGGTATCCTAATCTCAAATCAATCTTAGGAACACCGCTGGACCCTGAAGCTGGTCAAGTGAATCATCAATGCGAGTCATATGATAATAGTTCTTGACCATTACTTTATTAAGCCACCTATAATCAATCAGATGCGCGTGGAACCATCTTTATTCTTTACAAACAACATAGGAGCCCCTAAGGAGACACTTGGTCTAATATAACCCTTACCAAGAAGATCATAAATAAGAGAATTTAGCTCTTTAATATCTACAGGATCTATACGGTAAGGTGTCATTGAAATAGGTCAGGTGTTAGGCTCAAGGTCAATAACAAACTCAATCTCACGGGAAGGTGGTATACTAGGTAAATCTGTAGGGAACATATTAGGAAACTCATGATCTATATGAACAGAGTCAAACGACGAACTCTCTACACTAACATCATAAATATAAGTGATATAAGACTCACAACCCTCAAAATAAGCCTCCTAGCATGAACATAAGAAATAATCTCCATCGGCTCGGAGTTAACTACTTCCTACCATATAACTAGAGGTATGCCGGGTATGTCTAAGGTAATAATTTTGGAAAACCAATCCATGACCACATGATAGTAGGATAACGAATCCATGTATAGAATCATATTAAAATCTCCAATATCAAGCATAATAAGATCAGCATTAGTATCAACATCTCTAACAATCATAATATATGATCTAAAAACCCGATCCACTACTAAAAAAATACCCACGGGAGTAGATACACATAATGGCATAAATAGTAAATCCCAAGATAACTCTAACCATGGAGCATAATAAGCTGACACATAAGAATAAGTGGATCCCGAATCAAATAAAGCAAGGGCTAACTGAATGCACACCAAAATCATACTTGTTATAATAGCATCTAAAGACTCAGCCTCAGGTCTTGTAGGTACTGCATACAATTGACCACGCCTGCCACTCGTCTAGGATCCTGAGTAATTTGCTACCCTACCTACCTGAAAACCTCCTCAAGCACTGAACCACCTCTATGACCATGCAAACTACCTCTAGGTGAGGGTTAAACTACTCTAATAGGGAAAAACACTCTGAGATAAAGCAATAATCACCCTATGACTGGGTCACTTTCACAAATAATAAACACAACCTCCAAAACTGTAACATGTACCATGCATTGAACCAGAACCAGACAATCTGGATGACCCAAAGTAACCACCACAACCAGAATAACCAAAAAATAAGCCCCTCGAAGACTAACCACCACCCTGACTAGGGTGACCTCTGACACTAGATAGATCTCCATTAGTAATCTAAAGCGCTGCCTAAAAAGGTCTCCTAGGCTAACTTTGAAGCTGATAATGCGGCTGCAAAGGATATCTACCATGAGAACTACCACCTCTAAATTGGGAACTTCTATGGTTTCCACTGAAACTTCCCTGATATCTAGGTATTTTATTATTTCCCCCTTGGGCCTCACGGTTCACCATCACCTGAGCGTGGTCAAATACCTCAGTAAAAGACCTACCCATAATAACCAAACTCTGAGTGGACATACGAATAGAAAGTCTCAACCCTCTAAGAAAGCAACAAACCCTCTCATACTCAAAAGTTAGAATAGAAGTAGAATGCTTATCCAACTTATAAAAACAACCCTTATACTCTACGACAGATATAGAGACCTGATCCAACCTCAAAAATATCTCTCAAGCGATCCCTAAGGCTGCAAGGCATATACTTCTCCAAGAAAATCTTAGAGAACTAAGTCTATGTCAAAGAAAAAGATCCAGCTGGCTTGGAATTAAAATAACCTCTCTACCAATGTCGAGCTATTAAGTCCAACTAAAACGTAGTGTAGTCCACACCATGAGTATCATCTAGGCCTAAACTATGGAGCCTACTCTAACAAGAAATCAAAAATTCATAAGCACCCTCCCCCGATGCACTAGAAAACCTGGGTAGAGCCAATCAACTACTGGCTGAGCAATCGCCTGTACAAGAGGGATCTCAACTCTGGGAGCCGCTGCTACAGGCTTTACCCCCTCCATAGTACTACTCTGATCTATAGACTGTACACCATCATACGGTGCACCACCAACCAATTACAAAAGCTAAATCAAAGCATCACTAAGTACTGAAGAAGAAATAAATCCTGGTAAAGCCTGGGCTAGTCCCTGTCTCACCAATTTCTAGGGTAGAGAAATCACTGGCTCAGGAGCGGGAATAGGGTCTCGTAAAGGCCCTTTATCTTGGACCTTAGGTAGGGACACATCTCGAGGTTTTCCACAACCTCGTGGTCATCCATGAACAGGGGTAGGATCCCTAGGCTCAGTCTTAGGACCCTCATCTCGTATAGTTGTAGCACGTGTCCTAGCCATATGTGAAACAGTGAAATTATAGAAATGTTCTATAAACCAACTCAGACTCGTAGCACGACATTATTTAAAGAAGTAAAAAACTTTTAAGAATGTCCCAGATCCTCCCAAAGATAGGAAATGAATATTACCTTTTTGATCCGTAGGACTCTACTTAAACATTTTCTCTTGAACTAATAATATTGGTGAAAACTAGACTCTGATACCAGTTTGCAATGACCCAATTTAGAGTTGTGATGGCACTACTATATCCTTCCAGTAGGTAATCTAAACCGTAACCCAGAGCTAAAAATGATGGGTTAACTTTGTGGAAAATGCCCAAAAGAAGAGATAAATAACAATTGCAACTTATAAATAAGCAAGGCAATCAAAATAGAAAATACAAAAGGGTAACCAATACATAGATACCATCCCACGACCTAGTAGAGTCAATACAAGAGCATCTATAAATACAACCCAAATTCTAAAATAGTTAATATAATCTATCTCAAAATAAAAGACTAGACATAAATTAGATAAAAGAAAATGGGGAGACTCCAAATCCAAGATCTCACTCTATCTCCAAAATCCAACACAACACGATCAACGAGCCACTAATGTCAACTAGTACTTGGATCTACACCAAAATATACAGAAGTGTAGTATGAGTACCAAAACCATGGGTACTCAATTGGAATCATCAGCCTAGTAAGCTAAATTATGACATAAATATGATTAAATGCTAGATAACACAACTAAGTCAAAGTAAGGAGGCAAACCTGAATTAACTCCAACATCACTATGCATAAATAAATTAATCGAATTAGTAGCATACGTAAAGAGTCCAACACACACAATCATAACTACAAAATTGGCCCTCATAAGAAAATAAGTGTGAAAAAATAAATAACCCAATGCAAGCCCTTATAAGCCTGTAGGGTACAATCAAGTAAGGTATAGCCCGAACCACCACCATTTACCAAATTCCATTATACAACTAGAATCCATTTACATCATACTTCATTGTAACCATTTTATCGCTTTTAAACTTAGCCGGTATCCCTATTATTCTATCATACCTTAATTCCTCAATGTCATATCATTAATATCATAGTAAATTTATCTAGACTTAAATAGGGTATATAGTTTATCAATTTTATCATCATTATTTGGACTTGAATCGATAATTATATAATCCATGTAATAAGCAATATCTGGATAGGAACCGGTAGCCATATCATCCATAACCAATAGGATTATTACTAGAATAATCAATAACATAATCACTAATGTAATCAATAAGCGTGACCACTAGAATAATAAATAGCATAATCACTAATATAATCAATAAGCATGATCACTAGCATATTCAATAGCCTAATCACTAATATATCAATTAGCATAATGAATAGCATAAAAAATAGGCATCAAATCTCAATATCAACCATTATAGACATCAAGTGCCAAAGTTTCTCACAATTACCTCAATAAATATTTCAAGATGTACAACAAACGTATAAAAGATTTTCAAAGCCTAACACGATCTTGGCCTAAAATTATCTACCCTGAACTAAGATAAGGTATCTAAATTCACTTTTTAGATGTTAACTAAACCACATTCAATCGTAAGATAGAGATTTTATCCTAATCATGAGCAACTAAGCTGATTTAGCCTAAATTATAATTTTTGGATAGCCTAGAAGGTCCATCTAACCTAAGTATTTCAATTCATCACACCAGTACCTAGAATCCATCCCAAATCCAACAAAATATCATAAGCATACTGAAATACCCTAGGTTTTGGCCCTTAAAAATTTCTTGAGTCTTGAACTTTCTGATTATTATACGACTCACACCATGACTTATATGGTATGGGTATGGGTTTAGAACCCTAGTCATATGTTGGTTAGTGTCATATTGGCCAAGTTTTATTCTTGGCACGAGAAGACATCATATGAGTCTTATCTACATGATATGAGAGGTAGGGTCAAAACCGTATATTGTCCAGTGTCTAGACTAGATATTTCTGCTTAGGGTACGACTTGAAGGGTACTGGTCATATAGTGATGGTACAAGTCAGGTAGGGGAGTCGTATATTAGGTAAAATATGGTGTCGAACTTTATGATCAAGGTATGAGTGGAGGGGTCCGACTGTACCCTCCTGCGAGTCTCCTACAACTTTTAAGCTGAGGGCATTTTGGACAACTCCCACCGTAAGACCTTAAGATTCCACATCTTATGAACCTAATTTGTCATCCTTTGCATACTTTAAAAGATTAAAAACACTCTCTAAACTCTCTCTAACAACCTCTCAAGAAAATTGGGCTAGGGTTTTTTTAAGGTGGTCATCTAGAGGCTTAAGGATTAAAATCTCTCTGTGAATCTTTGTAACTCAGGCATGTTACTCTTTCCTCATTGTTATTTCAACTAAAATCATGTTTTAAGGAATGGTTTTCATGGTAATATTATGGTATTGATTTGGTTTTGAAATATATATTGAGTTTTTTTGGTTGTTCTTGGTTGGATAATGTTTTCTCATAGTTTTTTATGGTTTTTATGTTATAACGGCAGTTTGAGCATGTGGTTGCATAGGAATGGTCAATTGATGCTTTGTTTTGGTTTTGGAAACTATATGCCTCAACATGTTTGATAAAATGCCAATGAGAATGATTTTGTCATATTGTTTGACTTTTATTGAAAACTTTGCTTTACATGATATAGTAATGGAACTTAAATTGGTTTGTTTGGTTTTAAATGATTTGGAAAGGCCTTGGTGGGAATGGCTTTGGTTTAATTGAAAATCTAGTGGGGTACATAGGAATCCCCAAAGTGAACTTACAATGAAAACCTTGTGGGGTACACGAGAATCCCCCAAGTGATTTTAATAATAGAATCTTGTGCGTACATGAAATCCCCTAAATGTTGGCTAGTGACATAGCTTGCAAACTATAGTCGGTATGATGATACCACTTTATAATGCCTCAATAATTGACTCCTAGAATTTGTGATTTGGTTATGTGCTAAAAGTTTTAATTGGGCAATAATGGGGGTTGTGATAGCTAGCCGTAAAGGTATGAGTTCGACAGGTTGACACTGGAAACTCATGTTTGCCGACATGAGGATTGGTCTTGATGATCATGTACTTATGGGGTTCAAGGGAATCCCCCAAGTATATATACGCACATATGTATCATAGAGGGCAAAAGGTACAAGGTAATCCCCGAATACCTATGGTATCTCCAGTTTATGCGACTACACGCACTGGGGCCCATTCAGGGGGTAACACTGGACCCATTTAGCCCGTGGGTGGATTATGACACTAAATCTAGACAACCCAGGTTAAAGATTTTAAATACATGCTAAACCCGGTTTCCTTTCCCGAAATGATATATATATATATATGTGTGTGTGTGTGCGTGTACGTATGCGATTAAATAAGGTTATTTACTTTGATTTCGAATAATGGCATTATTTTATCCTTACTCCTGACCACATGCTAGCGTTCACCCACTAAACCATCTTTGGGCTCTATATCTCCATGCGACGCTAGAATCGGCCATACTATCACACCTCCTACTTAGTGACTTGGTGATTTGGGGACAACTTGATTCAGAATGAAGTGGTGAGCTTCTATTCTTTGAAAGGCCCATTTCATGTTATGGTTTATCTTATGCTTTACTATTACCTTGACATTTGTTTTTGGCTATGGTCGGGGGCATGTCCCTACTAGATATTCTTGGACATTGTTTAGAGGCTGTGTATAGACAACTATGGACTTGGGTATATTATGGTTTGGTTTGGTTTAGATGGTATGAGTTGGTTGGGTTGGTCTCGATTTTAGAGTCATCCCACCTTCGTTGAATTCTAAATACTCTATCTTGTTATATGTTCGAAATTTACCCAACACGGGTTGTATGTTAGTTGGTTGGATTGGGTATGAGGGTGGTCTTTGGTTTGGGTTGGACTTGAGATTTCTGACATGACTAGGCTTTGGTTTGGGTCATGTCAGATACTATGAACTAGATCAATCTATATAGATGGTAAACCTAGCCTACCTGGATGCCAAAGAAAGCTCGAAGAATCAGCTAAATCACCGACTATCCTTTTCGAGAAGCTTCTAGAAGATGCCATGTTATCAAATTCATATTCTACTCATCAATATGAGAATGATGATACCCACATTGCACTATTGTGCTTCGGGGTCCAAAAATCACATCAAAATCCCATGTGGGTCCTATTTATGGAAAATCACATTTTCAAAGGCAACCCAATATTCCCTCATGTATAAGGAGTAATTACCCTCAAAATAGGTGAAATTCAAGCTACTTTGGTTTTAAAATCAAGTCACCAAGCTTTAGGGATTTCAAGAAAGAAAGGGGAAATTCAACCATGGAAATGAAGAAATCTTACCACAAGTTCGAAGGAAAATCACAAAATATTTGTTATCCAAGCTTCCCAAATCACCTACAAGCTTCAATCCCAAGCTTTCCAAATATTTAGGGTTTAAGTTTCTTGTAGTGGATGAGAAATGGGAAAAGATGGGCTAAAAGGGGATATTTATACCTTTCCAAGGGGTATGAATATTGATATCGCGACACGTGGCTCGCGGTCGCCATAAATAATGGCTTCCATGAGAGTCTCTATCGCGACAAGTGGCTCAGAATCGCTATACCTAATTGCTGCCACAGGAGTCACTATCATGATAAGTGGCTCATAAACGTCGGTGCTTCAACACCAACTGAGACTTGGTAATTTTCAAATCTCCGCCAACCCCTCTAGATTCATCCAGAATCTTGTATACGCACATGGACTATTGCTACCCTATCAAATTTGACATTTAGGATTCAATGGAGCAGTTAAAATTTCCATCTGAGGTAGTTCTGACAAAAAATAGGTCCCACACCCATTTTCTATTTTCTTAACTTATTGACTAATAGGTCAAAATGAGCCTGGGTGCCTCGGGATCCGAACCAAAGATCTACCTAGATTAAAATTGACATTGTAAGCTGCTGGAATAGTAAAAAATTGTAAACTAGATTGCTCGACTGAAGTTTTTGCCTGGTGGCCGTTTGGAACTAGTGAAGACTTCGAAATAGAGAATTGACTTTAAAAATAAAACAAACTGCTTGGTAACCGAACAATCAGTCCCAGCAAGTCCCAAATGACTTGGGGAAACTAAGGAAAGCTCTAACGACAAAAATAAGTGAAAATATGAAAAATGACCTGAAGGGTCATTACAACATACAACATCTCATCACACAATCTCTGAAGTAAGATCCTCAAAATACTCTACATGTCCGGCCTCACTCTTGGAATAAACCAAGATGTTATAATCTTTAAATATAATCACAAAAGAGTCGAGATATGGTCGAAACACCTGATCATCAACTCCATGAACATTGCTGGGCTTTGGTCAATCTAAATGACATGATCATGAACTCATAATGACCAATATTGAGACCAAAAAGTCATCTTTGACACATTTGAAGCTTTAATCTTCAACTAGTGATGCCCAAATCTCAAATGAATCTAGGATAATACTGAATAACCCTTAAGCTGGTAAAAAATATCATCAATATGAGAAAGATGATACTTGTTCTTAATTGTCACTTTATTCAACTGCCTATAATTAATACACATATGCATAAAACCATTATTTTTCCTCACGAACAAGACAAAAGCATCCCAAGAAGATGCACACTAGGTTTAATAAACCTTTAGTCAACAAATCTTACACATCTGATCCTTCAATTCCTTCAACTCAATTGGGGCCATCCTATAGGGATAAATAGAAGTGGGCTTGCTGCCTGACTCCACATTAATAGAAAAATCAAAATCACACTCCAAAGGTAACCAAGCAAATTTGTAAGTAACACATCCATGAACTCATGAATAACCCAAATAAAGTCCATAGGAGGTGGTCAGGCAACACTAGTATCATGGATATGAGATAAATAAGATAATACTCTTCCTCTATAATGTAACGAGCATGCAGAAAATTATAATATCCTTCAGACCCAAATCAAGTGTAACCTTACAATCTAACCTTAACACACCCAATATAGCTAAGGTCACTATCCAAAATAGCACGATCAGGTGCTAACCAATCCATACATAAGATAACATCAAAATCAACCATATCTAGGACAATCAAGTCTACCCAAGTCTCATGGCCTGCAAAGGTACCATACAAGATTGGTACACCCAATCCTCCGCTAAAAAATCCCCCACACGGGTAGAAACATGAAGAGACATAACAAGAGGATCACATGAATCATCAAAACCATAAGCAATATATATATACATATAGGATAATGTAGAAACTGGGTTAAATAATATGGAAGAAGATCTGTAGCAAACTGGGACGATACCTATAAAAACTACATCACAATCTTCTGCCTAAGGTCATCTAGGGATAGCATAACACTAACCACATTCACTACCAAACTAAGTTACCCTGTAACTACCTCCATGAGCACCCCTACCTCTAGCAGTAGCACATTTAGCACCATCTCTTCTATTTTGTGAACTACCTCTGACTGAGATATTAGAGTAGGGTAGATCTAAAGTTGAGAACCCTGTTGAGTCAATCTATACAGATATCGAGGGCAATTTTTTATCATACGGCCAAACTCATCACATACAAAACATCCTCGATGGGCTAACTTAATTTGAGAAGGTGTGGATGAACTAGACCATCCTAGCCTGAAGAACTAATTTTAGAACCTCCACCTGCATGGCCTGATACATAGCAAGGAAAAGTTGCAAAACCTAAAGGTATACCACTGGATACCAATAATGCAACTTGAACCGACATACCATAATAACCACAGGAACCTCTACAAGAGAAATCTCTACTTCAGAAGGAATTTCCACTAATCTCACAATGATGGCGCACCTTTTTGGTGCCTCCCTAAGTAGCCTAGTTAACATACTCAATCATCTTGTAATGCTTAATAATACTATTAAAAAAACCCTTGAAACTACCATCTGAGCTATAGCCAATTGATGAGTACCATCTAATCCCTTCACAAACTTCCTAATCCTCTCAGAATCAAGGGAGATGTTAGTGATTGAATATCTGGATAAAGTGTGAAAACAAGCCTCATATAGTCCTGGCGCCCTAGACCAAGTAATCAAACTCATCACGTATCTTATCTCTCAAACTATATGCCAAAAATTTCTCTAAGGAGGCCTTAAAATATTGACTCCAAGAAATAGTAGGTGAAACCAAAGTTCTACAACTAGTATATGACCTCCACCAATCCCTAGCCTCACCCATCAACTGATAGGTAGTATAAGCAATTCTATGAGAATTAAGGGATACAAGATTATGTAACTTCCCTAGCGATCAATCAAGAACTCATAGGAATCCTTGCTAATAGCTCCATTAAACTTGAGTGGATCCAATAAAATAAATATGTTAAACTCTTTTGATCACCAGAAGACATAACTATACCTGAAGCAACAAGAAGAATAGTAAGTCTGACAAATATTGAATCCATTCATGAGGGTACCATATATGATGGCGTACCCCGTAGGAATACCGTAAGAAAATTCCAACATTGACAGTGGAACGTCACTCAAAGTCTGACGAATACCAAGTACACTCAAGGACACACCCTCCAAATAAATCAAGAGATAAACCAAAAGACCCTAAATAATTGGGTATCAACTGAACCCTATGGGACCTAAACTGGCCCCACACTCTCTATTTGATAACTATCCTTAGAAAATATAACCTCAAGCTTGGAAGAGGCCTCTCTAGCACGTCCTCTAGCTGGGGCAGCTCTTTTGCCCATTCTCTACCTCTGGGATGTCCATGACCCCTACCTCGCCCTCTAGTCTGGGCTCTATCCTTGGGTGCTGGCACAGTATCCCTAGCCTCTTGAGATCAAGTCCTCACCATCTGTAACAAAAAAAGTGGAACACAATTTAGAACATCAGGCAAGGATAACATGCATGACTAGGAATCAAAGTAGAAAACTCTTTTCTAAAGATATCTTATAGCCTCTAAAATATAGATACAGACGTCTATGTGCGATCTGTAAGACTCTAGTATATATCCTTCTCTTATACTTATGGCATTGATGAACCTGGATTCTCTGATTCCAATTTGCCACGACCCAAAAAGGGTCATCATGATACTTATTGAGACTCGACCTTGATATGTAAGCTAATCACCCAAACTAATAAAGGAAAAATAAAACAATAACATAAACCCAATGATACTTTTAAAATAATTTCAAGACAATACACAACATAATTAAAATAGAAGTCTAAAAGAAATTTCATAAGTCCTAAAAATCTAGTGTCATAGTAAAGACATAAAGTAAAGTAATAAGAGGCTCGGAGTCCTCCCTAAAATCTGTAGAGAATATATTACCTCAAATACCACTCCATATGTATGAAATTAGCTATCACATCCTATACTCATACTCGAATTTACACAGAAATATCATAGTAGAGGTGAGTATGGTCCACTTGTACTCAGTACGTATAATAGGCTGACTGAGCATAGTAGAAAATAATATAAATAAGGGAAAATTTGTGAACATCACTGATGTCAATGAAATTATACCTATAATTATACCTACAAGAAATTATAATATGGTTGCTGTCATATATAGAACCCAACAAAGGTTGGGCTCGAACCCATAGAGAATATGGTGAATCTCTCTCTAGAACTTATTGAAGTATCCAAAAAGTATAGAAAAGTAAATAGGGGGATTTTGTGGAAATAGTAATAGTAGTAACAAGTCTTGATTGTTTTAGGTTGAAATTAATATAAGATAAATACTAGGACTATGTTCTCCCTGACTTTCCAATTTCGTAGACTTATCGTGTTGCGTCAAACTATCTAAATGCATTGCATGTAGAATTTGACAAGATATGTATCACCAAACATCTTGTGAACCCCTTTGGTAAACTTCACTCTTCACCTTGTGAGTCTTAGAGTGTTGCCTTACTAATCCTTGTCCTGGATCCCTAATTAACTATTACCTTTTGAGTATCAAGTTAATTAGATGAGGATTGGTAGACTTAAATTACTATTGTGATTATATTTTCCTAAGCTCAACCTCTCTTGTGAAGTAAGTATCAAATACAGGCAGGTTCTTAACTTTTGCAACATTAAGAAACCAATCAAACCAAAGAAAATTACAATACATGCAAGAACATAAATCAAGAATGAATTTGCACTTCCTTTACTTTGTTATTCCATAAGAGTTCCCATAACCCTAGTTAGGTGGTTTAACCGTTCATTTTTGCAAGAATATCCATTGAATTCATCAATGAAAGCATCCAAATAATCCTACAATAATTTAAGAACAAAACCCAGAATCTCAAATTAATAATCAACCGTAAAATACAAGAATAATTGACTCCAAGATCAAAAGTCAAATCTTAGAATCAATATAGTGTTGTAAGTATCAAGAGTGTGTCAACTAATACAAAAACATCAAAGGGGTATTTATAGAATACACCAAAGCCCTAAAAATCCTAACCAAAATGACCAAAAAAACTAGGTCAGTAACTACCTACAGACCCACTTATGAGCAATAGGTACTACCTACGGGCCCTAGGTGGGTCGCAGGTGTCAGAAGGAATCAACAGTTGTCTGAAATTCCACCTATGATGGCACTTACGAGGGGTATAAGTGGTAATTATGCCCCGTAAGTAGGTGTCTTCATTCTTTGAGAAAATCTTCAGACTTAAGATCTTCAGAACAAAACCTCTTTGATACTTACATGGCCACTTACGTGATCGTAATTACCACTTATGGACCGTAAGTAGGTTTGTAAGTGCTCCCTCTGCACACCTCAACATCTTTTTCTTTTATTTTGATTCAAAACCTAGTTTCCTATAAAACAAACACAAAAACACATCACATATAACAAAAAGAACTTACATACTTGCATATTTTTTGGTTTTAAGAATCAAAAGTGCCATTAAACCATGACACATCAACACTCTCAATTTAGAACATTTGCATGTCCTCGGGCAACAAACACATAACAAAACACTACATGATGCTTAACCAAGAGAAACCCAAGGTATCTATGTAAGTCAACCCAATTTAAGCTCAAAGTTCTCACCCCCTCCTATTTTTAAATTTTCAAAACCAACTGTGTGGATCTATGTTAACACAACAATGTGACACAAAGGAATCAAGCTATGGCATTACATTAACAACAAACAACCAAGCAAATATGTAGTATACACTACCCAAATAGATAATCAGTTAGCAACACAACCCATGTACCCTCATAGAAAGAAGTCTCATCTATTAAAATATCATATAATACATGTCAATGCAATGACTATGTCAAGAAAATCACACTCACAAAAGAAGTTCCAATCAATGTGCGTAGAATACCATTGGCTTGCCCTTATTTTCTTTACCTTAGTTTATCTAACAGTCGGACTAGGATCACTATTGGGCTCTATTCGGCTTGTAATATAGGCTTGGGGGCTGGCTGGAATGGTACATTTGAAAACTAGTGACTAATCCTCCTTAAAACTATAGTTACATTTAGGGTCTACTTCTCAACCAATATTTCTTTTATTTCTCTTTTTTCTCTTTTTATTGCTTATTCAGATTGGGTGCGGTTTCTTTGTTCTCTCCTTTTTTTTTCTTTTCCTTTTCACTTTTCTTTCTTTTTTTCTTGCTTTATCTTTTTCTATTTTTTTCCTTTACCACACCCAACCCTACTTTTTTTCTTTTATTCATACCCAATTTCTAAATATGCACCCCTTTGATAGCCTCCCTCAACTTAGGTGATTTACTTGAGTTGAGGTGCATAATGTCCAAGGAGGGACTAAGGATAAAACTAGTTTATTGTAATCAACTTGGGAAGGTGACAAGGTGAAAATAAGAAAAATGGGTCAATGTAGTCTCATATCAGGGATCAAGGGATGCTTATTCATTTTTTGACGGTTATTTAGGCTAAGTCTGGACTAAATCAAAAATAGCCTATGATTATTTTCTAACCAACTATCCGACAATCTAGGCAAGACTAACCGGGCAAGTTCTAGATTAAATGTATACACGAAACTAGGTAAGTACCTCACACACATGGGGTACAAAGTTATGTTACCAACTACTACCTATCCAGTTCATGCAATGCTAAGCTATGGTTATTTGTCCCTAATACTCATTCAATGACAAGATTTAATGATGGTCACATATATATTCACATCACACAATTCACAAAATTTTAGAAGGGGTATCTTTTTTTAGTCACTTAAAAACAAAAACAAACATGTCAACTGCACTTAGGTTCCATATTTTTCTCCTAATTAAAAACAAAACAATACCCAAACATGCCAACTCTACTAAGAACAAACTCTAGGGAAAATAGACACGATATCAAAAACCCTAAGAGAATATCTAGACCCACAAGTAGGCCCACCCCATAAAATAAGTATGCATTGTTCCCAATGCATTGGGCTGCTACAAAGCAAGAAAGTTAGGAACATACCTGTGGCACCTTAGGTGAATAGATCTGATGTCAATCATACTAACACAAATCATCACAAGTGTACAAATAACAAGATACCTTAGGTTTCCTCCCAAGCAATACTTGATTTAACGTCGTGGTACAACATGGGTACCTTGATTACTCAAACTTCATCAAGGTATCCATAGAGTTGACCTCCATGGTCATCAACACAGTTTATTACTAAAACCACTCTCATGTTAGTTGGTTGCTTTATAATTTTGTGAATATTTAGTGTGACATCCATATTATTTAGCCAAAACTTAATCTTAACTCTTTCTATATCAAGCAATGCTCCACCTGTAGCTAAGAATGATCTCCCCAAAATTATGGGAATCTCAAAATCAACCTCACAATACAAGACAACAAAGTTGGCTGCAAAGATAAAGTTATCCATCTTGACCAAGACATCAACTAATATGCCCATGGGTTTCTTAATTGTATAATACGCCATCAATAACCACATCTTCGTTGGTTCAAAAGGTCCCAAGACCAGTTTTTTGAACACTATAAATGGCATCAAGTTAATGTTTGTGCCCAAGTCACACAAAAATATAGAAAATATAGATAACCCAATCATACAAGGAATTGTGAATGTACCAGGGTCACTTTTTTTGCATAAGAGGGGTATTCATACACAACTCCTTCAACATAGAAACACACTTCTTGTACTTTACTTATTCCTTTTACTACTTCAACCATTTAGGAAAAGGTAGGGAAAGTCGTGGAATAGACCTCAACACTAGGTCGATCTCCTTACCCTTAATTTTATCCTTCTCAGCTCATTTTCTACACTCATTGATGTTTGTGATGTCCCACCATTACATAACAACTTTTTAGTTTTAGTTTCAGGTGAATCATTGATATCAATAACATTATCCCATACCTTATCAAGTATAGAAATAAGAGAATCAATAGTTGCCTTCTCACTTTGAGTAGTGATGTCTAAGTAGACTATCATTTCTTGGATTCTGCACTGTGTTACTCGAAAGAGTGCTTGGTTGACATTGATTCAAAGTAGCTGACACCTGACCAAACTACATCTCAAGCTACTTTATCAAGATATCATGCGATTCTACTTTCTGGCTCAGTCCGAAAATGTCAGCCTTAATCTCCTTAAGGCAATTCTCTTGATTTTTTGACCCCCTGACCAGCTTAATAAGAAATCTTCTATCATCAAATTAGTATCATGGTTCCCTAATGGAACATATGCACCACTATTCTCCTTATAGTCATGCTTTTTCCTCTAATAACTATTCTTTTCTCTGATCCAATCCCAATATTTGTCCTCATAATAGTTCCAACCTTGATTCCTTGCCTCGAGTTCAAAGTGTCTTTATTAGACCTTTGGCCCTTAGCTCTAAAAATCACCATATCTCTATTCAGGTATTTCACTTTTTTCTCAATATTAGAATCATACAGCCTACAAACTTTACCTTGTGTGCCCACAACATTCACCTTTTCAGAATTCATAATTGCAAATTACCTGGTCAGTAACCTAATCTCCATCCTCAGTTGTGCAACCTCTTGGGCCATTATATCTTTTATTATTATCTACTCACTGGAAGAACTAATAACATAGGTATCGACTCCTCTTTCTTTCTCCTGAGTATGCCACCCTCGATTGGTATTAGAGATCCAGTCTAAGATTTCTATAACTAACTCCTGATGAAAGCTCATGAAAGCCCCACAGTAATAGCTTTAGTATTAGCATTCAGCTCTATAGAATATCTCAAGCAGATTTCTCCCTGAAACTTAGTGATTGGTCACCGTCATCAACTTTTTCTTAAACCTCAACTATGTCTTGCACAATGGTTTCAAATGCAATTTCCTAAAATTATAGATCTCATTCTTCAACTGTAACATTCTATAAGGTGGGAAGAATCGGCCCAAGAACTATTTTCATAACTCATTCCAATTAGTGATGGACCCACGATGTAATTCCCCTAACCATAATTTTGCTTCTACAGTTAGAATAATGAGAATAAGCTGATTCTCAAAGATTCCTAACTCACCCCAGGAAAATCTTAATGAAATTCATGATGTGCATGCTTGTGTCATCAGTTGACAAACCAATAAAAACACCACTCATATTGAGTAGCTGGATCATAACACTTGTAATGTCCAACTTTATTTCTTAGGTTAATTCAGGAGAAATGCTATATCATATCTCGATAGGCTATACATACCCTATGTCCTCATTCGGATCATCATATATAGACAAGTATTAAGAAATTGGGGGGCAGTGAAGCTCCATTTCCCCTAGGTCAATCGATTTTGCTCGATGCATTATTTTTTGTCTTAATATTTTCTCATAAGTTGTTTGATGGGTAAAAACATCCCTCCTTGCATTATATGCATAGTAGTTTGCACAACTATCTTTTTAAAGTCATGCGGAGGTGGGGGATTTAAGGCAAGTAGACCATCTTGAAGCCTCTCGTGATGAGCTTCATGATCGTGTTTAGACATCCTATGATTTTATCGTAGGGTTCTTTAATGCTCTAGATCAGGTGGAATCAAGAGATTGTATTGACTCCTAGTAATGGGCAAACACTGACGTACACCCCCAAAATAGTAGAAAAGTAAAAAATCAACAACATCAACAAACTCTGTTAATCAATCCAAAACTGTATTCCCTAACAGCGACACCAAAATTTGATGTCACCCAAATTATAAATCTAAGAAATTATAATACGGTAGCTATCAAATATATAACCCAATAAAGGTTGAAGTTAAACCCATAAGTAATACGAAGAATATTTCTCTAGAACTTGTTGAAGTAGCCAGAAAGTGTATAAAAGTAAAAGGGGGAAGGCGGAGGGTTAAAAATAGTAATAGTAGTGACAAGTTTTGATCTCTTTAGGTTGAAATAAATATAATATTAATAATAGGATTGTATTCTCCTTAAATTAATAACTCTGTAGACTTACCATGATTTGTCAAACAATCTCAATACCTTACATGCAGAATCTGACAAGATATGTATCACCAACTATTTTGTGAACGCCTTTGGTAAATTTCACTCTTTTTCTTGTGAGTCATAGAGTGTTTCCTTACTAACCATTGTCTTTTATAACTGATTAACTATTACCTTTTGAGTATCAAGTTAATTAGATGAGGGTTGGTAGTCTCAAATTATTGTTGTGATCTTTTTTTCCTAATCTCAACCTCCATTGTGAAGTAAGTATCGAATATAGGCAGGTTCTTAACTTCTGCAACCGTTAAGAAAGTAATCAAATTGAAGGAAATAACAATAAATACAAGAAAATTAATCAAGAATGACTTTGCACTTCCTCTACTTTGTTATTCCATTAAGGTTCCACAACCCTAGTTAGGTGGTTTAACTGCTCATGTTTGCAAGAACATCCATTAAATTCATCAAAGAAAGCATATGAATAATCTTATAATAGTTTAAGAAAAAAATCCAGAATCTCAAATTAATAATCAACCGTAAAAACCAAGAACAATGGATTCCAAGATCAAAAGTCAAACTTCAGAATAAATATAGTATTGTAAGTATCAAGAGTGTGTCAACTGATACAAAAGCATCAAAGAGATATTTATAGAATACATCAGAACCCTAAAAATTCTAACAAAAGAAAAAAAGGAAAACTAGCTTGATAACTACCTGTAGACATACTTACGAGTCGTAGGTACTACCTACAAACCCAAGGTGGGTCATATGTGTCAAAAGGAATCAGTAGTTGTCTGAACTTCAATGTACGATGGCACTTACGAGGGACATAAGTGGTACTTACGTCCCATAAGTAGGTGTCGTCATTCTCAGAGTAAATCTTCAAACTTCAGATCTTCAGAACAAAACTTCTCTGACACTTACGTGGAAACTTCCGAGAACTTCTCTGACACTTACGTGGCAACTTTCGATGGCCATAAGTACCACTTATAGCCCATAAGTAGGTTGGTAAGTGGTCCCTCTGCACACTTTAACTTATTTTCTTCTATTTTGCTCCAGAACCTAGTTTCCTGCAAAACAAACAAAAAAAACATCACATCACATCAAACAAAAAGGACCTAAGTACTTGCACATTTTTTTAGTTTTAAGCATCAAAAGTGCCATGAAACCATGGCACATCAGTCACCTACAAGTAGAAAAGTCCCAAATGATAGCTCATACAGTCTTCACCAACTGTTCTATTATATATGCAAAAATGAAGGCAATATGGATATATACAAGGATTATACTAAAACTAAACACAGATAAAGGAAACTAAAGAATTCATGACAGAAACAGATGTAAATGCAATAAAATGCAATGTGGATGGGATGAATTATGAAAGCTATTAAATGAATATCTATATACACCCACTGAGCTTGTAGGTCTCATGTAAGATCCACGAGGGGTTCACAATCCATATACTATATATATCTCATATCTCAATCTCAACTCACCTTGTTGTCTTGTATTCATGGAGAGGATTTTTATAAAAGTGTCTCATTTTTTTTCAAAAATAGTGCTTTTCAATGGTACTAGTATCTTATGAATGTATATGTATGTAATAAGGATGTAACGCTCACAATCAACTCAATATGATGATATCCAATATCCAATACGTATGTATATAAGTGAACCCAAAAATTAACTTAATAATCCATAATTCTTGATCATCAACTCTTATTAGGGACCATCAGAATAAATATGTATGTAACACATCATTAATATGATATCAACTCCTAACTCGGGTATTTCTATCATGATAAAGGCAATCAATGCTCAAATCAAACCTATATTAGAAAAATAAGCTAATCATATATAGAATAAAGGAATTTAAATATGAATATAAGACCAATGATGTCAAATTAACCACCCATATAGACAATACACAATATCAGATATCACAAGTCAATAAAAATAGAGTATAAGCCCCACTTGAGCACACAACAATAATAATATTCTCAAAATATAAATCTCATAGTTATTTTCTCCAACTCATAGCATGATTTACTTATTTATTTATTATCCAACTCAATTAGAAAGAAGTTAACCCATAACCTACCTTAGAACAATAAAATCATGATCCAAAGTGGCTCAACATGGATCCTTTCCCTTACTACAACCTCAGAAATAACTACAACATTCAAATATACATTTTCACATTAAAAGAAGTTTAATAATACCCATATTTAGGCTACGTCCAAAATAAATTAAAAAATAAGTTAAAAATGAAAGGAGTAAAATTGAAATTTTGTTTTGGAAAAATATTTTTCAAGGTTATAGGAGTCTACAAGAAAAAATCCATGTGAAAATGAGTTTAAAATAAGGTCCAAATTAAAGATTTTTTTTTAAAACTCTACTGATAAAAATTCCAAATTTTTAATTTGAAATCATGATTTAAAGTTATTTTTGATGATATAATAGATGAAAAATAATGGAAATAAGATTTTGAAGCTTACCCAAGCTCAAATGGTAAATAAATCCTCAAGAATTTTCCAAATTTGAAGCTCAAAGATCCCAAAATAGAGGAAAAAGATGAAAATATATTTTATCAATCCAGCTTTGTCTACTTAAACGTTCATAGCTAAAGTAATGAGTGACTACTAAAGCAGTCTATCCTTAGGGCTATACATGCTAAAGCGGTACTCTTCCACTTTTTTTTCTTCCACTTATGAAACCATCGATAAAGTAGTATTTGGGCCGATAAAGCGGCTGCACCAATAATTTTTATAAATTGCAAAGTTATCGGTCGACCTCTCAGAATTCGATTAAAATTTTGTGAATGTAAACGAACTATGCTACTAGGATAATTTTGATGTTCTAGACTCAATTTTTTCAAAGAGGTTGTTTTCACAAAAATAACCTTTAGGATCCCTTTTACTATTTTTCAAATGAAGGACCAAACTGCACGATAAAGGTCCCAAACACGAACCAATCATGCTACTATCCAAAATTTGACATTTAGTTTCTGCTAGTGTAGTTCAATTGTCATCCGCTACTTGGATCATCAAATGTTGACTGAAGCCACTATACGCCTTCTCAAGCCTCTAAAAGACCACAAACTTGCACAAATTATTTTTGATCGCATAAAAAACCCTGCAAATCATCCCTAAACTCCAAAATCAACTTGTAGCAACTATGAAGAAGGACAAAATTGTCAAAATACATAAACAGTCATTACCATATCTTATATAAGAGGCATAGATTTTTATTGACACCCCTAATAACAAGGTTAAAGAACAAGGCTTATTGATTTGGAGTGCACAAATTGACTTTATTGTGATCATATGGGTTTAGTCCCACTCAATCATTTGTCCAAATTTTTTCTCTTGCATATTTATAGTTACAACTTAATTAGTTTTTCTTCTATGTTACTTTTTTTATAGAGTTCCTTGCCATGTAATTGACAAGTTTACTTTTTTTATAGAGTTTCTTGCCAATTTTTAGCATGTAATTGACAAGTTTTTTTTTAAACTAAAGGACAAAGGCCCAATTAATTTCTAAAAAATCAAAAACAAATAAAAAAAGTCTAACAAAAGAAATAAAGTGGGAGGTGGTCCAATATTGACCCGGTCTATTTCAGCCTAATAAAAATCTACCAAAATATGTACAAATAATAAAATAAAAATGAAGATTTGAGTACTTTCCAAAATTAGAATATGGAAAGACTCAACTCTCAACTAACTGCGGCCTTTTTTTATGGTCGTCGATAGCGGCAATAACCTAAGATGAAACTCAAGTGTTCTCGACCTCCATATCGTGACTATGAGTTATCCTCAGCCACCTTTGTAAGTCTTTGTTCTTAGATCCGAGTAGTTTTCTCCATTTCATCTGCTTCAATAAGATTTATTTTATCTCACCATTTGGTTGGATCCATTTTGCAGCCTTAACCTCTCACCAAGCACCATGGATTCTAACACCAAGGAATATATTCCCATTGTTGGGATTAAAGACTAAATAATTTTATTTTTAGGCTCTTACCTACTCTGTACTGAGTTTTGATTGATGAGACGTGGGGGGAGGGGGGTGTGAATGATAAACTAGAGGTGTGGTAACAAACCCTTGAGTCTAAAGGGTTCAGGTTGAGTAAGACCAAGACAGAGTATTTGGAATGCAAGTTTAATGACTTATGGCAGGAGGATGACATGGTAGTAAGGTTGGATTCCCAGGCGGTGTGCAAGAGGGGTAGTTTCAGGTATCTCGAGTCCATGATTCAGGGGCGGTTTAACGCCGATGACTGCGCGGGTAATAGAAGAGAAGGTGGCGGGTATGGAGGTGTGGGAGTATAGGGGAGATATGGATGATATGTGGGATAGGGTGGCTAGGTGCATCAAGGAGACTGCTAGTGAGGTGTTGGTATTTCTAGGGGCCAGACGGGCCACCGTCAGGGGGATTAGTGGTGAAATGAAGAAGTTAAGAAGAAAGTAGAGGCAAAGAAGGGGGGGTATGCTAAGTTGGTTAAGAGTAAGGATGAAGAAGAGAAGCGGGCCAATAGTGAGGAGTACAAGATAGCAAAGAAGGAGGCTAAGGTAGCAGTTACGGCAGCTAAGATGGTAGCTTTTGAGAGCTTGTATGTGGGGTTGGAGGCGAAAGGAGGGGAAAAGAGGTTGTTTAGGCTTGCTAAGGCTAGGGAGAGGAAGGGTCGTAACCTCGACCAGGTAAAGTACATTAAGGGTAAGTATGGTGGAGTGTTGGTGGAGGACGGGCTCATTAAGATGAGATGGCAGTCGTACTTTAATAGGTTATTGAATAATGAAAGGGATAGAGCTATTGTGTTAGGGGATCTGGAGCACTCTGAGGAGTGCCGTGATTTTAGATATTGTAGACACTTTAAGGTAGAGAACGTCAAAGAGGCGGTTCGCAGGATGCATAAGGGTAGGGCGACGGGGCCTGATGAGATTCCAGTAGATTTTTGGAAGTTTTCTGGCGAGACCGGCTTGCGATGGTTGACTATTTTGTTTAACAGCATTTTCAAGTCAGCAAAAATGCCCGAGGCTTGGAGATGGAGTACTATGATCCTGTTATATAAGAACAAGGGTGACATTCAGAGTTGCAACAACTATAGAGGGATAAAGTTATTGAGCCACACTATGAAGATTTGGGAGAGAGTGGTCGAGTTGAGGTTAAGGAGGTTAGTGACTATCTCAGAGAACCAGTTTGGATTTATGCCCGGGCGCTCGACGACGGAGGTAATTCATCTAGTCCGGAGACTGTTAGAACAGTATAGGGAAAGGAAGAAGGACCTGCACATGGTGTTTATCGACTTGGAGAAGGCGTACGACAAAGTCCTTAGGGAGGTTCTTTGAAGATGCTTGGAGGTGAGTGGGGTCCCGGTGGCATATATCAGAGCAATCAAGGACATGTATGATGGAGCTATGACACAGGTTAGGACGGTAGAAGGAGATTCAGATCATTTCCCTGTCTTGACAGGGCTGCATCAGGGATCTACTCTTAGCCCGTTTTTATTTATTTTGGTATTGGATGTGTTGACGCGGCGTATTCAAGGAGAGGTTCCTTCGTGTATGCTTTTTGCAGACGATGTAGTTTTTATTAATGAGATGCGGGGGTGTGTGAATGATAAACTAGAGGTGTGGCGACATACCCTTGACTCTAAAGAGTTCAGGTTGAGTAGGACCAAGACAGAGTATTTGGAATACAAGTTTAATGACTTGCGGCAGGAGGATGACGTGGTAGTAAGGTTAGATTCCCAGGCGGTGTGCAAGAGGGGTAGTTTCAAGTATCTTGGGTCCATGATTCAGGGAAATAGTGAGATTGACGAGGATGTCTCTCATCGTATTGGGGCGCGATGGATGAAGTGGAAGCTCGTCTCAGGGGTGTTGTGTGATAGGAAGGTGCCGCCCAAGCTTAAAGGCAAATTCTACAGGGTGGCAGTTCGTCCGGCCATGTTGTATGGAGCGGAGTGTTGGCTAGTCAAAAACTCTCACATACAAAAATTGAAGGTGGCAGAAATGCGGATATTGCGTTAGATGTGCGGGCTTACCTGGGGTGATAGAGTTCGAAATGAGACCATTCAGGAAAAAATTGGAGTGGCTTCAGTAGAGGACAAGAGTCGGAAAGTTCGATTGAGATGGTTTGGGCACGTGATGAGGAGGGGCACGGATGCCCCAGTTTGTAGGTGTGAGCGGATAGCATTGGATGGATTCAGGCGAGGTAAGGGTAGGCCGAAGAAATACTAGAAAGAGGTGATTAGGCAGGACATGGAGCAGTTGCAGCTCACTGAGGACATGAACCTAGATAGGAAGATCTAGAGGGCGCGAATCAGGATAGAAGGTTAGTGATAGTTTGGGTCGTTGGGGTAGGGCAATACTGGGTGGGTGTACTTTTCTTGTTATGCCACATTGTTGCATGCCTTATTACTATTTGTTTACTAGTCTTTGTTTATTATCCTTTGTGGGTGGATTAGTTATGTCTTTTCATCTTTTCCCATGCTTTATTTTGGATTTAATTAGTATCTCGTGTCGTGAGCTGGGGGTCTATCGAAAACAGCCTCTCTACCTCATCGGAGGTAATGGTATGGACTGCGTATATCTTACCCTCCCCAGACCTTACTATGTGGGAATACACTGAGTTTGTTGCTGTTGTTGTATAAATCTTCTCATTTACACCATCATATTAGAAATCCTACAGGTTGAATTTCTAACGAAATTAATATAACTATGTAGATCTGGCTATATTAGTGTAAATTATTAGATTAACATCATGAAAAATTATAGTCTTTTACCCTTTATTATTTGAGTCTTGCGTTTTTGTTACTTATTCTCCATGTCATCACTGCCCTGATAGTGTCTGTGTGTTGTTTGCTTGTGGTACTAGTCTGGTTCGCTAGCAATAATGATGTTGTATCTTAAGTTAGGTAACCTCATCTTTTTTGCATTAATTATCTTCTTAGCTTGTGTTGGTAACTCATGCAAATTAGAATATTGTATAGTCAGGGGTGGATCTACGTTGGGTTGAGGGGGTTCACCACCCCCTCAATCGAAAAATTACCTTATGTATATAACGTCAAAGTTGAAGTATAAGGATATAAAGTTTTTAATGAACCCCTTAATAAAATAGAAAGGCGTAGCTCAGTGGCCCAGGGGTTCATTTCGGGACCCACGCTGCGGGTTCGAATCCCGTTTGCTGCATCTCTTTTGGTAATTCTTTAACAACTTTTCCACTTCTCACTCCTTTTATTATTTAATGCCCAATTGGGCTTTGGCTGTTTCATTGTTGGAAATTGGGCCTGATAACAGAAATATGTGATTTATTATATATTTATTTAAAAATTATTTATTTATTATTTTTCAAGTATTTGGGTATTTCAACTTTTTCTTTTTCGATACTCTCAATACTAGTTTAAAGTCATAGCTAGAATTATATAATTTTCAAATTAATTCTCAATCCTCTTCCCACCCCCAAATAAATAAATAAAAAATACTATGCATATTTCTTTTTATACGTTATGTGTCGCGCTTGTTCAAAATAGCTTCATATATTTGACTAGTTTTACATAATATACAAAATTTTTGCTTTGTCAATGTTTACAGATTATTTTATTGAATTACATGGCTCGTTCTTTTAAAATATATTTTATTATTCAACATATTAATATTAATGTTGTTTAGTATTTTTTATTGAGTATGAAATATATATTATAATATAAATAATTCAATGCTTACACTTTTCAAGAACCTTTTTTGTGTGTGAGGGTATTAATTTGAAAGCAAAAAAATTAAAATAAAATAAAACTATAAAGTGAAAGAAATAAAAGATATTATTTTTTATGAAGGCTCGCAAAGTAAAACTTGAAAGTAATGTTAAAAGGTTATGATAAGACAAGTTAAAATTTAGCGGGTATACACTTTATTTTTATAATATATGTCGAACCCCTAGACAAAAATTCTGAATCCACCACTGTGTATCGTACTTGCAAAATCAAAAGCTAGCATAGTGAAAAGAATCTGTCAGTTGGTTCCCTTCCCTGGCTATGTGCTAAATTTGGCACTCTCCGTTTGATCTCCAAATTTTAATTTTCTCCACTTCCATTACAATTCTCCATAGAACCCTCCATTCCCCATCAAGTACTCTTTTCATCATCAAATAATCCGTCTCTATAATTACTGGTAATAGATTATTGTTCACATAATTTTATATTCCCTGTAATATAACTCTTGATTCAGCACACAAACTTGTAGTATCAGGAATTCTTTTAGCTTTAGCATATATCAAATTCTCCTCTCTATCCTTGAGGATGAAAGCATAAGAGCTATCTACAGGTTTACCCATTGATGCACCATCAGTGTTTCATTTGTACCATCTTCTGTCAGGGGGTATCTATCCGATTACTTTACAAATGACATTAGGTCTATACCTTTCCAAACAATCAATTATCACCGGCTAGGTTTGAGGGATATTGTCCATGGATATCTTCTTCTGGCCACCTAGTGAAAATTTAAATTTATTTTATATATAACCCTATGTCTTGACATTTCTCTACCATAAAGAATAGAATTTCTTCACTTTACTTGCCATAGGATTATTGCTAGAGCAGCGTTTAGGCACACAATCATGATCCCCTATTTTAGAATAGCTTGTTGCACTTGGACAAAAGGTACAATACTCCTGCAACATTAGTAAAATGTAGTCAAATATTCCTGCTAAAATTACCTATCATAAATAAGTGAGTAATGGTTTCTTGTTGTGGGTGTGTGCAGTATCTACACCTTAAAACTATTGCTATTCTACATCTTGATACAACTTCATCAACAGGTATTTTCAGCTTCCAGACCTTCCACAATAAAAAATAAATATTAAAAGGTAGTCCCAACATCTAGATTTTAACAATGAGTTTATCTTTCCTCCTCTTATGCCTCAATATTTCCCTTGTACTCTTCACAGAGAACCTCCCAGTGCTAGTGTTCATCCACCAAGGTCTATCCCAGAGTTTAGATCTTTCAAAAATCTTAATTTTGGCATTAACATGTTCCATAATAACCGGACGAAGATGTTTATACATTAAATAAAGGTTCCACTGTTTATAAACCATGAAAAAGCTAATTTCTTCTATTTCTTCTTCCATCACAAAACTGGCTGGTATAGTAGCAGTTAATGGTACAAGCCTAGTCCAGTTATCCAACCATACATTAGATCATTCATTCCTAGGTTCCCACCATATTTCTTGTTCAATTTGATCTCTAGCTTCTCACATCCTTTTCCATAGCTAAGATCCTCCTCTCCATTAAACTGCTACAGGAATGTGTTTCTTGAAGTATTTATTCCACATAAAATTATTTCATAATAATTTTGTGGTCCTAAACTTTCACCATAATTTAGAGAAAAGTGCTTTTGAAATACCAAAAAGACACATAAATCCTAATCCTCCTTCGTCCTTGGGAATACACAAGTCTTCCCACTTTGCCTAGTGCCTATCCTTCCTTCTTCCTTATTACTTCAAAATAACCTACAAAAATTCTTGCAATTCCTGCATAGTAAATATAGTAGGGACAAGGGCAGATAAGAGAAAAACAGGAATGCTTTGAAGGACATTAGAAAATAAAATAGCTTTACCACCAAAAGTTAAATAGTTTCCCTTTCCAGCTATTTAATTTGTCCATCACTTTTTTGATGAGCTCATTGTAGTATTCTTTTTTTTTCTTGAGTGAAATATAGGAAAACCTAGGTATTTGAAAGGAAAGGCCCCCTTTCAAATCCAGTTATTTTCTCAACCTCATTAACTAAAGCTTGTGCAGTTTTACTAAACATATATAAGCAACTCTTCTCTCTGTTCACTAACTGTCTTGAGCCTTCTTCAGTCTCCTGTAACACTCCCATAATAATCTCCAATGACACTTTATCTACAGAAGCAAATATAATGGTGTCATCTTCATTTGCAAAATGTTTAATGTTGGCACTCAATTTGGCATACTATATCCTATGTACCTTCAGTTGTCAAATAAGGCATTAAGTGCTCTTGATAATGTCTCTGTTTCAAGAATGAATAAAGTAGGGTATAATGGATCCCTTTGCTTGACAACTCGGGTAGAATGGAAGAAACCATGTGATTAGCCATTAATCAATATAGAATACCAATTATTGTCTATTAGTCTCCATATTAAATCAATAAACACTTTTGAAAATCTTATCTTTCTTCATACTCTAGATAGATATACCCATGATATACTGTCATATGCCTTAGCAATATCTAACTTAATTACTAAATTAGCTGGCTTCCCTCTTTTTCTAATGTCAGTCACAATATTTTGGGTCCGCAGAGCATTTTCTATGATACACCTTCCTTTGATAAAACTTGATTAGTTTGAAGAAATCAATGAAGATAACAGATACTCCAATCTTCTTTGAACCACCTTTGAAATAACTTTATTGATAAAGTTACTTAGACTTATTGGTCTGAGATCAGCAAAGCTCTGAACAATAGGCTTATTTGGGAGAAGCACCAAATTGGTGTGTGTAAAAGATTTAGGAATAGAATCTCCTGCAAAAATAAGCTTTCACTAGTCCAAAAACATCCTCCTTTATAATTTCCCAGCAACAATGATAGAATTTACCATTAAGGCCATCCGGTCCTCCCCCACTACTACCTTTCATGGAAAATACAACTGATTTGACTTCCTACATAGATGGAGTTGAACCTAAAATCATATTATCCTCTTGTGACAGTCTGAGGAATTTTTTTAAGGATCTCAAAGTTACTACCTTCTATCTCTTGAGCGAACTGTGTTTTAAACACTTTTATGGCTTCTTTAGCTATATGTCCCATGTCCTCAAGCCAAACTACACAATTCTGAATCCTACTAATATGAAACCTTCCTCTAGATCATTGACCAAATTGTAAAAATAAGTAGTATTTCTGTCACCATCAACCTGCCATTTACCCCTAGCCTTTACCTTCAAAAACTTTTCTTCAAAATGCTAATATTTTTTTTGTCCTGCCTGAGCCAACTGCAAAACCATTCTGTTAGTAGCTGATAGATGCTCGTCAAATAGATGTTCCTTGATTTTCAATATTTTCTCTCTAATACTTAGTTGTTTAAAACTGTCATCATAAGTATCTCTGCTCCAATTACTCGGCGCCTTTTTAATATTCTTTACGTTCTGCTTGAACATTAAAAATGGGTGACTAATACAATTAGCTCTCCAGTGTTGCTCCACTACCTTTAGAAAATTCTCATGTTTTGCCCAAAAGAACGTAAAAGATTTTTGGATGTTTTTCCCATGATTCAGGGGAATGGTGAGATTGATGAGGATGTCTCTCACCGAATTGGGGCGGGATTGATGAAGTGGAAGCTCGCCTCGAGGGTGTTGTGTGATAAGAAGGTGCCGCCCAAGCTTAAAGGAAAATTTTACAGGGTGGCAGTCCGCCCGCCAATATTGTATGGAGCGGAGTGTTGGCCAGTCAAGAACTCTCATATTCAAAAATTGAAGGTGGCGGAAATGCGGATGTTACGTTGGATGCGTGGTCTTACTAGGGGGGATAGGGCTCGGAATGAGACTATCCGGGAGAAGTTTGGAGTGGCTTCAGTGAAGGATAAGATGCGGGAGGTCCGTTTGAAATGGTTCGGACACATGATGAGGAGGGGCATAGATGCACCAGTTCGTAGGTGTGAGAGGCTTGCTTTGGATGATTTCAAGAGGGCAAGGGTAGGCCAAAGAAATATTGGAGAGAGGTGATTAGGCGGGACATGGATCAGTTACAGGGACATGACCCTAGATAGAAAGAACTGGAGGACGCGTATTAGAATAGAAGACTAGTGACTATTAGGGTAGGTAGGGTAGGGCATTACCTATTTGGTGTATTACTCTTGTTAGGCTACCTTGTTGCATGCTGTATTATGAGTGTCTACTATTCTTTGTTTACTTTTCATTGTAGGGGCGTTTTTATGTCTTGTCATCTTGTTCCATGCGTTTTGTACGGTTGTGACTACTTATCTTATCTTGAGCCGGGATCTATCGGAAACAGCTTTGCTACTTCTCCGAAGGTAGTGATATGAACTGCGTACATCTTACCCTCCCCAGACCTCACTATGTGGAAATACGCTGGGTTTATTGTTGTTGTTGTTAAGCCTGACATCCCATAGATAGCAAAAGAAAGGCATGACCTGAACATGTTCTTGCTAAATGATCCACTTCAATATGTTTAAAACATTCAAATATTCCTTGTTTCACAACAACTTTGTCAATTCTTTTAAATATACATTCCTCATCATATCTACCATTCCACCATGTGAAAGGACTACCTTTGAAGTCCACTTCTAATAACACTGATGAATTAATACGGAAAGCAAGGTCCTCAACATGTTGACGTAAAACTGGCAATCCATCATTTTTTTTGACCATTCATCACAATATTAACGTCACCTCCCACCAACGAGGGCATATCATAATTGGCAGCAATATGATATATGTTATCTTAAAGAGACAGACTTTCTGTTTAGTACCTTTAGCGTACACAATAGTGACAACCATATGACAGTTTTGAGGGCGCACATCTAGTTTCAAGGTCATTTATGAGTTCCAGTCCGTTTCCGGTCATGGTCCGGTCCGGTAACGCAACGATACTGGTTTGTACCGGTATATCGGTACCAAACGACCCAGAATACGGTACCGGTGTGGAGGGGCATTTTTTTTCGGTAGTTCCGGTTCCAGTGTCGGTTGGCCGGATCTGGTCCGGCAACGACCGATGCATGTTAATTTTAAAAAAAAAAAAAAATTGGTTTTGGCCGTTGTTGACCGTTGTAAAATAGCTGTTGGAGAGGCCAAAGACTATTTTGTGCCTCCCCCTCCCAATTAGTCCACTACACCATTAATTTTCTACTATAAATATCCTTTTAAATCGATTTTTTTTCCTCACAAATTTCTCAATTTCTTATACTCTCTAAATCTTAAATCTTAATATTCTCATACTCAATATTTATAATTTTTGTATTAATTGGAGTTGTGGATTTTTTTAAAGATACTACAAGCTTCAATTATCATATTTCAATTACGACATTTGGTAGACGTCTGCTTTTATGCAGACGTTCGGTATATTCGTTCCAACTTTAATCTCTTTATTTTTTATTTTTAATATCTATATTTGTTTACTTACAGTCTTACGTTTATTTTTTGATTTATAATATTTATATTGCTTGTTTTAACATTTAAATTATATTTAAATTTAATTGTGGATGCAAATAAAAGTAGTGGTAAGAGACCAATCTTTGGTAAGGTTTTTCGTAGAAATAAAAAAAATAATGCTACTACTAGTTCATTATCGCCTAGATTTGATGAAAATTTTTTATCACAACCTAATGATTTTGATGTTGGTGCCGGTATGGAATTAGACCATGAGACACTAAGTAGGCGTTATAATAATTTTGAGGAAGACTTATCGGAAGAAGATGATATAGAAGTACAAGAGTTAGGTGAAACCCCGACCCCTACTAGTCCGGCTACGAAAATACCAAAAGACGATGATATACTTCCCCCTTACCGGAATTTAGTAGGGCCAAATGTACTGAACGTCCTAAACGGTCTTTAGTTTGGCAATTTATGATTCAAGATAAGGAAAAAATACTGCTACTTGCAATAAATGTAAGAGAGTTATGAAACATTTGACTAGGGGAAAAAATGGTGGGACAGGGTTGCTTACTACCCATTTGAGGAAATGTAATACAGAATTTATTCGTCTAGAAAATGAGGCTAAGGCAAAAAAAGGTGGTACACCATTGACGGAAGAATCTGTGGGAAGTAATATGGTTCAAACACGTTTAGATAGGTTTAACCCAGCTAGCTCAAGTTCTACATTGACATATAATGAAGATGTAGATAGACAAGAACTAGCGAAAATGGTTGTTGTTATGGGATTGTCATTTAGTTTTCCTTTGCATCCCGATTTTATTCATTATATTCAACAAGTATATAATCCTTCTTTCAAAGGTTTTTCACAAAATACAATTAAAAATGATATTTTTAAATTTCAAGGTGAACATTGTCATTTTCTTCGTTGCTTATTTAGTAAATTTGATGGTAGAGTATCTATTACTTCTGATATGGGTCGTAGTATTATCAGTAATGATTATTTACTGTCACGGTTCATTGGATTGATAACCATTGGAACATGCAAAAAAGAATTATTTCTTATAAATATGTTGACGAAACTAAAACCGGTAAATATATATCTTTTACAATAGCGAAATGCTTAAAATATTTTAGACTTATTGATAAAACTATGACATGTACATTAGATAATGCTTCTAATAATTTGAAAGCCATTAATTTTTTAAATACTAGACTATGTCCCATGGATAATGATTATTTTCATGTTAGATGTACTGCACATATTTTAAATTTGTTAGTACATGATGGTGTTGAGTTATTTGGAGATGGTTGTTATAAGGTTCGCATTGCATGTAATTTTATTTTTAAAAATAAAAAAAAGGCTATAGTAGATGATTTTAAATATCAATATAAAAAATGTGACCTTTCATATAGAAAAGTTCCAAGAGAAATTCCTACTAGATGGAATTCTTTGTATCAAATGCTTGAAGTTGCTAGTGTGTATCGTGAACCTATACAATTAGTTTATAATTCGCTTAATACGACCAATGATTTAAGGCTAGGTTCTGATGATTGGATTGAATACGACTAATGATTTAAGGCTAGGTTCTGATGATTGGATTGAAGTAGAAGAACTTTGTAAATTTTTGAAAACTTTTTATCAAGCTACAAACACAGTATCTGCACAATATACTCCAACTATTTCTTCCGTTTTAGTAAATATTACTGCTATTTCTAAAGTACTTGCTAATTATAAAAAAATTTGTCCTTACAAAGAGGCAATTGACGCTATGGTTGATAAATTTTAAAAATATTTTTTTTCGATTCCACAAATTTATTTGACAGCTTCTTTATTCAACCCATTTTACAAAGAACGTGGTGTAATTATGATGGTTCAAAAAATTTACACCAATTTAGAAATTGAACCTCATGAAACGCCATCGGTTGAAACGTGTTGTGCTAGCATAGTACCTAAAGCCAAGAGTTTATATAACATGTATCAAGTTATGGAACATAATATTACGCCAGTCGAACCTCCTACTTTTAGACATAGATATGATGATTTAGATGATGAGATGGGTGAAGAACTTGGTCTTCAATGTAGTAGCAGTAATGATTTTGATTCATATATTTCTCAGGATCGGGAATGTATTAGAAATGCAAATGGACAACAACAACTTTTAGGATGGTGGAAGACCCATACCAGACAATTTCCAAAACTATCAAGGGTTGTTCGAGATTTGCTAGCAAGTCAAGCTTCTTCAGTCGTATCGGAGCAAGCTTTTAGTGCAGGAAGATTTATGATTGGAGATCATCGATATTCGTTGGCGAAGGATAGTTTGAAAATTTCGCTATTATTTAGAGATTGGATTAATGCTGAAAGAAGAAATTTTGGGCTCCCAAAATTACTGCCCCAGATTGAAGACAAAATAGATGAAATATTTGAGGAGAATAGTGATGATGGAATGGAAGCAATGGAAGAACAAAGAAAAAGACCAATTCCGAAAAATATAGAAATAGATAACTTACGTATAGAATATTGTGGACATTAGAGATATTAAGATTTTAGAGTACAGATCTAATTCAAACAAAACCTTTCCTAGAAGGTAGTTGCGTAGATTAGATTCACTTTTAATATTTATAATAAATGTACAACGTAATGTATTAAATTTGAATAAATATAAATTTTTCTAAGGTTATGTAATAAAAAGTTAATGTTATGAGTTAAACTTATAACTATTTTAAAAATTATATCAAGTTGATGTTAACTTTTTTTAGCATAACTTTATAATTATATTAATAAAATAATTTAAATTATTAAAATAATTATATACTTTTAATTTTTTTAAAGTTAAAAAGTAAATGTTATAACTATACATACATTCTTTTATTATAAAAGTCATAACATCAATAAAAAATTAAATAAACAGTGAGATGCAAACAGTAAAACGTCAAAACTTCGATTTCCATACCGGTCTGACACGGTACCGCATCGGTGACAACCGGACCAGGGTGGAAGGACCATATTTTCCGGTGATACCGGTTCCAGTTGTACCGGTTCTGGTATAATACACCGGACATTCTTTCCGGTACCGGATCCGGTTCCGGTAAAACCGTTCCGGTTGTTCCGTTCCGGTCCGTTGCCGGGCTTACTTCAATGTCATTATTTACCAAAATCCAGATTTTTCCATTATAGTTAATTGAAACAAAATTCATATCTAACTTTCTTTTGTAGTGATAAATATAATCAGCTTGTTGGAAGGGCTCCAATAAGCTTGGTGGGGGTTTTATTCCTGTTATGATTCCGTCTTCCGTGTTTCATGTTTTATTACGAATCTGTGTGCTTTCCCCTGCTTTCCTCTGTTTTATATTACTTATGGGTGCCGTATTTATGTTATGTAATCTGCTTCTGTGCTTTACTATGTGTTTGTGTGGTATCTCGTGTCTTGAGCCGGGGGTCTATCGGAAACAGTCTTTCTACTTCATCAGAGATAGAGGTATGGACTGCGTACATCTTACCCCCAGACCCCACTAGGTGGGAATACACTGGGTTTATTGTTGTTGTTGTTGTTGTTGGAAGGGCTCCAATAAGGCTATCATGAAAAACTGATGATGTCTGTAACATTTGTAGCCTATTAAAGGCGTTCTGAGTTCTAACTTCTAATATTCCAAATGATAACTTTTGACATCATTTGCTATTGGATTGGTTAACAACTCTCTTTGGATTCACCCTGATAGGTAGTGAATTGTCTTGTTTCTTTCATTTTCTCCCTATTTTTATACTCCTTGAAGACTCCTTGCCTAACCATTTGACTCACATTGTGCTCCATATTCTCTCCATAGACAATTTTTTTAGGGACTTCATTCTCCTTTTCCTGTAAATTTAATTTCTCAATATTGATATTATGGGACAAAACATTGTTAAGAGCTGACATTGGAGATTTATTTTGTATTATGGCCAGTAGCTTAACAACATCTAAAACACCATCATCTCCACCATCTAAAGCTCTCTCATCAACCACTTCTTGCCTTATCACTATTTCCTTCCTCTGAATACTTTAACCTCTTGCTCACTGACTGTAACCTTCTTTTCATTGTTTCTCTTCAGCTGTTGAACTTTATTTTCTTTCTTGTAAACCTCTGGACCTGCACTGATTTCACCCTCTTCTACTATCTCCTTTTCCTCTTCAATTTTTTCTCCCCAGGTTTTAGTCTTAAGAGTCGGTTGCACACCGCTTTCCTCATTCAAGGATGTCCTTGTTAGGTTATTTTGTCCCTTTCCAAAAATTTGGAAACCCATAGCTTTGTAGGGGTTCTTTGCTGGTTGATCTCCTTGTTTGCTCTCTGACCATTATTATCTGGCATATGCCCTTTATTCTTCTCCTCTTTCTCTACTAAAAATTCAAAAGTATTAGAAGTGTTCACATTCGCTTCTTTCTCTACTAATAAGTCAAAAGTATTAGATGTGATCACCACTTGATCATGTCTAACAAAGTCCCTCGCCACCACTCCTTTTCCAGTTTCAATATTAGTTCATTGATTAGCCTTATCAGTAGCCATATCCTTCATAGGATTCTATTTGGCTTAATTACCTATGCTTTGTTGTAGATTTTGCATTTCTTCACTATTGTCTCCTTCATCTTTCTTTCGCACCAATTCTGAATGTAAAATTCTGCAGTTCTTCATTAAGTACCCTTCAAGTTTGCACCGATTGCAGTATTTTGGAATGAAGTCATATTTGATTCTTCCTTTTTGGGCAAATCACATAAATATACACTTTAAGAGTCAATATTACAAAAACTACCCATAATTTCTATTTTACAAAATATAACAATGGAAATATGACAAAATCTACCAAATAAGGCAAAAGAAAAAATAAAAGACAACAAATAAAATAGCATGATTTAAGGGGGCAACTTAATAGTTGATATTTTACCCTACAAATTCTCCTATTTTGTTTTTCATCTTTTTTTTTTTACAAAAATAATAAATAAGGCAAACGAAAAACACTACATTTATTTGATATTTGTTTTATGTTTTTAGATTTAATTTATTTAATTAAATTGACCTTAATTTTTAATTTTTTTTTTAGGAGAAAACATCATTAATGATAGTCAATTCTCCGATTGATTCAAACCAAATCTTATACAAATTTCATACACCATAAAATTATTGATACACCTATTTTTATATAAATCGAACACCATAAAATTATTAATACACCAATTTTTATATATTTTGAACACCATAAAATTATTAATACACTAATTTTTATACACATCAGACACCATAAAATTATCGATACACCAATTTCTATACATTTTGGACACTAAAATTATTGATACACTAATTTTTATATATTTTCGACACCATAAAATTATTATTATTGATAAATTAATGTCTAGATAATTCAAACACCATAAAATTATTGATACAAAATTATTAATACATCAATTTCTATACAATTCAACAACATAAAAATATTGATACACCAATTTTTATACAATTCAAACACCATAAAAGTGTTGATACACCAATTTCTATACAATTCAGACACCATAAAGCTGGTGATACATCAATTTCTATACAATTCATATATCAATTTTTATACAATTCATACACCAAATTCTATACAATTCATAGACCATAATACACCAAATTCTATACAATTCATAGACCATAATACACCAATTTTCTATACAATTCATGCCATAAAATCATTGATATCCTTCACTTGCCGGTGTCATCGAAAAAATCTCAAAAAACAATCAATAGTAACAAACATTGAGAAAAAATCCAAAACCTCCATCGAAAATCATATCCACCGCCGCTATCGCTACAACACCGAATTTTCCACCGTATCCAAAACACAAATCAGAAAACATACTGACCGATGAACAAACGATGTTCTATCAAAACTCTGTCCAAAATAAACCAAGGAAACTACGACCATGTCTTCCAAGATTATGCTAAAACCTAAGGGGAAGAATACCAAAAGGGATGCGGCGGCAGATGAGGAAGACGGAGCAATGACAGCGGTGGGAAAATTCGTGAAGGAATGGGGACATGGACAACAAAGAAAGCCAAAGCGATTACACACTATGGTTTCATCTTGCTTGTTATCATCATTGGCATGAATTCTTAACCCAAACCTTCTCTTTTTCTGCTTTTTAGCCCCATGTAAAATCATATTTCTTGATAGGTTATTTTAGGATTTGTTGAGAGTGGGGGGTAATATCAGTCAATGGAGACCCGACACACATATGCCAGCTATAGAAAACCGCTTTTAGTGGTAGATTTTGTAAATAAAAGATATCTTTTGTAAATAAAAAGAACTAGTGATAGTTTTTGTATGCTTAAATTATATATTCATGTGATTTTTCCTCTTTTTAGTAGTGTTATTGGACCTAAAGATAACAATGGCCTGGAAGGGGGTTGAACTTAACCCATAAAAATTTTAACCCACCCCACATAGCAAAAATTTTCATTTTCACCTCGCACCACCCCGAATAATTTTTTTTTTGTTTTCTTTATTAATTTAATTCATTAAAAAATGTAGAATAATGTTAACATGAGTTTAGATTTTAATTTATGGCATTGAGACGGTAAGATAATTAAATTATTTTAAAATTAGTATAATTATAAAGTTTAATACGAATTAAGCAGCTGTTTCTCACTGCTGAGCTTTTTAGCATGACAAAATATAAAATATGATATATTTTTTTTTTAAAAAATAAAGGTTAAAAAATTTAAGTGCGAGTATAAGCAGATAATTGTTTAAATATTTTTTTCACTTGATCACATTAATTTGATCAGTTATAAACTACTACAAAACTAGCTGTTGATACACAATTGTTGGAGTTGCGATTTTTAAGATCAACATATCTTATAGACTTAAGGTGTGATCGGTATGGATAAAAATATTTTTTAGATTAATTTTATTTTTTTCATGTTCGTATGAATAAAAAAATTTAAAAATATTTTCTCTAGTAAATAAATTCCTTCGAAATAAGAAAAATGAATTACTTAATAAAAATAGAAAAAATAAGTTGTAATGTGTCATATCACTCTCAAAATCATCCACCTCCACCCTTCACCCCCACCCACCAACCAACTCTAATTTTTTTTAAAAAAATTTTAAAAAATAAATTCTTACCCACCCACCTGTCAGACCCCAACAACCTAGCCCTCCGCCCCCCCCCCACCCCCCCCCCCCCACCCCTCCTACCCCTTACCCCCCCCCCCCACCCCCCCCCCCCCCCAAACCAGACCTACCCTCTGTTCTGCCCTTCCTCTCTTCCATCACTATATTCATCACTCTCCTTTATTTGTTTTTATTGTTTTGTGTTAGATATATACAAATATTTTTAGAAAAATATTTTTTACTTGTGTATTGAACACACACAAAATAGAAAGAACTTATTTTCCTAAACAATGTTTTCTTAAAAAATAGTTTCAATTAAGTATTTTTTTTCTTACCGAGCACACCCTTAATGGCAAAACTATTCACTAAATTATCAATGTTTTGCTAATTTCTTGTTTAACAGCTTTGGGCAATAATAGGGGTGCTCTATCACTCTTATAACATGTAAAACATCATAATTAAGTTTGGAAAAACTTACCTAGATATATCAGATTTAGAAAATATTTATCATTTATAGCTATATAATTTTAAATACATGCATAATTCACTAGTACTTAGGGTGTGTTTGGTATGATGGAAAATATTTTTCAGAAAATGTTTTCCGATTTTTCCTTGTTTGGTTGCAACAAAAGTTTAGGAAAATATTTTCCAAGACAACTTATTTTCCACCATTTAATGGAAAATGACTTCCCTCATGGGTCAAGAGAAGTCATTTTCTAGAAAATGACAAGTGTGACTTATGACCTCACCCTCACCCCTCTTCCCACCCCAACAACACTTATATTCACATGACTCAAAAAATTTACATAATCGAAAATATTTTTCACTGTACTTTGCTTCAATTTTTCAATGTTTGAAATAAAAAATAATGAAGCCCGAATTTTTTCCATTTTCAATTCGTTGAATATATTGTTATTTTCATATGCATAAAGGAAGACTTACTTATGTTACTTTTGTTAATTGCATATTTCATTTTGTTATCGATGTAACTTGTTTCACGAGGTTGAATAAGTTTATCGTTCTGTTATATTTCTATTAATTATAGTATCTTGAGATTGTCCTAACAAAATGCTGAAAAGTGTCTCATATATTTGTTAATTAATAGTTGCTTAAATTTAGTGATTGTAATATTTTAGTATTCGATATTGATATTATTTGTTATGCTTAAATTAGTTCTTACAAATTGTTGAGTTGCTAGAGGCACTGATATACTAGTTAACAGATAGTAGTATTTTCTAAAAAATATTTTTCACTCATCAATCGAACACTGGAAAATATTTTTTCAAAAAATATTCTCTATTCACCAACCAAACACCATAAAATATTCTCCGAAAAATATTTTCCATTCACCAACCAAACATGAGAAAATAAGTAGAAAACCAACTTATTTTCCAAGAAAACATTTTTCATGGAAAATATTTTCCATTATACCAAACACACCCTTAATGTTGATTTTTTTTACCAAAATAAGCATAATACGTTTAAGACACTTATAATACATTTATATTGCATTCATAATTCACTTTTAGTACATAGCGTAATAAATCTATATTGTATGCATAATTTATTTTTAATACATAGTGCATTTTCTTAACCAAAACAAGTACATACATTTTAATACACTTCTAATAATACATTTATATTGCATACATAATACACTTTTCATTCATAGTACAATTTTTTTGGGTCAATTACTATAGATTGTGAATATTTTCTAAATATGATATATCTAGATAATAAATAAAAAGTATAATTAAAAGCAATAAATATAAACCCAGATAAAACTGCAATCTGCTCCATCCTGCATTAGTTTTTTAAAAAAATTTCAGCCCGCTCTGCACAACCTTAAACCCACCTTGCCCCGCCCCGCCCGACATTGTCATCTCTTGTTGAACTCTTAGTTTTAGTCATTGCAATTCTCATACCCCCTCCGTATGTTATTATCTAATTAAACCTTATTAAGGATTTTTGAGTAATATTTTATGAAATTGTCAAAAAAATTAAAGTGCTTTATGTAAATACAAAGTTGGCCAAGTCAGTAAAAAAGTACAAGTGAAACTTCGTATACATGTGATAATTTCTCGATTAACGAATGTGTGAATAGCAAAATCTGCAGGTCAAAATAGATCTTAAGTTATTGCTTAGTCCAATGTTCATGGGTACTATTATAAAGTATAAATAATTAGCTTAATGTTTTGTCTGTATAAACATATAAAACCGGCTTCCGCCATTTTCCGGTTTATCAAAAGCATGAAACAATTTAAACTATTATTTGGTTGATCATTCTGTTAGTGAAGCTAGCATGCAAATAGAGGCAGCTAGGAAACATACATAAAGCATTATAGGTAGACATGTTGGTGCTTAGTCAATCTAAAAAGGTGTCTCACTTTTTGACATTACCTTTGTAATGAGACGTTTAACTTATATATACTTTACACAGCTGTTTATATAAACTGTAAAATTCAATTTGTAATCTTAAAAATATGAGGGGTTACCTTGGTAAACAAGCAGATAAAACTCCTTAAAATATTATATTTTTACTCTTAAAACATATGAAAGGTTGCATTGTTATAACACGGAAGAATTGATTTTTTAAGCCACTCGTAGTTTTTTTAAAATAATTATTTATGGCTTTTTAAACAAAAATCGTCATTTATCATATAGATTTTCAATATTCGTACACCTAAAAGATCTAAAAAGACTATTTTTTTTCTATTCATCTTATAAATGGTGAAGAGATCTTAACTCCGTAACAAAGTATATACTTTAAACTTTAAAATAATCGTGTTTGTAGCTGAGAAGGGCAAAGTTGTAAAATACTCACTTTATTCCGTATCATCACCCAATCTTTTCAAGTTAACAAATTCACCCACAAGTTTCTAATAATATACTTTAATTCACTATCATCCACAATTAATGCAAAATATCTCGGGTTTTCAAAAATAATTTTAAAACAAAAACTTCCAAAGCTTAAAATAGAAGGTTCTTTTTTCCTCCAAAAAGCTTCGATTCAGGTACGATTCCGGCATTATTTTCCGAAGATCAACTCTAAATCAGTCCACAAACATCATAAGCTTGTCCATTTCATCCATTGTTACGCCATTTGTTTGCTATCTTCACAAACACACTTTCCACCATTGTTAAAAAGCTTTAAATCACTTACATTACTCAAAACTTCTTTAGAAAGTATATTACAGTAGGTCAGGCGACTCCAACTTCATTTCTCTATTCCCTAAACCCAACGATCGTTTATTAGAAGCAATATTTGTAATTTCACAGTTTTTGTACGGATACTTGCGCATTCATCGACTATGCATATATCACGACATATACCATCAGCATAATCGACCACCAACCAAAGTTTAATTCTAGGATGTCTATTGCAGAATTTATTCTAGTTTCTGGTAATTTCATGGGAGAATGGGAGGAGACTCTTAAATGTTGGAAATGAAAATATTTTACTAAGGTGACATTACCCATTGTGGTTCGCCGAAATAGTTCATATGATGACTTAGTAGCAAGCATAATGGAGAGCAGGGATCTAGATTGTGCGCCGAGCAAGGTGGTGATTAGCTATCTAATGCATTCGAGGGAAAATATGCATCCTACGATCACAAATAAGGATAAACGTGTGCCGTTGTACATGATGAATGTTGATGTTGATGGCTTTAGGCCTATTTTAAGAATAAATGTAGTTGAGAGGACCTTTGAAGAACTGTTGAATTCATCACCACCCACACCTCGGCACCAAATTGTCAACGATGCTTTGAATGATTATGATAACGATGACGATCATTCAATTAATATGGAAGATAATTCTATGGATATGAAACACGATTCATTGGACTCGCAAGACGTGGGAGAAGATTATAGAACAGGATTACAACCTAGTTATTTCTTCGACAATGGAACTAATTTCTATTATGATCAAATATTTGCGATAAGAAAGAGCTAAAAATTATCGTAGACGGAGCATCGGTGAGGCAGTTTTTTAATTATATTACGGAGAAGAGCTGCACCAAATTATTGAAGATAAACTACATATATATCTTGTGGTTGCGGCTGGTTGTTGCGGGCAAAGAAGTACAAATTCTTAGGCAGATTTTGCATATACAAGTAAATTGGGTTCCACACGTGTGGTGTTGAACACGCCACGGGAAAGCATAAGAAAATCTCATCCGAGATCATTGCTTCACTATGCGTAAATTATTTTTGTGATGGTAAGGGTCTAAACATAATCAAAATTCAGAGAATTATGTTTAGGGAGATGCATTACAACGCAAGCTATTGGATGTGTTGGAAAGGAAGTGTGATTGCAAAGAATATCGTTCGCAAAATACCGGAGCACGAATATGCTTGCTTGCTAGGTTTTTCCCACATAGTGGAGTTATTGAATCCCGATTCTTTTTACTCTATCATGGTTAACATGATGAATGGATCATTCGTGTACTATTTTTTAACATTCGAAGCTTGCATACGGGGATATACTCAAATGAAAAAAGATAATTGTCTTTGATAGCATATATTTGTATAACAAGTATGGGGGTATGTTGTTGAGCGCCGTTGCACAGGACACCAAAAATTATATCTTTCCAATCGCCTTTTATGTTGTGGATAAAGAGAACGATGCTTCTTGAGCATTCTTCTTCGAGAAGTTGAAGTCTGTAGTAGAAGATGAACCAAATCTATGTGTTATCTCCGATAGGCATATTAGCATTGCCAATGCCTTCTTTCGTGTTTATAGTCGTGCTCATCATGGACTTTACATGAGGCACCTCACTGAAAATCTTTGTGTAAATCAACACTGTAGAGAGCATTTGTATCTACTCTACGCCACAACAAAGACTTATTCTCTTAATGAATTCAGCGAGTTTGCGAAATTAAAGAATAATTGTCCCGAGGAAACACATGTCCTTCAAAATGTGCTTGGTTTTGAGAAGTGGATTAAAGCATATTTCCCGGACAATAGGTACGATGTGATGACCACAAACATCGTCGAGTCGCTCAACTCCGTGTTGACGGATGAACGGGAGTACCCCGTGTCATACATATTCAATTCAATTGCTAAAAAAATGATAAAAAAATCATGAAGCGGCATGTATTTGTGGACAGTTCAAACATTAAATTTCTGCCTTGTGCGAAAAAGATCCTAAGAAAAAATAAGAGTGCGAGTGATTCCTTGTATGTGACTAACTCGAACAGGGATCTCGACCAATTCACCATTTTTGGCAATGATGTTACTACCAACGTCAATCTCTTGGAGATGAGTTGTTCTTATAGGAAATATGACTTGACCAAACTGCCGTGCGAACATGCAATGACTTTTTTGCAAGCAAAGTATGACATTGGCGAAGGTATGGTAACTCCATCTACGAGTATTCTTCGCCTATTTATAAAGTTGAAACTTACCTACTTGCATACTCCGACGCTATAAATATTGTCCCCCTAGAGTTTGAATGAACCGTGCCACAGAAATTGTGAGACACGAAGATTGGTCCACCCCCCAACGATCCCAAACTCGAAAGGAAGAAAGTTAAATGCATTAAGAACATCGCTGAAACATTCAAGTCCAAAAGGAGGAATAAGTATTTAATATGTAAGAAATTTGAGCAAAAAAAACCACATTTAGCATGACCAATAAATGTTAGACCGACTTTTTTTCTTCAGTTGTAAAGCTACTGTTTTGGGGGATAAAGGTGCATTTCTATAGAATTTAACATTCAATTGTAATCGACTTAAATCTTTGTCCACAGTAGACCTCATCAAACTATGATATATCTTTTACACGATCTATTAAATATTTTTTAATGGTTATATGATTAATCATCAAACACGTTATGTGGATCTTTTACCGCCATATCTCTCCAATTGATGCACTGAACCATCGTTTTCTATTTTCTCAATTAATTAAAAGATGCAAACACGTCTATTTACATAAAAAACCGTTGGTATATGAAAGTAAACCTTTTCTATTCCCACACACGTCAACTATTCATTGTTGGGAATATGAAATGACATCTTCTATGAGTCTATAAGTACAATGATTATTTCTATGTATGCATTCAGTTCTATCTAAACTCAAAACTTCAGAAAACCTCTTCTTCTTCATCAAACCAAAATCATGCCTCCTAGAAGAATTTTCCTATGGCCCATCAAATGAGTTTTCCCTTGACACTACAATCTCCTACTCCTAAGGAATGATTTTGACCTCCTTTTTCATGGCATGGGGGAAGACCGCGTCTACTCGAAGCATGAGCTCCATTAAATTGTTCATTTTCAGAGGAAAATTATGGAAAGGCTAGGAATGAAAGGGACCGACTACATCACCACCTCCCCACCATCCCCCTAAATTTAGTTTAAGTTTTAATTTTATTTTATGTTCATAAGTTTTTGTGTTTGTTCATTATAGAAGAAGTTTTCTTAGTAGGATTGTTGTTAGAAGAAAACTTCTTCTTTTTTGTCTTTTTTGCTGTTTTTGATAATGGGAAATGTATGCACTGCAATGTAAAAATGAATATAAGTATTTCAGATTGTAAATTATGTTTTCCCTCTTTTTTTAATTGTTGCTTTTTGTCTTTGTTATTCTTCTATACAACCAACTTTTCAAACTTTTATTTCTTATTCAATGAATATAACTGTAGCTGGACTTGATTAAATTCACGAAGAGTAAAAATAATTTGATAATAAATCCTGATCACATATATAGTCAATCATCGATCTTAGGCACTGTCACTCCTTAACCAAACATATAGGTCTGTCATAAACCATATGAATCGATGGACCATCAGTAGCTTGTAGTTTGATAGAAGATAATAAATTTAAAAAAGTTTAAACAGATAATCACATGATTTGGGGCTGATGAAAGAAAATGATTAAATTAAAAAAGATTTAAATAGATAATCACATGTTTTGGGGCTGGTGAAAGAAAATAATTACATTAAAAAATATTTAAAAGATTTAAATAGAAAATCACATGTTTTGGGGCTGGAGAAAGAAAATAATTAAATTAAAAAAAAGTTTTAAAACATAATTACATAATTTGAGGATGGTGAAAGAAAATAATTAAATTAAAAAAGGTTTAATAGATAATCACATGATTTGGGGGTGATTAAACAAACAATCTTGAATTGTTAGTGCACTTAATAGACTGTCATCGATATTGATCCATGTCAAATTCATGTAAAAAATATACTTTTGCTTTTAGGGTCCATCGATTCGTTTGGTCTAACGTAGACTTACATCGTAGGGCATGCATCGATTGATCTCTTGATCATTCATAGATCACATAGATCTATGTACACGGTTATAGACCCTCACTTGGATGTTATTTTAAAATAATAATAATAATAAATAAATAAATTATGATTTCTACACATATGAACGAGTTTAAACAAGTCACATAATTATACTAGAACTTATACAAATTAGGAATGGTGAATTAAGGAGTGTGTGGATGGGTAGTGGTTGAACAAATAATATTCTAAGAGTAATGTTTGTCAAAGCACAAGTATGTTTTGAGGATGTTGATTGTTCAACCACTACCCATCCACGTAATCTTTTGATTTGGGGATGGTGATTGAAGGAGTATGTGGATAGATAGTCATAAAATACAATCAACATCCTCAAAACATACTTGTGCTTTGACAAACATTACTCTTAGGATATTGTTTGTTCAACCACAACCCATCCACACACTCCTTAATTCACTACCCTTAATTTGTATAAGCTCTAATATGATTATGTGACTTGTTTAAACTCTTTCATATGTGTAGAATGCCACACTATATTTAATTTTTATTTATTTATTTATTCATTTTTAAATAACATGCTAGTAAGGGTCTATAATCATGTACATACATCTACAAAATCTACCAATGATTCAGAGCTTAATCGATGCATGACCTACAGTGTAAGTCTACGCTAGACAAAAGGAATCGATGGACACCCAAAGCACAAGTATATTTGTTACTTAATTTTTTTTTAAACATGTTATTGAGGGTCCATCGATTGCGAGGGTCTATGGTAAATTTTAATATCTTGTTGATGATTGACATAGATCATGATCGATGACAGTCTATTAAGTGTCACCACCAGTTCAAAAAATACAATTACTATTTCAACGGTAACAAACGGCTAATTTTGTACTCCTTCAATGTTAACACTTCTTTTTACTTCATATATAAAGTCCTCCATCTCTCATTATTTTATTTCATTCAAATTCTACAATGTCTTAAACATCTCAAACATTCAATTCTAAAAAGACTCTAATTTGTCATTGTGGAAATGCGACTGTCTTGAGGACGTCACCCACAAACTCAAATTCAGGTTGCAAATTTTATAACTGTGCAATTTCAAAGGTGAGTCATGTATGTATTTTTCCAAAGTTAAGTAAATCGTTATCTAATTGTTATTTTTTTTCTAGGATAATAGCGCATGCTCTTTTTTTTAAATGGCTTGATGAGATATCACGTCCAAGCAATCCATCAACGTTGAGTTCGGGATTCGAGACATAAAATTTTCATGGCTTGGCAAAATTTAATCTACTACAAGGGCTTTGAGAATGAGAAGAAAATAAATTTTTCCTCATGACTTTGTTCAAAGAAGCCGAAGAGCAGAGGGATCACTTGAAAGTATTGCTACATTACACCCAAATAGAGAGGGATCAATTAAAATAAAAATTAATTTTGACCGAAGAAAGGGAGAATGACCTAAAAATGATGCTATGTGCTATAATGCTAGTATTCGTTCTTTGAAAAGGTGTAAACTGGATGTAGTGATATTGAATAAATAAAAATACTTCTATTTTTCTATAATATTAATACCGTTTTTCATAGAATCATAGTTGATCAAACTACACATCAAATTAAAATCGAGTAGCATGGTAATGATAGACATGCAAGTAGTATACAAAAGATTAAATAAACATTCTATGATGTCAACCATATACTGTACCAATTATAACAATACAATTCATATTCAAATTTCATACAATAATACAGTTTGATAAAAACAGATTCAGTGTTGAATTATAACTTTCATAAAATAAAAGAATGTTTGTCATATCCTAACAATAGATCATTCAACTCCTTTGTTTGTCAAATAAAAAAAAATCTTAAACTTTAACAATATTAACATTCAAATCTCTTTTTATGCATCATCACAAATGTTATTGTTCATTTCATCGACGATATCCATGGCCACATCTTTTTTGTTTTCTTCTTTTTTTTCCTCCTCTTGTCCATTTTTTTTATTTTCTCCTTCCTCTTTGCCACCTTCTTATTTCTCACCTTCTTCTCATCATTTTTCAATATCTGCTGGTGTTTTTTTCTTATCTTTCTTTACTTCCTCAGCTTCTTCTCCTTCTTCACCTACAGCTTCTTTCTCAGCTTCTTCTTCTTCTCCTTCTCCTCCTCCTCCTCCTCTTCCTCCTCCTCCTCCTTTTTCACCTACAGCTTCTTCTTCTCCATCAGCTTTTGCTATTTTTCAGCTTCTTGTTCTTTCTCACCCCTTCAACTGGTGCTTCTTTTTCATCATCTTCTTCTTCTTTTTCAGTTTCTTCTTCGCTCTTATCTTCTTCCATTTCTTCTTCTTCTTCTTCTTCTTCTTTTTCTTTTTCATCATTCTTTTCTTCTTCTTTTTCCTCTTCTGCTATAACAGTGGCCAACTCATTCATTTTGCTTTTTTTTCTTCTTTTTCTTCATTCCTCTCCGATTCACGAAGATCCACATGCACTGTATAATCATATTATAAAGTGTTACTAATATTTACAACTAAATATTCATCAACTGCATTAATTATTAAATGAAGTTACCTCGCTCATGTTGTTGGTCATTCTTTTTATTTTTCTTCAGTCTTTTCTCTTTGATATAGGTAACAATATCCAACATGACTTCCTCGAGAATAGCAACACGCTTATGAAGATCCCCATCAATGAAGGTGCCCACTATAACTTTTGAGGTGCTTGGACAAGCATCATCACAAATGCCTACTTTAATGGGATTACTACCCAAATCCCCGTTATCATTACTGTCCCCATTTAAAGTGAGGACAATCACCCCTTGGTAATCTTTATTTAAGACATCGAGGATGTTATTCTTTATCTTGTCCGTATATGGCTTAAACATAATCATGTAATCCATCTTCGTCTCGTGAACAGTAAGAATGATGTACGGATGCACATTCTACAAAAAATCAATTAACAATTACATAACATTCAATACAACAGTAGTATTATTGCATAATAAAAAATAAGTTCATACCTCGGTAACTTTTTCTTTATACTTGAATGAGTCACCTTCGATTATCTTATCACTTTTTGTAGTATGTCATCTGAAGATGCGAAAAATTGAAAGGGACTCATTTGTTGATTTTCCAGCAAATTTTTCAAGATGAGAAAAGACCTTGTAGATCCAAATCTATAAGCAATACAGTAGTGAAAAAATAACTCAGAGTTTATGACAGAATATAAATAAAACTAGAATCTATGATAATCTCACTAAAAAGTTGATGGTAGATACCATGAATATCCAAGAAAATCCGAATAGAGCATAGGATGTCTTCTGATTCTCATCAAATACTTTTCTCTGCTTCTTTAGGTCATTTTTCTTATTTAGATAGTCCATGGTCAATTGAAATATCTCTTTTCTCCACAGATAACTCTCAAAGAAGCTCAAAGAATCAACCATTCGAATCAGTTTTGTGTCGACAACCTTCGTCGAATCTTTTGTAAGCAACATGGTGTGCAAGAATCACAGTAAACAACACTTAAACTTTTGCTCCTCGTTCGACTTATTCCCTCTAATCAACTATAATAAGTTGGCAACCATAATATTTTTATTTTTTGTCACCGTAAAGCAAAAATGCTCCCCTTCTCTAACACCTTGTTCAATTTTGATTCACTAGGTATAATGAACAGTTCAACTCAGTGATCAAACAAAACTCCTTTAAACCAAAACAAGCAGACTTATTATTCACGCAAAACCACATCTCATGACGCATCTTATCGTTGTTAACACGTCGCAACAATAAATAATGGACCATTTTTCCATTGAATTTGAGATGTTCGGTAGATTTCTCAAGTGTCTAAATAGGACCGCTTGAATCTTTTCTTCAAATCTTAGTTGACAAGAATTTACTGAAATTCTCGGTATGCAGCCATTCTTGATCTAATCGATATCTTCGTCGGAAAAGATCCAACCTTGTCCATTATAGTTCGAAGGTCACACCGCTCTAGAAAAATATACCTTGAATAAAATAACACAGACAAAGGATCATTATCCCCATCAACACTATTTTTTCGACTTCCCTCACTCTCTTCACTGTCACCACTAGCACTATACTCGACAACATCTTCACTAGACTTATCAACGTATCTACTTATCTCTTTTAACTTCAAATCTGATTCCGACTCCTCCGCTTCAGTTTTCTTCCTTTTTACAGAGATTTTCAACTGCTCCATTTCTTTTTTTCTACTCCTAGCAGCAGAATCAGACATGGTACCAACTGTGTTTAACACCAATTCTTTTTTACCCATTTTTAATAGAATCTACACCTATAAAATAAATCTATCATTGTCAATTCATAGACCACAAGTCTACTAACAGAAACAACTCAATGCTCAAATGAAAAATCTAAAATAACTAAGAATTACCCCACCATTAAATAGTTCACTACACAAAAATATCATAACTGAACTAAAATTCAACATGCAGTATCAAAACTCAATTATTGTTAAAAATCAAACTATTGCTACAAATCAAACTAATTAACTATTAATCTTTTAATTTTCACTATTTCATCAATCATATTTTAAAAGAATTTCATGCACCTAAAAATTAATTTCAATCTAGGGCATTCTTATTTCATAGACCACAAGTCTACAGACAAAAACAGGTTACTGTTTGAATTAAATAGCCAAAATAACTCATAAAATAACAATTATCCCACCATTCAACACTGTAGTGATAAAAAAAATACCAAAACTAAATCAAAACTCCTTAACAAAAATTTCAAAATTCAACATTGCGATCGACGAAAAAATCTGTCAAAACTGACGAATCAAAACTCAACCATTGCTTCGGAATCAAACTAATTACCTATAAAATTCTCATATTTTAACTATTTAATCAACCACATTTGAAAAAAATAAAATCCTATACTACATCACTAGAAAACGGTTAACAAAAAAAATCGATAAAATGGAACTACAAATAATCGAAACTTGATTTTAACTTACCTTTCAATGCAAAAACGATCCGTTTGCCGCTGGAGAAGAAGAAAAATAACAAATGACGTTTGGGAGAGAGTTCTTGGGAGTAGCACAAGTTGAGAAATTGAAGAAGAGAGAGAAGGGATTTTATTTAATATTGAAAGAAATGGAGGGTGTTAGGTGTATTTTATTTAATTCTTAAAGTTATAAAAATGATGAAAAAGTTCCTCCTTAAAATAAATGAAAAAAAAATTAAGTGGATAGTTGACAAATTAAATTTGAAAAGTGGGGACTCCACCAATTTCCAGGCTAAGAATTTTCTAAGGTAAAAAATGGTGGAACTAAACGAGAAAGCCATAAGCCAAGTAAAACCAACAAATTACTAAAGTTTAGCTTCACAAAAACAGGACAAGGCCAATATGGTACGTACCTCGATGGAAACAAATATGGACAGGCTCTTGCTTTCTTGTTTCTCTTGTTTCCTTAACATCATGATCAGCCATCTGTTGTTCAGCACTTAAATTCAACAATCTCCAATTTTTTAAAATTCAAAAAAGTAGACGAATCTTCTTTCTTGATGTATAATTTGATTCCTCCATTTTAAAATAGTTTTCATGTTTTATTTATTAAAAGTCAAATTATATAAACTTTAATCAATATTTTAAGATATATTACCATATTGATAAGAGATGAATTGTAAGTCATAGTACTTTTGTATAGTTTATGAATACCTAAATTGTATTTTTCAAATATTAGATTATTAACTTAATTCCATTTACCTCCAATTAGTGACATTGACTCTCTAAATGCAAAGTGTTACAACTAAAAAGTAAGAGAGGGCGTTGTATAGTGTGTATATATTTGTGTGTATGAGGCCCTCACTTTGAAAATCTTCACGTCTTTGAGACCCAATATTCCTTATTTTCCTCTTACTTTCTACCTTTCATACATCTGCGTGTTATATTGCTAATTAAAACCTTTATATCCTTCTAAAACCAGCATTTAAAGCTAGCCATAGCTAGTACTCTTTATATGCTAGTATCAATATCTTCATACAAATTAAACAAGACGAAATATTTGCGTCTTTTCTGGCATTATATTCTTCATATATTTGAGAACAACAATTAATGTACGATTCTTCTCAAATGTCAATTACGATATCCTCTCTTCTTACAATTTTCCTTCTATTCCATGCATGTAATGCTAGATCACTTGGTGTACTCAGCAAGGTAATTTCATCTGTTTCTATATATTAATCTCCAACTTATTCTGATCTTATTTATATGTTTTTTGAGTTTATGTTATTATATGCACTAACAATATAAAAATTTTCTTATTTTATCAGTGTAGTTTGACATATTATAGAAGTTTGTTATCCTTTCTTTAAGACAAATTAATGTTTGTATATAACGTATACCCTTTTATTTTAGTATTTAAATTCTATGAACTAACAGTAAAAAAAGCATTTACATTAATCAAGTTGCTTAACCATAAGATTAATACAATTAATATGATAATTAACCTGCTATTACAGGTAATATTATTCCGATAGAGTAGATTTCCAGCCTTGCTCAGTATGTATAACTAATTAAATCCCAGTACTATAGGAGTATATAATGCATATCTTGAGAATATTTTGAAATATAAAATTGAATTTTTTGTGTGTTTCTCGCAGGACGAGAAGATGAATTCAAATATGAATAGGGTTTCCATTCCCTCGAGATTGGATGTAGAAGTGAAAGTGTCAAAAGAGGATATGAAAAGGGAGGCAGAGTATAATTTTGACTACTTACCACCAAGAACACACCCGCTTGTTCATAACTGATCAGCTGAGTTCATGACTTCACTCTACTTAAGTTCATCTTAGCCTCTCAGAAACAGATCGATGAGTACTACCTACAATAATAATATACCTAGCTAGTGTATCCCATATGTGGGGTTTATGAGATCTTACTCTAACTTATGGAATAGCGAGGTTATTTTTGATAGAACAGCAGCTCAAGAAAGATCGATGAGTACTCTAGTACAATTTTGAGCCTTCAAAAATTTTGGCTCAGTTGAACATTTTGATGACTCCACAAACAATTTTGAGCCTTCAAAAATTTTGGCTCAGTTGAACATTTTGATGACTCCACTAAGTTTCCGTGTATTAATATTATCATATCATAGCATTTTGCTTCGTGATATAGCAACAGGTCTTAAGATCCTACGTGATAATGTATATTCAACTTATACATAATGGACCAACAGCAGTGATGGCGCAGCGGAAAGGGGCTGCCCCAACCTACCTAGAGGTCGAGGGTTTGACCCTGGATATGGACAAACACTCTGTTGGGAGCTCTCCTCCCAAATGGGGCCCGGCACAGGGCGAATCCGGATATAGTCGGACTCTTAAAAAGCGGGTACCGGACACCGGGTGGTTTAAACCAAAAAACTTATACATAATGGAAATTGAGCATGATCAGTTCTATGAGCTCATTTATTTATATATGCCCTGCATTCCAATTTGATGAGTACTTCACTACTTCCAGAATTGATTAAGTACATAAGCAAGCTACAAATCTTAGCAACGACTTTCCTGCAGATCTTATTTGAAAGAAAGCATAGAGGAAAATAAGATACTAATTAAAAGTTGTTGTACCAACTTGCTAGCTGTAGCACACTATGGCTTTTCAGCCACCTACAATCCCTTCATTCCTTGAGTCTTAGTAGTAGTTTATTGAAATATAATTTTATTTATCTTAGCTTATAGACCGCTAATAGCTAAGTCATTAATCATATACCTGATAAGATAAAGTCAGTCATTATTGAGACAGCTCAAGAAAATTATTTTCAATTTGGTTCAGGGCTAAAGCTTCTCTTAGGAGAATTCCATCACTACACTACTTAAAGGCACCTGAAGAGTCATAATGGAACTTATCAAGTAGACTGTTGTCTCATGGTTTGTGATGACTAGAAAAAACTCGAGGAGCAGGTCCCTAGCTTACCTTAATTGCCCGGGAATAGCTGTCACACTCTGCACAGTTTCGTCCGCTAGTACAACAACTGTGTAGGTTCACAGCGTACCAGAATGAACACCTGGTCAATCAAAATTCCATCACTTAATTCTACCCTACTATAAATACATAAGAATGCTCTTTCCTCTACAGTTTTTGTAATTTGAAGGATTTCACTGTGATGCGAAAACTCTCTCTAAGCTCAAGTTCTAAATCTCTTACTGCTCATAGTGTAGTGTTCTTGAGTCAATTCTTGTAATTGATTTACTCAAAGGTTAAGAGTAAAGCTTTTTTTTTTTTTTTTTTGTTTTTGCGTTTGAGTTTCTTAGGTAGAGGTACCTAAGTTTGTATTAGTTAGAGTTAACCGGTCCTCGGGGTAATTTTGACAGAGTTGTCAAGAAGTGATTGTAATAGAGGTATTACAAGTTAGAAGAACTTAGAGTGAAGTTCTAATGGAGTCTGTAACCAAAATGTGTTTTGATTATAGTGGAGTTTGAGAGTCTGTGAGTGCAGGTCATGGTTTTCCTCACTTGAGCAAGTAGGTTTTCACCATAAAAATAGTTGTGCTGATTTATTTACTCACTACTAAAAAAAACAGTTTTTCCGAGTACAAAAAATTGACCACAACCTGTGGTCGCAAAAAACTGAACCATGTGTGGTCGTTTTTTTTTTTTTTTCTTAAAAAGGGACCACATGTGGTTGCTTTTATATTTTAAAATTTCAAAATAATCATTTTAATAATTTTTATATAAATTATTATTTATTTTTTAGAAAGAAAAATAAAAAATTTAAAAATCGACCACTTGTGGTCGGTTTGGGATTAAAAAAAATATATTTAAAAAACTGACCACTTTTGGTTGGTTTTATTTAAAAAATATTATTAAAAAGTATTTTTAAATAGCGACCACTTGTGGTCATTTTTATTTTAAAAATTAAATCTAAAATATTTTATAAAAGCGACTACAAGTGGTCGGTTTTGGAATTACAAAAAAATAATTTTAAAAAATCGACCACTTGTGGTTGGTTTTATTTAAAAAATATTATTAAAAAGTATTTTTAAATAGCGACCACTTGTGGTCATTTTTATTTTAAAAATTAAATCTAAAATATTTTATAAAAGCGACTACAAGTGGTCGGTTTTGGAATTAAAAAAAAATAATTTTAAAAAATCGACCACTTGTGGTCGGTTTTATTTAAAAAATATAATTAAAAAGTATTTTTAGAAAGCGACCACTTGTGGTTGGTTTTATTTTAAAAATTAAATTTAAAATATTTTATAAAAGTGACCACAAGTGGTCGATTTTGGATTTAAAAAAATAAAAAATAAAATAATTTTAAAAAATTGACTACTTGTGGTCAATTTTATTTAAAAAATATAATTAAAAAGTATTTTTAAAAAGCAACCACCTGTGGTCGGTTTTATTTTAAAAATTAAATTTAAAATATTTTATAAAAGAGACCACAGGTGATCGATTTTGAATTAAAAAATTAAAAAAATAATTTAAAAAAACCGACCACTTGTTGTCGGTTTTATTAAAAAATATAATTGAAAAGTATTTTAAAAAAGCGATCAATTGTGGTCGGTATTATTTTAAAAATTAAATTTAAAATATTTTATAAAAGCAACTACAAGTGGTCAGTTTTGGAATTAAAAGAAAATAATTTTAAACAAGTGGTCGGTTTTATTTAATAAATATAATTAAGAAGTATTTTTAAAAAGCGACCACTTGTAGTTAGTTTTATTTTTAAAATTGAATTTAAAATATTTTATAAAAGCCATCACAAGTGGTCAATTTTGGAATTAAAAAATAAAATAAAAATTTTAAAAACCGACCACTTATGATTGCTTTGTACTAAAAAAACAAAATATTTTAAAGAAGAAACCACTTGTGGTCGGTTTTTATTAAAAAATAATTATATGTAAAATCAAATATATAAATTTTTAAAATTACACTGATCACACGTATTTAATAACCAATATAATAATAATAATAATAATAATAATAATAATAATAATAATAATAATAAAAATCAATCAAACTTAGATTTTGTGAAGCTATTATACTAAGAAATATATCAAGTAAAATAAATAAATTACATTAATCATAATCTTTATCTTTTACTTATGTTTCAATATATAAAATAGATATTTTCCTTTGTATATACGTTAAATGAGGTTAAACATAATCTTTGTATAATGAATATGTCTATATCATACAGTTGAGGTGATGATATTATATGCTACTATTGCAGTTATAATAATGTAACGTACATATATAACTGATAATTCATCAGAATATAATGAATGTGTTATATTATGAGGTAATATATTTGTGGATGTGAAGTATATAGTACATATTCAAGAATTGATATCTATACATACATATGATATAGTGATCGTTGAACTATATAATAAAGAGCTAGCAGAATCTATCCAAACATATTGAATACCTTGATTTAAAACGATCGAAGTAATAATATACTGTACGTTAAAGTTATATTAATGTAACCTAATAATCAAATTAATCGATAACTCGTCAAAGTATGTATATGAAATACGTTACATTATATTATGGGGTAATATACTCGTGTACGTATGTGATGTATATAGTACGTATTTAAAACTTGATAGTCGATAGTGTGTATATGTGTGTGAATGTATAGGTATATATATATATATACATAATGAGTGGTTCGAAGATTACATTTATATATATGTATGTATATCTCTTGTGTAGTGATGTACGTAATACGTAGTTAAAATTAAAGCTAACAAAATATATCCAATTATATATTGAATATACTGATATCATGCGATCGATCAAAGTGATATATAGTACACTATTGAAGGTATAATAACATAAGATAAACTAGCCGATGTATATTATGGGGTAATAAAATGGTGTATGTGATCGATGTATATAGTGCGTATTTGGAAGCATGATAGCAAATCAAATATATGTATATATACGTATATCTTGTGTATTGACGTATGTAGTAATCAAAAGCTAGATAACTGAATCTAATTAACCGATAATCCAACTGAAAATATAAAAAAATTATTTTATTACTTTTTATTACCATTTTTTATGATTTATCAATTCATATATAATATTTTATTATTTTTTCATAAACATGCACACTCACAATTATTTTACAAAATCATTATCTATTCTTATTATTATTATCATTATCGACAATTTTAAAATAAATATTCATGCACTCTCATAATTGTTTGTAAGGACAAGAATATGTTATGGGAAAACGACAGTAATCGGATCATTTAATTATTACTATTATTATTATTGTTATTATTATTTGTTATTATTATTATTATTATTGAAATAATGATCATTTTTTAAAATTTATGTATTTTCTAACTCAATTGTGCCAATTCATAACAATTTTAGCTTAATATTAGCCGGTTTATTACAATTCCAGCCAACTTGTATCTAATTAGACTCAATTCAATTTTGATCAAAATCTTAATATTTAGATCTCAGTTGTTGATCAAATTGATCCAATGGCTGAGATCACATTTCTCTTTTCTTTATATTTTTAAGCTAATAGAAAACCCTAGTCTTATTTCATTCAACAACAACCATATTCTCTACTTTCTCTCTCTATTTCCCCCTTTCTCTCTAAAGACTCGTTTGCCACCGCCATCGTCACTGCAACACTGGCTACTGATCAGAAAAACAACGGCAACATAAACCTCGATAACCTCCAATTTGCATCTTCGCTCCCACCACCATGCAACCGTCCGTCGGTTAACCATCAAATACCACCATCCCAAGTCACTGCCGACGCCACCCTTCTCTCTCTTACCGCTGCGGTTCTAGGCGAAACAGTCATAGGATCCATTCCTTCGGCGTCGCCACTGCAGCAACAATATTAGCTGCCACCACTGACCGGTGAAATAGTCCTTACAACAGCCGATGTCGACTGCCATTACTATTTCAGCCTTATCGACATGCTCCAACAGTAGGTGCTATTTTCCTCACTCTCACATGTTTTAAAGAAATTTTATATTATTAATGTCACCTAATGATTAATCATAATGACAATATGTACTAAGTGAAACTAGTTGCCTAGCAAATATTGAGAAATTATGTTAAGCTAATAGTATTGTCAACTGTTTTTGTTTAATTACTGATGACAACAGAAAAGAAGAAGACGAAGAACAGCAGTAAGTAGAAGTAATATTATTCAGTAGCCAAGTGGATATATGTTTGAATGCATTTATATTACTCTATCAACTGGCAAAGCAAATATTTAATGAATTAGTATGTATTTCTTGGATCCCAGGAATGTCATCAGTTCATTTTTAAAATTTTATTACTTTCACTGTTTTGTTTAAGTGTCTTAAGAAAGTCTTTTAATCTGGATGTTGCAACAAGTATATGTAACGTATCAAAATATGCTTTTAAGATGTCATATAGGATATTGTAATGAGAGAGTTAAACAATATAGGAAGTAACTTTAGTTTTTTAGACCAAAAAAGTTAATAGCTAAATAAAGTATTGACTTTTGACATATAAATTGTCATGAATGTATAGAGTTTACTAAAGTGTGGTCACTTGAGAAGTGAATTAGTGAGTCGAAAATGTTTAAGTGTAGTTACTTGAAAGGTGAACCGTTGTTTTGAATATAGTTAAGTGTGGTCACTAGAGAAGTAAATGAGTGACTTGAAAATGTTTAAGTGTAGGTACTTGAAATGTGGACTTGTGTTTTGAATTTACTTAAGTATGATCATTTGAGAAGTGAATTAGTGAGTCAAAAATGATTAAGTGTAGTTACTTGAAAGGTGGACTTGTGTTTTGAATATAGTTAAGTGTGGTCACTAAAGAAGTGAGTTAGTGAGTTGAAAATATTTAAGTGTAGGTACTTGAAATGTGGACTTGTGTTTTAAATTTAGTTAAGTGTGGTCGCTTGAGAAGTGAGTTAGTGACTTGAAAGTGTTTAAGTGTAGGTAATTGAAATGTGGACTTGTGTTTTGAATTTTAGTTAAATGTGGTCACTTGAGAAGTGAATAAGTGAGATACAAATGATTAAGTGCAGGTACTTGAAATGTGGACTTATATTTTTAATTTAGCTAAGTGTGGTCACTTGAGAAATGCATTAGTGAGTCGAAAATATTTAAGTGTAGTTACTTGAAAGGTGAACTTGTGTTTTGAATATAGTTAAGTGTGGTCACTTGAGAAGTGAGTTAGTGACTTGATGTTTAAGTGTAGATACTTGAAATGTGAACTTTTCATTTTGAATTTAGTTCAGTTTGGTAACTTGTGAAGTGAATTAGTGACTTGAAATGTTTAAGTGTAGTTACTTGAATTATGAATTAGTGACTTTGGATTTGAATTTTGGTACTTGAAATGTGAACTTGTGTTTTGATTTTAGTAATGTGGTCACTTGAGAAGTGAATTAGTGACTTGAAAATGTTTAAGTGTATGTACTTGAAATGTGAACTTTTCATTTTGAATTAAGTTTAGTTTGGTAACTTGTGAAGTGAATTAGTGACTTGAAAATGTTTAGGTGTAGGTACTTGAAATGTGAACTTTTCATTTTGAATTTAGTTTAGTTTGGTAACTTATGAAGTGACTTAGTGACTTAAAAATATTTAGGTGTAGGTACTTGAAATGTGAACTTTTTATTTTGAATTTAGTCTAGTTTGGTAACTTGTGAAGTGAATTAGTGACTTGAAATGTTTAGGTGTAGGTACTTGTAATGTGAACTTTTCATTTTGAATTTAGTTTAGTTTGGTAACTTGTGAAGTGATTTAGTGACTTGAAAATGTTTAGGTGTAGGTACTTGAAATGTGAACTTTTTATTTTGAATTTAGGTTAGATGGGTAACTTGTGAAGTGACTTAAAAATGTTTAGGTGTAGGTACTTGAAATGTGAACTTTTCATTTTGAATTTAGTTTAGTTTGGTAACTTGTGAAGTGAATTAATGACTTGAAATGTTTAAGTGTATTACTTGAAATGTGAACTTTTCATTTTGATTTAGTTTAGTTTGTTAACTTGTGAAGTGAATTAGTGACTTGAAATGTTTAAGTGTAGTTATTTGAATTATGAATTAGTGACTTTTGTTTTGAATTTAGGTACATGAAATGTGAACTTGTGTTTTGATTTTAGTAAAGTGTGGTCACTTGAGAAGTGAATTAGTGACTTGAAAATGTTTTAGAGTAGGTACTTGAAATGTGAACTTTTCATTTTGAATTAAGTTTTGTTTGGTAACTTGTGAAGTGAATTATTGACTTGAAAATGTTTAGGTGTAGGTACTTGAAATGTAAACTTTTCATTTTGAATTTAGTTTAGTTAGGTAACTTGTGAAGTGACTTAGTGACTTGAAATATTTAAGTGTAGTTACTTGAATTATGAATTGTTGACTTTTGTTAGGAATTTAGGTACTTGAAATGTGAACTTGCGTTTTGATTTTAGTAAAGTGTGGTCACTTGAGAAGTGAATTAGTGACTTAAAATATTTAAGTGTAGGTACTTGAAACTTGAACTTTTCATTTTGAATTAAGTTTAGTTTGGTAACTTGTGAAGTGAATTAGTGACTTGAAAATATTTAAGTGTAGGTACTTGAAATGTGAACTTTTGTGACTTGAACTAATTACTTGAATGTGATTGATTGTGTAGATGGAAGCTGATTGTAGCTGGATATATCAATGAAATATTGATAATAGAATGGGTGAGGCTGAGAATGAGGATGCAAATGATCAGTTGTAGTTTTTAGTCTTTTGTATGTTTTGTAGTTTAGATTTGGAACCTCGATAAATTTTATAAATAATTTGATTTTTAATGTTTGTATTCTTATGGTAGTTGATTGTATATTAAATGACTGGTGGACTGTAATGCATAATGGAATGTAGCATAGTTATATACTGTTATTTTTTTTTACAAAATTATCAGAAAAACCGACCACAGTTTTCTGAAAAATTTTCAATATTTTTTTTTATAAAATTACCAGAAAAACCGACCACATGTGGTCAGTTTTCAGAAAAGTTTTACAAAAAACCCACCACATGTGGTCGGTTTACTATAATTAATTACAAAATATTTTATTGAATAAATTATTAAATAAAAAACCGATCACAAGTGGTCATTTTTTTATTTAAATTATATAATTAAATTATAAAAAACCAACCACATGTGGTCATTTTTTTAAAATTAATTATTTAATTCAAATAAAAAATCAACCACTTGTGGAGGTTTCTTTTGATAATTTATTTTTATTTAAAAAATCTTTTATTTTTTAAAATAAAATTAAATTTTAAATCTCTCTCTCTCTCTCTCTCTCTCTCTCTATATATATATATATATATATATATATTTAAAAAACCGACCACAAGTAGTCGGTTTTAAAAAAGCTACCATGCTTTTTGCGACCACGGATTTTGGTTGTTTTTTGGTCGCAAATGCAGGAAAATCGACCACATGTGGTCTATTTTTGTGGTCGGTTTTCCTGTTTTTTTAGTGGTGACTGCATATCGGTGTGTTTACTCCTTTACTGTCATATAATTCTCTTCAAGGACTTGGTCCCTTAACCGTGGTGTAACTCCGACATTTCAACAAATGGTATAAGAGCAGGTCACCCTAAAAGGTTCACACCTAGAGTGAATTTTTTGATCATGGCAGTACCACTTAATCTAGAAGAGGAACAATCAACCACTAGGCCACCACGTTTAATGGTTAATGTTATGGATAGTGGAAAACTAGAATGTAAAACTCTATTATAGCTGAGGATAGTGAACTGATAAATATGATACTTAATGGTCCTCATGTACTAGTGAAAGAAGTCAAAAAAGGGGACATATCCAAAATGGTTGCTAAGACCAGGAGGGAGTAGAATGATGAAGATTGATAAGTCATCAATTTGAGGATTTTCTAGCACCTTTTAAGCTTAAATTACCATTCTTTTCCATTGATTTTATGTTAATCTCTTAATGCTCATTTTTGTAGAAAAAAGATGAAAAGAAAAGATGAGCAAGTCATTCAAGTCAAAAAGAGGTTAAAAATGAAAGAAAAGAGCCAAATGCTAGAAATCAGGCCTAAGAATTGACCCTTAGTTACCGCGATCAGGGCTTGAGGGTCGCGATCGCGACCAGTCAATAATTAAATTGGAGGGCAATCGTGATATGACTACCTCAATCGTGGGAGTCGCAAACGCGGTGAAAAGGTGGCGATCACGGTAGAGGAAAAAAGTTTCAAGGGTATTTTTGTAATGATTGGAAAATATGGAATTGGGGCTCAAATAAGGGGTTTTAGTTCATTTTTCACCATCTTGATCTTATCTTTCATCTTCACTTTTTATGTCATCTCTTGGAAGCTTGGAGCAAAAATTTGTACTAACCTTGAGCTAAGATTACATTAGAGTAACTTCTAAGTGAAGGATTAGCAAATTTACACAGAAGAATCATTGGAATTTAAAGTGGTTTGCATTCTCTTTATTTTTCATGAATCAAATTGATGGAGATTTTGATATGTTTTTATTTATTATCTTTATGAGTTGCTAGTTCTTCCTCTTGGGATTATGTTCGAATAGGGTGCAAGTGTGTATTGGTTGTTATTATTAGCTTTAATTCTTAGTTAGTGTTGTTGGGTTTCACAAATGTTTGATTATAAAATGGAATTTGTTGGTGAAAGCCTCAGTTTCCCTAAACCCCACACCATCCTCGAAAGATGGATATGGGTAGTCTAGATCCTACATCATCCTTGAAAGAGGGATGTAGGTGACATGAGTATTTGTGAACATAAGATAGATAATAATTTTTTTTTTATTGTCTTAGAAATAAGGATAAATTGTGGAATTGCTATATCTTGGGCATCATCCTAGAAATAGGGATGCCCAATTAAGGCTTTGTGATGATTGGTTGATCACACCCACGAGGTATTCGAAAGAATCCGTGGGTGATAGTTTGATGCTTTGTTGAATGTCTATTATCGAAATCCCTAACCGAGCCTACCCAAGCATGCCTTAGCTAATATTTGAAGTTGATTTTCATGTACCCACACACTACTTGCCTCTAGTAAAGCATAGCCCCAAGATCCGTTCCTAATTTATTATGCTCTAATTATTCATAGTCTCGAATTAGTCCTTTGGAAGCCCAAGAATTGTCTTACACTTTTGAAAACATTCAAAATCCCCTAAAATATTTGTATAATATATTTGAATTTAGCAAGCAACTTTAATTTCAGACTTATTTAATCGCCACTCATATTGTTCCTCGTGGATTTGACCCCGACTCAAAGTTGGGTAGTTATATTGATAATGACTGCCTTACACTTAAATTGATGTATAAGTTGAGTGTTATCAAATATTGCAAGAAGATTAAAAAGAAATTCAAGGCTAAGAAACTGTTGGTTTGTAAGATAGGACCAGATGAATACAAACAAATTTCTGCTTGTGAAAATGCCAAGAAGATTTAGGATTACCTGAAGACACATCATGAGGGAAAACTGATGTAAAGGAATCAAAGATGGATATGTTGATCACTCGGCATGAAGCCTTCTCTATGAAGGAGGGATATACCATTCAAGAGATGCACACAAGATTTGCTTTAATCATAAATAAGTTGCACTGCCTTAGGGAGGTGATTCCTCTGCATAAACAAGTGACAAAAATTTTGGGAGTTCTTCCCAAGTCATAGGAAAGCAAGGTTGATGCTATCACTGAGGCTATAAATTTGATGGATGAATTTATTGGGAACTTAAAGACACATGAATTGAAGAAAATACATGGTCAAGACAAGAAGAAGGTTAAAAAAATGCTTTCCTTAAAAGCTTCAAAGTATGAGTCTAGCGAGAAAGACACTGATGTTTATTACTTGACTAAGAAGATTGTAAAGGCTATGAAGAGAAGTGGTCAGTTTCAAAGAAAGGGAAACAATAGCAAAAAATGAGCATAGTTGAAGTTTATCACAAATGTGGGAAACCTGAGCATTTCATCAAAGACTGCCCTGTACATAATGGACTATCAAGAGTACTTGAAGTCAGGAGGATATAAAATAAAAAGGAAGGACGAGTTCCCAAAGAAGTCAAGAAGAAAAGTTGTTGCTGATTATAAAGTGAAGCAACCCCTAGCTATCTGGAGAGATACCTCAAGTGAATCTGATGAGTCAAAAAAGAATAAAGATTTTTCTATGTTAGCTGTGGAAGAAATCTCATACAACTCTCTTTTTGCTCTGATGGAAAAATCAGAAGACGAAGAAGAGAATAAGGTAACCTTATTTGATATTAAGAAGAAATTGAATAATTATTCCCATAAAAAGATAACTAAACTTGCAAATGTCCTTCTTAATTATGTGTGTGAGCTTATTATTCAGAGGGATTTACTTGAACATAATGTAAAAATCTAGAACATGAAAAAACTAACCTTAACCATTCAGTAGTTGTTTGAAGTAGGAGAACAATCCTTAAAACTGAAATCCAAAAAAAGATTTAATGGGTCAACTGAATAAGATAGCCGACTCTGATGGGAAAGGAAAACAGGAACATACAAAGCTTTAAATTGATCTTCAACAAAATTTAAATAATTCTTAAAAGCAGCTTATGATTGCCTTTATAAGAATGAAGAATTCGAAAGGGATCTAGTCCACATAAGATAAGATCTTAAGAAATCCCTAAAATGGACCACCTCTTCACAGATTCTTGCAAATCTAACCATTCAGGGATCAATAATAGTAGAGTACTTAGGTATCAGTACAATGCTCACTCTCTTAAGTTCTAAGGCAAGCATGTATCTATTGCTAAAAATAAATCATACAATCCTTTATGCACTCATTGTGGAAAGAAATGGTCACATGAAGGAGGAATGTTAGGTATGGCTTTGAGTTAAAATGAATACTACTAGATATGTCCAGCAAAAACAGTCCTTCTTTAAGGGATTTAATTCCTTTACATGATCTAGAACAAGAAAGTTATTATCACTCCTTTGTCTCTCTTTTGGGAACTCAAACTCAAGTGGGTTCCCAAATCTAACAAATGACCTCTGCATGCAAGTAGGAGTAAGGGAAGGCAGTTAGAGTTGGTTCATAGATAGTGGATGCTCTAAGCATATGACTTGAAGAACTGCCTATTTTCTCTCACATAAAGAACTTTAAGATGGAGGTGTCTCTTTTTGAAATGGTAAGAAATGATATATCGATAGTGTTGGAAAGATAGGAAAATCCTTAAATCATGTTATTAAGGATATATATTATGTAAATGGCTTAAAGTACAGTTTTCTGAATGTGTCCCAATTCTGTGACAAAGGAAATGAAGTGAAGTTCTTATCTGATGGGTATATTGTGTCCAACTTGAAGCCTGGGAAACTAATACTTAAAGCTAAAAGATGCAAGAACATATATGTGGCTGACTTAGACTCAGTAGCTAACTGTGAATTACCTTACTTGAATGCTAAAAGTAAAATTGGTGATTTGTGACACAGAAGGTTGGGACATGTAAGTTCCTCTTTACTTAACAAACTAATCTCAAAGGATCTGGTCTATGGTTTTCCAAAGCTACAGTTTCTAGATAAAAAGGTGTGTGATGCTTGTGTCAAAGGAAAACAAACCAGATCCTTCTTTAAATAGAAAAAATAGGAACCACCATAAGACTCTTTGAATTGTTGCACATAGATCTATATGGACTTGTCAAAGTCCAAAGTAGAGGTAGGAAAAGGTATGCGTTTTTTATTCTGGATGACTATTTCAGATTCACCTAGACCATGCCTCTAAGAGCTAAGGATGAAACTTATGAAGTATTGGTGGTCTTTGCCAAGAAAATTTAGGTAAATCTGAACAAAAAGATTACACGATTCGAATCTAATCATAGAACTGAGTTTGAGAATGCCAAAGCTGAAGAATTCTTTGCTGAAAATGGCATTAGTCACAACTTCTCTGCTCCAAGAACTGCTCATCAAAATAGAGTGGTTGAGAGGAAGAATAGGACTTTTACAGAGATTTTCATGACCATACTTATTGATAGTGTTCTTCTAAAAACTTTTTAGGATGAAGCTTTCAATACTGCCTGTTATGGGACCAATAAATGCTTGATCGAATCTATCTTCAAAAAATTCCATATGAACTTATTTTCAGCAAAAAGCCTAAGCTTAATTATTTCAGATCCTTTGGTTGCAAATCCTTTGTCCTGAACAATGGGAAGAATGAGTTTGGGAAGTTTGACTTTAAAAGTGATAAAGTTATATTTGTAGGCTACTCCTCAATAAGAAAAGCATATAAAGACTTCAACAAAAGGACCCTATGTGTGGAAAAAAGTATAGATGCAGTCTTTGATAAATTAGAAATGCCTAGAATTCCAGATGAAGGAGAAAATTCTGATATAAAAGAACTTATTCCTATTCAAAGGGATGGCATAACTGAAGCTGAGGTTTAAGAACAGAATGATACAGTTGTTGATTAAGACAGTGGTAGTGAATCAGGTCCTCAGTTGCTGAATCTAAATTTAAAAGAGGAACATTAAGAGGAACTTGCTCAAAACCCTAGAGGACCTAGTCCCAACAGACCTCAACCAAGAAGATCAAATTGGGAGCATAAATCATCTCATACCCTTGAAAAATTGACCTCTCTCTTAGAATCTGGAATGTTAAAAAAAAACTCAAGCCAGGAATTTTATGTCATTCTCAACTTTCTTGTCACAAGTTGAGCCTAAGAATCTAAATAAACTCGTAAAAGATGCTAAGTGGATTAATGCTAGCAGGAAGAACTTCATCAATTTGAAAGGAGTAGAGTCTAGCACCTGGTCCCCAAAGCCATTAACAGAACAATCATTGGGACAAAATAGGTGTACATAAATAAGCAGGATAAACATGGCACTATTAGCAGATATAAAGTAAGGCTTGTTGTTCAAGGATATAATCAAGAGAAAGGGATTAACTATGATGAGTCCTTTGCTCCTATTCAAGGGTGAAAACAATTAGGATTCTTATTGCTTTTGTAGCCTATATGGGGTTTAAATCTTCCAAATGGATGTCAAGAGCGTCTTTTTGAATGGTATTCTAAAGGAAAAAGTGTATGTCAAAAAACCTTTAGGTTTTGAAGATGCTAACTTCCTATATCATGTGCTTAAGCCGGATAAAGATTTGTATGGGTTGAAGCCGACACCTAGAGCTTGGTATGAGAAATTTCCAAAGTTTCTTATGGAAAATAGCTTTAAAAGAGGGAAAATTGACAATACCATTTTTCTGAAGTCTAGAGGGAATAACTTGTTGATTATGTAGATTTATGTTGATGACATAATCTTTGGAGCAACCTCTGTATCCTTGCGTGAAGAATTTTCCAAATTAATAGAAAGTGAGTTTGAAATAAGCATGATGGGCAAATTGAGCTTCTTCCTCAGCCTATAGATTAAACAAACAACCCATGAAACAATGATTTGTGAAGAAAAATATATCAAGAAGTTGCTAAAAAATACAACATGTGGAATGCCAAGCCAATTTATACTCCCATTAGAATTACTTCAAAGATGGATAATGATGAACCTGGTCCCTTAGTTAATGAGACCATGTATTAAGGGATTTATGGATCCTTATTATACCTCACTGCTAGTAGACCAGATATTGTGTCTAGTGTGTGTATGTGTGCTAAATTTTAGGCATGTACAAAAGAGTCACATCCAAAAGCAGGCAAGAGAATTCTATGGTATTTAAAAGGGACAAAGGACCAGGTCCTGTTCTATCCATTTTGATACAATTTTGATCTAATAGGTTATACTGATGCTGATTATGCTAGCTACTTGGTGGACAGAAAAAGTACCACAAGAATTACTATTTCTTAGGTTCCTCTCTAATCTTCTGGGGATCAAAGAAGCAAAATTCAGTAACACTATCTACTACTGAAGGTGAATATGTGGTTATAGATTCTTGTTGTGCTCAATTTCTATGGATAAAGCGGTAATTAAAGGATTTTGGGATTGTTTCTAACACTATTCCATTGATGTGTGATAATACTAGTGCTCTAAACATGGATAAAAATCTAGTACAATATAAAAGGACAATGCATATTGATGTGAGGCATTACTTCTTGAGAGACAATGTTGAAAAAAAGACCATTTGCATGAAATTTTGTAAGATTGATGATCACGTAGCTAATATCTTTACAAAGGCTCTTTACAAGGAGAAAATTGTGAGGAATACGCTGAGGTTGTGATTGATCAAGATGAATTGACCTACTTGGTAGATCAATTTCCTCAAATTTTTGGCTATGATTAGGAGACACGTATCCTAGATTGAATTCATGCTTTTTCGTCTAACTCAGTACCATATCTTTGTAGGTACACATGCCAGGTGAGCTACTTTAAACAAAAAAAAATGAGACAAACATAGTATAAAAGGTTTACTCTAGCAACGAAGGGACGTGGTCCCACCCCACGGGTTAGTATAATTCATGTGCATTTTAAATATTGCATAAAATCTCTATCTAAAAAGCTACATCTTTTGACTTCCTATTTGAAAGCAGTCAAATCTCTAGAAAAGTAAAGATTTGCACTTATTGGGACTAGACATGTACCATGCCCTTTAATTTCAATCGTTGCAACCTTTTCTTCCTTTAAATACAAAAATCAAATCCCTCTTTCTACTCACTTTTCAAAAGTAGATTTAAACCTCTCTAAAAAAGTATTTTCATAATTCTCTTTCCTTGTCTGAATATAACCTTCCAAAGTTCTTAATGACTGATAAAATGTAATACCCGTGCTTATTCCTAGCTAGAAATTATCTCAAGGATGTTAGTACTTTCTTTGAAATACAAATCAATTTTTGTACCCATGGTAATTATGAGATTTATATTTTCTATCACGTGGGAAATTGAGTTATCTTTCTAACGATACCAATTTTGTCAAAATCCGACACCAGACACGGAAGTTATGGATGTTTTACTCAGAACTAACCGAAACGCCCAGGTGCGACGTCCAAGTTGATGGATCACCAAATAAGTGATGGACCGCCACTTTGACCGTCACAACCAAGGCAGTAGGGCAACGTTCTGGATAAGGATTAACGGATGAGTTGACGGACCATAAGATTTTTGACGGACCGTTATCCAGGCCGTCAACTCTTATCTAGTGAACCCCATTTCTGGTCTACGTATGATGATCGAAATAATGGACCGTCAAGTTCCTAACGGACCTTCAGTCAGGTCGTCACACACCACATTCAGATTACTTACAGGCCATTTTATCAGGGGTATTTTGGTCACTTACCACTCACCTATATATACCCAGATGAGTATGAATTCAACCATTTTGCTCATTATTATTTCACAAATAAAAACTAGGGTTTCTCTCTAAATTTAATCTCCAAGAACAATACCCAATCTTCTTCAAAAAGCAAAGGATTTCAAATCCTTCAAGTTCAAAAACATTAAGAACCTTGGGTCAGGTATGCGTAGTGTTCATCTATGGATCCATTTCATTTATAGAGCTCAAGAACTATGTTTTAAATATTATTTTGTGACTGTCTTATTATAATATGAGAATGCACATGTTGATGATTATTGTTAAGTTTCAAGATGATATCTAAAGGTGTTTTCATGAAGTATATATGTTTGTTAGTTGAAACCTATGATCCTTATATGGCTTAATATGGTGAAATTCATGAACATACTTAAGCTAAAAGAATTCATGCAAAGTGTTTGATAATATGCCTAGGATGATAGAATTTATGTCCCATGATTTAATAGTACTTGAATGCCAAGTCTATGCTCTATCCTTTACGATTTCCCATGAATTCCATGTGAGTGATATGCATTATTGTGATATGGATTGACCATGATATTGAAGCTATTCAATTATATACATGTTGTATGAATTTTCCTTCCATGTATAAGATGTTGAGAACCGTTCTTAGTGTGAAATCCCCTACTTATGATATGGTAAATTGTGGACTCTACTCTTATGATCAAGTCAGTCATGTGTGTCAGTTTCCTTCCATTGAGTCCTGGTGGTACTTGTACCCGAAAAATATAGTTGTGTGCCTAGATCCATGTCATGTTATCATGATAATCTCAGCCAAGCCATGATCTATAGAACTCAGCCAGGCATGTGACTCAGGAAACCTCAGAAATCTCATGATCTGAATCAATTCTCAAATAGTAGCACTAATCCATCAGTCAATGGAAGTCAGTTACTCAGTCCATGTACCGTTAGTTAAATCACATTCAGTCTCTTTAGATGGGAGTAGGAGTTAGCACCGAGTGAACCCACGGATGGGAACTCACCTGCCAGTTTAGGGTGTGATTCTTAGTAATCATCCTTGTGTTCCATAACTATGTAGCCATCGTAGGTTGAGACATCTTAACCTGTCAGATTAGGGTTGATGAGGTGGCTTAATCCATCAGTTTAGGGTTCCCACCATTCTCATTTTGAGTAGCTTCCAGCTAAGGGTCACTCACAGCTGTCCTTACCAGTGGTGCGGTATTGACACCCTTCCAGTCAGGGCAGAGATTGGACCCTAACTTAGCTATATACGTTATTGAGGCATGTCGGTCAAACAACTACCTCCTGTAGTTTTAGTCCTAATTTCATTAAAAGAACTCAGATAGTTCTTCAGATTTCAGTATATCAGGACGGTCGAATACAGTCAATTCAGTTACAGAATAGAACATAGATAGTTCCATTAGATTTTGGACTGTCAAACACAGTCATCTATGTTATCAGATCCAGTATTTGTCATGCTAGATATTAGTAGATAATGCATTAGTGTCCAGATCTAGATATCACGTATTAACAATCTTAGTTACTATGTATGCATGTTTGCACTCTTATATTCATATCAGTCAGTCAGTTAGCATCGTTCATGCATGTAAACCCTTTTGAATTTAGCCTACCTCTCTCATATACTCAGTACTCTCAGTTGTACTGACGCATTTGTGCTATTGTTCTTTCTTTCTTTCACGTTACACCATAGGTTCACAGATACGAGCTCCAGATCAGCAGTAGAAATAGCATTCCAGTCATAAAGTTATAGTAAGTCCTCATCCATTCGAGAAAGATATTATTTATTTTATTTATCATTTCAGTTTAGTTTTGCTAGACGGAGTTAGTTGGAGATATGTTCCTTTAACTCCTTACTCAGATAGTAGTTAGAGGTTTTCAGATTTAGCTCAGATTTGAGTCAAAATTTAGTTGTTTTGGGTATTCGTTACCCCATATGGATGTTATAATTTGTTAGATTTTCTATGCAGTTGAACCTTATGGCCTATTGTTTATGTTTTTCCATATTATTACGTCAGATATTGCAGTATACAAGTATAGATATTAGTCATGGGTTAGTTTATTGTCTCTCGGGATCATGGGCACTGTGTAGCGATCCAGTTCAGAAAATTGGGGTGTTACAAACTTGGTATCAGAGCCTAAGGTTCAACAGAGTCCTAGGAAGTCTGAAAACTGCATCTTGTAGAGGCTTTTGCATGGCTGTGTTGCACACCACATTTATGTGCATGAGGCTATAAAATATTTTGGGAACAATTTCCCTTCTTTCGGTATTCATATCGTCCTAGTGAGCATAACATCAAGTTAAACTCTCAGTCTAATCCATTCTTCTCTTATTTCAGAATATGCCTCCAAAGAGAAGAAACCAGCCAGCTTCTCAGCCAGAAGATCCTTTAGGCGAACATGTTTCTCATGCGGAGTTTAGGGCCGTATTTACCACACTTGCTAAGTCTGTGGCTACCTAAAATGAAATGCCTCTAGTTATTTTGGCCAATTTAGTTGCCAACTTAGCTGCATCTAGGATTCAAGACTTCACCCAAATGAACCCTTCATCTTTCTTTGGTCTAAGTCTGATGAAGACCCTTAAGAATTCATTGACGAAGTCCAGAAGGTCATAGACATCATGGGTGTTACTTATTGTCAGAGTGCCAAGTTAGCCACATACCAGTTGCAGGATGTTGCTCACACTTGGTACAAATAGTGAAAGTCTAAGAGGTTAGAAGATGCAGGTCCTATAGAGTAGAAGGAATTTGTCATGACTTTCTTAGATAGATTCTTTCCTAATGAGCTTAGGGAGGCAAAAGTTCTAGAGTTCATCAACCTCAGGTAGGGAAATATGATGGTTAAGGAGTATTCTCTTAGATTTACTCAGCTTGACAGATATTCCCCTCATGTGGTTGCAGACAACAGGGCTAAGATGAACAAGTTTGTGTTAGGGGTGAATGATTGCATGGTAAATGAGTGTAGGTCTGCGATGCTGAACAGTGATATGACTTTAGCCAGGCTCATTACTCATGCTCAACAAATAGAGGAGCAAAAGATTAGGACTAGGGAGAGGAAGAATAAGATAGCAAGGTCAGGCAGTTTCAGTTTTGCTCAACTAAAATCAGAAAGAGAAAACTATTTGTAGTTCTATCCTAAGCCAGCAATTCCAGCTTCTTCTTCCGCCAGTGCCCCAGTGCCAAAATTTAGAGACGGCAACAGAGATCAAGCAACAGGATCTAAGTCTCAGGGCAGTGTCAGCAGTGTCTGAACTAATCCCCTGTGTCAAACTTGTGGTAAGAACCACAAGGGTACCTGTAGAGCTGGTAGTGATACTTGTTTTAGCTGGTAGTTGTGGAAAGCCAGGCCATAGGATTAGAGAGTGTCTACAGTCAGGTCTATAGGGTTAGAAGAATTGCTCCATAGCTCAGTTCGATCGCCCAAATCAATAGAGTACTGCTTCCAGTGCTACTAGTGGGAAACGCCCAAACAGACTCTATGCACTTCAGATCCGATAAGATCAGGAAAATTCTCCTGATATCGTTACTGGTATGTCATAGATTTTCCATGTTCATGTTTATGCTTTGCTAGATCCAGGTGTATCCTTGTCTTTTGTTACTCCTTATATAGCAGGCAATTTTGGAATCAGTCCCGAAATTTTAGCAGAGCCCTTTTCAGTCTCTACCCCAGTGGGTAAAACCATCATAGCTCGGCGGGTATACAGGAACTTCCCGGCTATGATATTTCAGAAAGCCACATCAGCAGATTTAGTTGAGTTAGAGATGACTGATTTTGATGTCATTCTCGAAATGGATTGGTTTCATTCCTCTTATGCCATAGTCTACTACAGAACCAGGGTTGTTCAGTTTCAGTTCCCGAATGAGCCCATCCTAGAGTGGAAGGGTAGTACTTCATCTTTCAGGGGTCAGCTTGTTTCCTACCTTCGGGCAAGGAAAATGATTTCTAAGGGGTGTGTGTATCATCTCCTTCATATTAAAGATTCTAATTCTGAATCTCCTAGTCTTAAATCAGTCCCATTTGTAAATAAGTATTCAGATATATTTCCCGAAGATCTTTTAGGCATTCCTCCCAAAAAGGAAATAGACTTCGACATTGACCTTATTCTAGATACTCAGCCTATTTATATTCCGCTATATAGAATTTCACCAATAGAAATCAAGGAAATGAAAGATCAATTGAAGGACCTCTTAGGTAAGGGATTCATCAGGCCCAGTGTATCCCATGGGGTGCACCAGTCTTATTCGTGCGCAAGAAAGATGGTTCTCTCAGGATGTGTATTAATTACTGTGAGCTCAATAAAGTTACAGTCAAGAACAAGTATCCTCTACCTAGAATAGATGACTTGTTTGAACAACTTCAGGGTGCTAGTTATTTCTCCAAAATAGACCTCAGATCAGGATACCATCAGCTCAAAATTAGATAATGTGACATTCCGAAGACAGCTTTTCGTACTCGGTATGGTCACTTTGAGTTTATAGTTATGTCCTTTGGTCTTACCAATGCCCTAGCCACTTTCATGGACTTGATGAACTATGTGTTAAAGCAATACTTGGACATGTTCTTCATAGTCTTCATAGATGATATCCTGGTCTATTCTCGCACAAAGCGTGATCATTCAGACCATCTCAGGATTATTCTTCAAACTCGCAGAGATCACCAGCTATTCACCAAATTCAGTAAGTGCGAGTTTTGGCTAAGATCAGTAGCATTCCTTGGCCATATTATTTCCTGTGATGGAATTAGAGTAGATCCTCATAAGATCGAGCGAAAGAACCTGGCCTCAATCCATATGTCCATCAGATATCAGGAGTTTCTTAGGATTGGCTGGCTATTACAGATGATTTGTCGGGGGATTTTCTTCTATTGCATCCCCCATTTCCAGATTGACTCAGAAGAAGGTCAATTTTCAATGGTCAGATCCTTGTGAGAATGTTTTGAAGAGTTGAAGACTCAACTCACCTCAGCTCCAGTTCTAGCTCTTCCAGATGGTTCAAATGGGTTCGTGGTATATTGTGATGCGTCCTGAGTGGGTTTAGGTTGTGTCCTCATGCGACATGGTAAGGTCATAGCCTACACCTCCAGACAGTTAAAGCCCCATGAGAAAAATTATCCTACTCATGATCTTGAGTTAGCAGCCGTAGTATTTTCCTTAAAGATTTGGAGGCATTATCTATACGGAGTTCATGTAGATGTCTTCACGGATCATAAGTCTCCAATATATCTTTTCTCAGAAAGATATCAATCTTCATCAGAGAAGGTGGTTAGAGCTTTTGAAAGATTATGACATGAGTATCCTTTACCATCCGGGCAAGGCCAACATTTTGCCCGAAGCTCTCAGTAGACTATCTATGGGTAGTGTTTCTCAGGTCAAGGATAATAAGAAGAACATAGCTCAGGAAATCCATCAGCTCACCAGACTAGGTGTTCGCTTAGTTGATTCTTCGAAGGGTAGTGTATGCGTTTAGAGTAGTTCAGAGTCATCTCTAGTTTTTGAGGTGAAAGAAAAGCAAGATAGGGTTCCTAGCCTTGTCATGCTAAAAGAGTCAGTTCAGAATTAGAGAATAGAGATTTTCTCCCAAGGGGTAGATGGGGTTCTTCGTTGTCAGGGTTGTCTCTGTGTTCTAGGTGTAGACGACTTAAAGCTATGGATTCTTGCAAAAGTTCATGGTGTACGATACTCTATTCATCCAGGGACCACTAAGATGTACCGTGACCTACGGAAAATCTATTGGTGGAGTGGGATGAAGAGAGATGTTGCAAAGTTTTTGGCTAAATTCTCTACATATAAGCAAGTTAAGATAGAGTATGTCAAGCCTAGTGGACCCATGCAGAAGTTTACCATTCCTACTTAGAAGTGGGAAGAAGTGAACATGGACTTTGTGATGGGTTTTCCTTGAACTCGTCATCAGCACGATTCAGTTTGGGTTATTGTAGACAGGATGACCAAGTCAACTCATTTCCTTCTAGTATATATCTCTTATTCAGCCAAGGGTTACGCCAAAATCTATATCAGGGAGTTGGTCAGATTACATGGTGTTCCATTATCTATTATTTTAGACAGAGGTACCCAGTTTACCTCTCACTTTTGGAAAGCATTCCAAAAGGGTCTTGGTTCCCAAGTCCATCTCAGTACAACCTTTCATCCTCAGATAGATGGTCAAGAAGAAAGGACCATTTAGACTCTTAAAGATATGCTAAGGGCGTGTACAATTGATTTCAATGGAAGTTGGGATGACCACTTGCCTTTGATTGAGTTTGCATAAAACAATAGCTATCATTCCAGTATTAAAATGGCTCCATTCGAAGCTCTCTATGGCAGGAGGTATAGATCTACAATTGGTTAGTTTGAAGTTAGTGAGGCCTCAGTCATAGATCTTGACTTGGTTTTCAATGCCTTAGAGAAAGTCCAGTTGATCAGAGAGAGACTCCAGGCTGCTCAGAGCCGACAGAAGTGTTATGCTGATGTTCGTAGAAAGGATCTCAAGTTTGAGTTCGATAATCTCAAGTTTGAGTTCGATAACTATGTCTATCTCAAGATCTCTCCCATGAAGAGAGTGAAGAGGTTCGGCAAGAAAAGGAAACTTAGTCCCCGCTATATCGGTCCCTTCAGGATTCTCAACCGTTTAGGCAAGGTAACTTATGAGCTTGAATTGCCTTCAAATTTAGCCTTACTTCATCTGGTCTTCCATGTGTCCTTGATCAAGAAGTGCGTAGGTGACCTAGAATTTGTAGTCCCAATTCGTAGCATTGATGTTGAAAATAGTTTCTCTTATGAAGAGATTCCAATCAAAATCTTAGACTATCAAACTCGTTGATTGAGGAACAAAGAGGTCCCTCTAGTTAAGGTTCTTTGGTGAAATCAGTCCATCGAGGGAGCTACTTGGGAAGTAGAAGCAGATATAGATACGAAGTTCCTTACCTCTTCTCTGCCGATTCAGATCAAGCTTAAGGTAATAGTTCGCCTTAAGCTTATTCAGTTTCATATTCATGTTCCCATTATAAACGTGGTATCTACTACCATTTCATACTCTGTCATGCATTCATGTATCAGTTCAGGTATAAAATCATGCATTATCTATGCATTCTCGTCTTGAGAAACTCAGTTTATCAGAATACTCAGTTACGTATTCATGTACTAGTTAGCCATTCATCAGATTTGCATAAGTTCAGTATATTTAGCATGTCAGTCATGAAGTCATGTCTCAGTCACTCATGTTCAGTTCATGTTCATTTATTATTTTTCCTTTTAGTCAGTCTCATTCGAGAACGAATGATCTCAAGGGGGAGATATTGTAATACCCATTTTTATTCCTAGCTAGAAATTATCTAAAAGATGCTAGTACTTTCTTTGAAATACAAATCTATTTTTGTACCCGTGGTAATTATGAGATTTCTACTTTCTATCACGTGGGAAATTGAGTTAGCTTTCTAACAATACCAATTTGTCCAAATTCGACACCAAATGAGGAAGTTATGGATGTTTTACTCAGAACTAACCGAAACGCCCAGGTGCGATGTCCAAGTTGACGGACCGCCAAACAAGTGATGAACCGCCACTTTGACCATCACAACCTAGCCAGTAGGGCTACGTTCTGGATAAGGATTGACGAACGAGTTGACGAATCATCAAATTTTTGATGGGCCATCATCCACCAGTGAACCCCATTTCTGGTCCACGTATGACGATTGAAATGACAGACTGTCAAGTTACTGAAGGACCATCAGTCGGGTCGTCATACGCCATGTTCAGTTTACTTCCAGGCCATTTTAACAAGGGTATTTTGGTCACTTACCACTCGCCTATATATACCTAGATGAGTCTGAATTCATCCATTTTGCTCATTATTATTTCACAAAAAAAACTAGGGTTTCTCTCTAAATTTAATCTCCAAGAACAAGACCCAATCTTCTTCAAAAAATCAAAGGATTTCAAATCCTTCAAGTTCAAAAACATCAAGAACATTGATTTAGGTATGCGTAGTGTTCATCTATGGATCCCTTTCATTCATAGAGCTCAAGAACTATGTTTTAAATATTATTTTGTGATTGTCTTGTTGTGATATGAGGATGTTTGATGATTATTGTTAAGTTTCAAGATGATATCTAAAGGTGTTTTCTTGAAGTATATCTGTTTGTTAGTTGAAACCCATGCAAAGTGTTTGATAATATGCCTAGGATAATAGAATTCATATCCCATGATTTAATAGTGCTTGAATGACAAGTCCATGATCTATGCTTTACGATTTCCCACAAATTCCATGTGAGTGATATGCGTTGTTATTGTGATATGGATTGACCATGATATTGAAGCTATGTAAATATACATATTGTATGAATTTTGCTTCCATGTATAAGATGTTGAGAACTATGCTTAGTGTGAAATCCCCTACTCATGATATGGTAAATTGTGGACTCTACTCTTACGATCAAGTCATTCATGTGTGCCAGTTTTATTCCATTGAGTCCTGGGGGTACTTGTACCCTAAAAATATAGCTGTGTTCCTAGAGCCATGTTATGTTATCACGATAATCTCAGTCAAGCCATGATCTATAGAACTCAGTCGGGCATGTGACTCAGGAAACCTCAGAAATCTTATGATCTCAATTAATTCTCAAATAGTAGAACTAATCCATCAGTCAATGGAAGTCAGTTACTCAATTCATGTACCGTCAGTTAAATCACGTTCAGTATCTTCAGATGGGAGTAGGAGTTAGCACTGAGTGAACCCAAGAATGGGCACTCACCTGCTAGTTTAGGGTGTGATTCTTAGTAATCATCCTTGTGTTCCAGAACTATGTAGCCAACATAGGTTGAGACATCTTAACCTGTTATATTAGGGTTGATGAGGTGGCTTAATCTGTTAGTTTAGGGTTCCCACCATTCTTATTTTGAGTACCTGCTAGCTAAGGGTCTCTCACAGCTATCCTTGCCAGTGGCATGGTATTGACACCCTTCCAGTCGGGGCAGAGATTGGACCTCAACTTAGCTACATGCGTTATTAAGGGATGTCGGTCAAACAACTACCTACCATAGTTTCAGTCCCAGTTTTATTAAAAGAAATTAGATAGTTCTTTAGATTGCAGTATATTAGGATGGTTAGATACAATTAATTCAGTTACAGAATGGAACATAGATAGTTCTATTAGATTCAGGACTGTCTGACACAGTCATCTATGTTATCAGAATTTCAGTATTTGTCATGCTAGATATCAGTAGATCATGCATTAGTGTATAGATCTAGATATCACGTAATCACAATCTCAATTACTATGCATGCATGTTTGTACTCTTACGTTCATATCAGTCAGTCAGTTAGCATTGTTCATACATGTAAACCCTTTTACATTTATCCTACCTCACTCGTATACTCAGTACTCTCAGTTTTACTAATGCATTTTTGCTATGGTGCTTTCTTTCACGTTACACCATAGGTTCACAGATACGAGCTCCAGATCAGCAGTAGCAGTAGCATTCCAGTCTTAGAGTTGCAATGAGTCCTCATCCATTCGAGGATGATATTATTTATTTCATTTATTATTTCAGTTCAATTTTGCTAGACGGAGTTAGTTGGAGACATGTTCCTTCAACTCCTTACTCAGAAAGTAGTTAGAGGTTTTCAGATTTAGCTTAATTTGATTCAGATTTTAGTTGTTTTGGGTATTCGTTACCCCATATGGATGTTATGATTTGTCAGATTTTCTATGCAGTTGAACCTTATGGCCTATTATTAATATTTTTCTGCATTATTACATCATATATTGCAGTATACAGGTACAGATATCAGTCATAGGTTAGCTTGAGGTCCCTCGGGATCATGGGCACCGTGTATCGATCCAGTTTAGAAAATAGGGCGTTACACAAAACCTCATCTTCAAATCCCATAAAATAATCCAAAATTGTTCAATATCTTTCACCTTTATCTAAAAATTCTCTCATTGTGTCTCTTTCTTTACTAGTGTCTATGACTGACAAAGAGTCTTCTTCAGTCCCCTCTCAAAACTCTAAACCTATCCTATCTTGTAAACCCCTCTTGAAAACCCATTAGTTAACTTATCTTCAACACCAGTTTTCATGGATGAGTCCACCATGAAAGAAACCCAAAAAATGGTCGAATCAATCTTTGAAATGGCTATAGTTATTGACCGAAGTGTAGCTTTTGGATCTCCTATAGAATTCAAGTTTCCTTAGCCCTTTATTCCATCCACAAAATCCTGATATGGCTGCCCCTCTAAAACTCTAAATAAACCTGGTTCTCCCATCTCTTTGATTCAAACCCTATCTTTACTCAACTCTTTGATGAAGACCTCCTTGTGAAAAAATCTAACCTCTCTAGTAGTGAGTTGGCTGGAGAGGATTGGATTGCTAAGAGTTTGATATTGCTGTCAAATAATCCTAGAGAGAGAACTATAAAGATGGAGGAATATGTTGTAGGTGATGAAAATATTTCACTGTTATTTTATTATACTTCTTAAAGATGATGAGCATACTAGTTCGTTTGTGCAACCTCTTAATAAGGATGGGGAGATTTATAAGGATGACTTGCCTCTGAGATGGTTTATACAAAAACAAAGAGGTAGTAAGGGTAAAGAAAAATTGGTTGAGACTGTAAAGATAACCAAGACTTACTCAACAAGGGGTATTGGGAGATGCCATGAAGTCAAGTAAATATACGACTACCAAGAGAAGGAGCTTGAGAAAAGGAGCAGTAGTAGATAAAAATAATGTGGAAGTTATTGAAGTTGGAGAGCGTGATGATGAAATTGACTCTGATGTTGCTGCTGAAATAGAAAAAAGAAAGAAGAGAAGTTCAGGATGAAGAGGGGCCAGGTCCGATCAGATAGAGTCAAGGATTTCAACTCCTAAGAAACACATAGCTATGAAGAAGAAAGTGACTGAGGGATATGGTACCAAGAAAATAAAAATTATTGAAGAAAATCCAAGCAGTGGCCCTAAAATAAAGAAGATGAAGGAAGAACGGAAGTGTGTGTCTAAAGAGGAGAGAAATGTGATTCTCAATTCTCAGAAAGTGTTGACTGGGAGAGTATTTGATTCTAAGATATTTGAAAAAATTGGAATGGTGGAGTTCGTAGAGTCTGTAAGGCACTAGTGGTGGAATAGAGAAGTTAAAAGGAAGGTGGAGGCTAAGAAAGGGGTTTAATCAAAGTTGTAGAGAGTAAGGATAAAGATAAGAAATAGATGAATAGGGAGAAGTATAAGATAGCTAGGAAATATGCTAAGTTAGCAATGGTTTATTTTATAAGGCCTATATATAAAGAAGGTAGTTGGATGGTTGTGATTGAGAGAAACACAAGAAGATAATGTGTGCAAGTCAATAGAAAGACCGTTAGGAGAGATTATAGTTATTCTCTCAATTTAGGAGGATCGGGTTAACTCTAGTCAAATAGGAAATCATACTTATGTTTTCAGCTATTGTTATATGAGCTTACATGTAAGTCACCTTCCAATTTAGGAACCATTCCAGAAATAAAACTATTGAATATCAAGATATGCTTAAATTATAGTTGGTATATCTATTTTAACATTACTTTTGACTCTATGTCAAGATCTATTTATTTGAACCCATCATCTTGGATAGTGAAAGATTGTGGACTAAGGAATCAATGTTTGTTTCAACCTCAAGATGCCTTTAAGATCTGTTGTATTTAAGAAAGAAATTCATGGTGCAATTATTTATGGAAAAGATATATAAGTTTCATTGATGAATTCCATTATTACTTAAGTGAGAACACAAAAATCATATTGATTAGTGCTTTATAGATACATCTAAGGCATAGAGAGCAAGTTAAATACACCTCTAAGCTTCAACAGCCAACCCAAGAATTTTACTTTCTATTCCTACAATATTTGAAATATATTAGAAGATATTACTGAAGGCATTTTTTTCATTATTATAGATCTAAATTGCTCGTTTTTTGATAGTTATGCTTTATTGGGTGAGCTATATGTGAAGGGTGTTGCACCAATAAATGAGGAATCTAGTGCACATATAATCTTACAATACTTGAAATAAATTTTAGTGGTACCTGACTGGATCAAAGGCCCTGAACCATCATATAGAAAAATAATCATTAATACTAACTATTTGGCTAATCCTTTATGTTTATGAAGCACAATCGAAGATAGAGAATGACAAAATATCCTCTTTAGCTGGGGCATTAAAAAACATCATTTTTATGATGGGTGATAGAGTCAAGTTTATTGATTCTACTTCTGGTGTAGGGCGCTTAACTCCTATTAGGGCCCCCACATTTGGGGCTAGAAGGAAGATTATTCTGTCTTTTAATGGTAATTATCTGAGACCTCTTAAAATTTTGATCATTTTATTTTTGACCTTTGCGCGTACGTAATATCAATTTTTGACTTGAATTGTGTCGAGAGATGTTAAAAGGGTGTTTTGAAAAGTTTTGGATTTTTCGTAAACGGTTTAGGGCTATTTTGGATCTTCGAGGCAGTGTGCCTCCATAATATCAATGTGCCACAAAGGTTAACCTCTACGATATTAGTTTGGTACAGAGGTTAACCTCCGTAATAACATCATGCCACGGTGATGTTTTAATTATGTACAGTTTTTTTCACTTGGGGTGAGGGGATTTTTGTCTTTTTGCCTTTTGTACGACTTATAAACATAGATAGGACCCTTTTATTTCAGTTTTTTAAAATCAAACACTACTTTATTCATCTTTGAATCTCCACCCAAGAAAGCTTAAGGGTTTTTCAAGAAATCACTACTTTGGACTCCAAACATCAAATTGACCTCAATTTCATGTGTATTTTAGGCATGATTCTCGTTTTTAAATTATAATTTTACATTTTGGCACGAATGGACTAGATTTTTATGTGATTTAAATTGTGGATTTTGAAATTGGGTCGAGGGGTTTTGATTGTTACTAATTGAATTGCTTGTCCCATATTTTCAATTGATTATTCATGCTTTGAATTGATGTTTTGAGATTGGATTGATATATTATTTAAATAGTTGGAATGGAGGACATAGGTTTTCCCAAATTGGATGAATTTTGACTGGAATTGCACGAACCTCGACTCACTTTGTGAATTTGATTTTAATTATGAAAAATTGAAGGCCTAACTTATTTTTGAGCCCAATGCATTGTATTAATAGATAAATGGACATAAAAATGGATTTGGATGGTCTTGACGGCCATGGTTTGGATTGTAATGGAATTTAGGAGTTAATGTTGTTATGTGGATTGGTTTGGAAATTTTAATTTAGCTTGCAAGCATATTGGTATGACGATACCAAGAAGAAAATACCTTAATGAATGACTCTTGGGTTAATGGTTGGAATTACTTGCGAAGTATTTTAATTTGGGATTAAAGGGGGTTGTGTAGCTCACTGTGAAGGTGTAAGTCCTAGGGAGATTAACACTGGAAACCACCTTTGCCTGCATTGTGGGTCTATATTATCGTGTGCTTGACACATACTTGATATATATTTTTGGGATGCCTAGTTACTTGATGGCTTTAGCTTTTCCTTGATTTTTCTTCGATTCGTGTGGGTAACACACACTGGAGCCCTTTCAGTAGGGGGAGCTGAACCCATATAGCCCATGGGTACCTTTAGGAGGGATTGAGCTACACAATCCAGGTAAATTGCTTAAAAACTTTATGTTCATGACTCTTACCCTATCCCGACATCTTATATATATATATATGAATGTGTGCATGTGGTTTTGACTGGTTTTGGACATAGCATTATTTTATCCCTTTCCCTAAGTCACTTTCTAGCACTTATCCTACTGGTCATCCTCGGACGCTATATCGTTTAACGATATAGGGTCCAAAGACTTTTTTGTTGCTCCCGTGCAACTTTAGGTGGATTAGCATGTCTGTTGACTTGTTGTTAAGTGGTGACCCTTCATCCTTCGAAAGGCCTTGTCATTTTATTATTCTTTATTTATCGACTCAGTAGTTTTGGATTATTTTGGTCATAGTCGGGGGCATATCCCGACGTAGTTTCTATTCTAGTTTTAAAGGCTTTTATGGACTAATGTGGGTTGGTTGCTGTTTTGACTCCTAATTTTTATTTGAGTCATCTATTCATCTTCTTATTACTGTTTAATTGGCTTCCGCTTTATATTTATTGTTATTTTTGTGCTCATAAGGTTAGGTGATGGGGGTGGTCTCCGGTCCATGGTAGGCTTGAGATACCCATTATGATCAGGCTCTGGTTCGGATCATGACAAATTCATTAATAATAGTTGGTGTAAAATTTGATAAACTCATCCCTTGTGGCGATACCTTAGATGGTTTTTGTGATGGTGCTCATAATTTCTTCTACAAAGTCAGTAAACTGTTTTTAGAAGTCACTAGTATGGCTGATAAAGAAAAGTTACTAACATATTGTTTGAAGTTGTATTTAGTGAAAGCAGAAATTCTTATTCATTTTGTTCATGAAATATTTTGAGAAATTTATGGCAGAAAATTTAGAAACTTATTCAACATTGTAGAAGCTTCTTGATAATGAAGTTATTATTGATTCAAATTATGATTATCTATACGAGTGTGAGAATCATTAATAACTACGTTATCTAGAAGCTTCTCAATTTAACTTTTAAATGTTTAAAATGATCTGAATTTCCTATCATAGATTTCTGAGAATCTTTGACGAATAAAATGAATGGAGAATTTCTGCTTTTATTGAATACAAACTCAAATAATGTGTTAGTGAGTAAATTTTCTAGATCATCCCTACCAATGGCTTCTAATCACAGATCACTAAATTTGCAGAAGAATCCAAGAGCACCATTATAAAGACCACCTATGTTAACATCGTAAATGATGAGTTTATCAAATTTGACATCATTTTTTGTCAATGAATTACCTTTTAAAGACAATACAACCTTCTCTCTATTTTCAAATATTGAGACCCGATGAGATTCGAGCACAATATACTAGAAGTAGAACTAATTATAAATCTAACCCTATCAGTTATCATAATGATAATGTTTTCACTGCCATAGATAAAGAGGATATATTTTCATTCCTTTAATCTTCCTTTGTGCCTCCAATCATAAAGGATTAGCCAAAGAGTTAGTATTAGAAACCATTTTTTCAAATAAAAGTTTAGTATCTTTGGTCTAGTCAGGCTCCCCAAAAATTTTCTTCAACCTGCTTGAGGTTTTATGTGAACTATATCCTTCTTTTATTGGTGTGGCACCTGGAACAGGTATCCCACCAAAATAATTATGGCTATAAAAAATTAGCAATTTAGCTCTATGCTAATTAGCAAGTTCCTTCATCTGCAACTTTTGATATACTGAAGATACTTCAGGACAGAAAGAAAAATTCTTGAGTTGGCCATAGAAATTTTAGAGGTATATTTAACTTGCTCTCTATGCTTTAGTTGTATATATGAAGCAAAAATCAACATTTTCTTTTTTTTTCTCACTTAATTAATAAGGAAAGTCATCAAGTGAAACTTCTCTGTCTTATCTATCTATAATTACAACATGAATTTCTTTCTTAAATACAGTAGACATTAAATGAATTTCTGTTGTTGAAGTATGCATTAATTCTCTGGTTCACTTCTTTTCACTGTCTGTGATATCAGTTTTAAACAAAATATGTCTTGACATAGGATTAAAAATAATTCCAAAATAGAATCAAAAACTACAGCTAAACCTCTCATGCCTGATTTTTATATTCAATAATTTATATTTCCTAGCACTTGTCCTAATATTTGAAGGTGAATAAAATTTAAGCTCCTATGACAATAGCTGAAAAATACAAGCATGATTTCCCACTTGAATAAAGTCAAGATGATCGCCTAAATTAAAAAAGTAACTAGAATCTCTCGTAGTCTTTTCATTGCCTTGCACATATTCTCTGCTTACGTTTATTTCAGGCACAATCATTTAGTTTCCTTCTCACTGTATGAGCCTTATTAAACACACCATTGCATCATCAAAAACTAATCAAGGTATTTTATCAAATCAATAATCATGTATGGCTTAGAAACATATACTATTGGATTGTGAGGGTACTCTGATTTAAGTTGGCACCAAGGCTTCTTATCACAAAACCTTCTGTTACAGGTGTGATAAATTTTCTTTAGATCCAGTGTAACCGCCAAATTATTATTGATCAGTGAAGCATAACTACTTTAGTTTCTCTGGCAAACTCAAGATTGAGTATCCATTTGTAATCTCTTATTGAAGATCTTTGAATATCCATTTGTGTGGTCACTTGGGTACCTTTCTGCATTAACAGGTAAGCATTTCAAGTAGATAAAATTATTTTAAAAATATAAAGGAGTATTGTTATTATGCACTATTATTTTAATTTAAAAATCAATTATTTCTAGATTTGATATAAAAGTGTGAGAGATATCAAAAGAAAGTATGCTAGTTAAATAGAGGACTCTCACAGAATTGTAGTCAATGACTTCAGCCTTAAGCTAGGTTGAGTTTTAGTTCTTGTACATATTGTGTGAGCCAACATTAAATACAATTGTTTAGTGGTATTCAGGGAGTAACAAGATATCTTGTTGGTGTGATGTAATATTATACACCAAAGCCGAACACAACAAGTAAAATAAAGATAAAACCAAAAGAATTGTAAGTAAATAAAGAAATTAGATTGAGGATAATAAAAATTAGAAGAAATAAAGGTTAATCTAACAATTAAATACACATATAGTTACTAGATTAAACCACAGGAGAAGAGAATGAACTCATACAATGAAATTCTCGCCAAGAATTAATCCAAGAAGGATTTGTTAAGAGATAAAGAAAATTAACCTAAAATCACTAAGGAGAAACAATAATTTTCAAAAACTATCTCTCAATATATTTATACTAGGGTTATTGATCTTAGGTGGATTTACGCACCTAAGTGTCATTATCTATACGTATTTAGCCAAGTGTTGAGGACTTCTTGTGTGCATCATGAGCTATTAATGGTATAAGTGAGAATCATTGAGTCAAAATGATTGTTTAAGGTGTGTTCAAAATAAGTCAAGAATCAAATTTGTCACTTAGAGTTTATACAAGAAAACTAGTGTTACTACCTTGAGCTATGTATTATTCTAGTGTATCAAGATGAATTCTAGTGTGTTGTATGTACTAATTAGTGGTGTTTGATGTTATAGAAGATAATGTGAGATGTTAATAGAAATGTTTGGGATCATAATAAGGTCAAATAATGTTGGAAAAACACCCACCGATTGAGGAAATCAAAGGCAAAAAGAAGGAATTGGAGATGGCAAAATATGGAATTTTTGAGGCCATGGGCGTGCCACACCCTTGATCCTCTGAGATAAGTATGTGCAATGCCAAAGGACAAAATATAAAAAGTATAAAATAGTGTGAATACGTGATTAGGGAATGCCACGCCCCTAATCACGCCAATGCAAGAGCATGCCATGCCCAAGGGAACAAAATGGGTAACTTCTCTCTTAGTATAAATAGGAAACTTTGTTGTTATTCAAGACACCTTGGACAACTTTTGGGACTGAAAACTTGAGGAAGGCTACAATTAGGGTTCTTTATCTCTTCTTTAGTTTACTTTTGGTTTTGAAGCATGAATTTCTTAATTGTGATTTGTTGTAAAATCATGAGTGGCTAAACACCCTCATCAAGGCCAAGAACACAATACTTATGCTTTTAATTAAGTTTTTTTAAGTTGATTATCATGCCTGGTTGTTCATATACCCTTGTTCTTATTATTCTATGAATTCGCAACCTTTAGGATAAACCTATAAATCTATTGTGATCCAGAAAGAAGGAATAATAAATTAGATCGTCTAGGATATATGGAGTGGGATCCTACACTTAGAGAAATCAACATTTGGATTTACCTTTATGATAGTAATATAACTTATTCGGACTATTTGTTTCATATATGGGGTGACATATAAATGTGTTTAATTTAGTTCTCACATCCTCGCTCAACTATATAGTTGTGGGATAAGTTAGATAGATGATTAGAGGATGACTATTCCCTACTTATGTTATCAAGCCCGTGAATCAACAACCACGCTAATTAACTAAACCAAAGAGATTCTATAGTTCAGCAGGATTGTTCAAAGTACCTTGACCCTGGATTCTTCTCCAATATTGTCTCCAATACTTTTCACATTGTTTGCGGTTACTTTTAATTCTCAAATCTTAAATGTTATTGGTACTCTTGCACTTGGTTAATCTTTTTAGTAATACTAGAATTAGACTGTTGTTGAGCATAAGTTCCTGTGGGATTGACACTTGACTTTCAAAGGTTACTTTACAACTTGGGTAACCATATACATTTGGGTGTGCGATAGTTATGTAATGTAAAAAACGTCATAAATATCCTTTATTACATGTTTATTATGTCAATATCAAAATACCCAACAATATAATGTTAAATTTTTCTTGACTTGTTTTCCATGATCTGCTGAGACACTCTAAACTCTTGATATCAAGTAGGAATTCTTTCACATCATTGGAGCTTTTCGGACTTACATCATTCTCCCCTTCTTGAAAAGAACTCGTCCACGAATTCAATCCTCAAAAAATAAAGAAAGGAACAACAACTAGACAAACATTATCATAATCCTTTAAAGTAATACCAAGCAACAATAAACATCCTCGAGATTAACAACAAACTTTAACCCTCTAGGATCATCAAGAATCACTATAAGTATCTCTAAAAACACCAATAAGAAATCATCATCCAAAAAGAGTATCAAATTAATCTCTTTAACTAGATCATACCAATCTTTAAATGACTTATTATCACTTTTAAGGAAAGAAATATCGGTATAATCCAACAAGTTTATGTCTTCAAAAACATAAGTACAATAAGGAAAGAAACTAATACTAAAGTTTTCATTAACTAATCCACTTTCTTGTGTAGGCTCATTACTATCTTCCCACATTGTACCCTATAGTGGATTATCAGATATCTATAGCCTTTAAATAATTGCTATATGATCAACTTCACAATAAATACAACTATGCTCATCTTCATAAATGATCATATCATCTTCAAATAAAAAATTATCTTTAAAAAGATAAAAATTAATGAGTAATGAAGAATCAAATCATATATATTCATTCTAAAAAAGACAGATATCCTCTTTCACAAGGGTTATTCATGATATAATATCTATGAGTGAAATAAGAGATAGGATCAATAATACCATGCATACTTAAAGAGCCACTTGTTTGGCCTTCAAACTTATTAATTCTCACATCATAGTGTTAGGATATACTATTAACCATGTACTTTGTGTTATAGTATTATATTTTCATCCCATGTAAAGACTATTTATTATATTAATAAAATATTTATTTGAAAAGATCATTGGATTAACATGTGTGTCCTTTACTTGTATAGTAGACAATTTTGTGTATGGAGTATTTTAACTCATTCACGGAAGATTAAAATTGTCGGTTCTTATAAGTAATAAATTAATGTTCACAATCAAAGATGAGGTAGGACAAACATCTTGATGATTGTAGCACAAGATTAAATATAATTTTATCTTAATTATGGGAGTGGTATATTCCAACTTCTTGTGCTAGTACATTTTGTATGTATTGAACGGACCAATTAGAGATATTCATTTATGTTCTGAATATTAATAAATGATTTCTCTAAATCATTACATGTACTTATACTCTTAATCTTGATATAATTATGATCTATGTGGTTTATTTTATCGTTTTAATCTATTAAAAGGTGAGACTCTTTTGTGAGTCAACATATTCCTGATAGGTTAGATGATGACAAATCACTTAGTGAAATATTAATTAGTTGATAGAACCATGTCTCGAACTTGAGATAGAAGACACCCCTTTATGGTAGCTTATAAGTTTTCACGTGAAAACCCTACAAGTGGATTTTGTATCCGTCATGTGAAATAAGTTAAGCATTATAAATAAAGGATTAAATTAATCAATAAGTTAAATTTTTCAGAGAATTTAATCTAATTGATTAGTGTAGGTAATTCTAACATGGGGAGTTAAATAAGATGTAATGATAGATTTCAAAATTAATCTGAGGAGTACAATTACAGATTTCTAGTGGAATAATTTGTAATTTATCATGATATGATAATTCATTCACTACCGAATTAATATCATAATTGGAAGACTAAGTTAATAAATCTACGGTCCCTACTATGCCTGATTAGCTAATCAAATTTGGAAAGAGAAGAAGTAATACCATTTTATTTACTAATCTTATGTAAAAACGGAATAAAAAAAGTATTAAAAATTAATTTTGGCATTATGGTAGTATTTAAGGTGGAAAACATTTTGTGGTTTTAAGATGATATGAAAGTCAAAAGCGTTTTTCTATTAAGGCTACAATAAAGGGTCAAAAGTTTATTACCTATTGACTTTCCTTCTTCAACTGAAATTGGGAATAAATAGAGGCATGTGATTAAAAAAGAAAACATATGCTTTTTCTAGAACCCAATCATCTTTCTCTAATCCAAAAAAGTACTTGTCCACACAAGGTTGATTAATAAAGTTAATCAGGAAATAGTAAAAATCAGCAGACCTGGAAAATAAGGTGTTGAACGAACTGTGTGAAAGCTTCAAAAGGTAAGTTTTCTGATTTTTGTTTTGATTATGTTGTCTAGATTATATGTAAGTTATATTGATCCTGTAGAATTGTTACTTCCGCTGTGCATGTTCTAACAATTAGTATCAGTAGTCTTCTTACATATGCTAGACAATGTAAAGGAAATTACATGATTTGTTGTACATATTTTGGATACTAATTGTATAAATTATGTTGTTGCTGGCTGTTTTTCATGTTTTTGAAATCATGTTGTTGCTGACTGCTTTTTATTTGAAATCATGTTGTTGCTGACTACTTTTCATGTTTGGGATATCATGTTGTTGTTAGATGTTTTTTTATGTTTTTGATGATGTTATTGATTCCAACAGAATTTAAGTTTATCATTAAGAAAGCATAAAACAAATTTTGCATAGTTTTGTGAAAATTAGTTTTGCAGATTAATGGAAAAATGGTGATAAGTCTAGACTACAACCAAGTATAGTCGGTACTTACTGTATGAATAGTAGAAGTAAGGCCAAGCAGTGCAGGCAGCCCTGCTGTCCCTCGCAATAGCTCGGCCAATAATTGCCGATTTGGTTGGTTTTGAAGTTTTTCAGTTTTTAATGAACTCTGAAGGATATGAAATTCTGTACATTTATTGGAAATGATCCACTGAACAATACACGTAGTAAACTATGATCCAGGCCATTTTTTAGCCATTCGGGGTTGTTTTGATGAGTTTTTGGGTGTTTTTATGTTTTCAAAAAAATTAAAAATTCTGAAAAAATTATTTTTTGCAAACCAGTGGTGATAGGGATCATTTCTTAGGATTTACAGTGCATAATATGAGTTTACATGTTGACATTGGTCATCTTTCCCATCGGATAAACTTGTATATTGTAATATTATTTTATATCTCTTGTTTTTGATGACTTGTATTAACTTTTCAACTAAGTTACATATTGGTTCAATGGTACAGAGACTTATGAAATGTGATATTTATCTAACTTAAATAAACAGTTGACTCTCCAACTGAGTTGGTTCTATTTTATTTAAGAGATAAAATATCTGACATTACATGTATATTTGCTTAAAAGGTTAAGTTTCCTTGAGGATTTTAACTGTTTATGTGCATGGTTATATGTGATGTGTTTTTAAAGAATTTTATTATTCTGCAGCATGTCTAATGATCTATTTTAATTTGATTATATAACAAATTAACCATGTCTTCATTCAATCCCTTAACTTCTATCCTGAATCAAAATAAATTAGGAGGCCCTAACTATATGGACTGGAAACATAATTTGGATATTGTTCTTACTACTGAGGGCTTTAAATTTATGCTGGTTGAGGAATATCCTATTAAGTCGAATGAACCCACTGATGATGAGACTAAAATCTACGATAAGTGGGTCAAGGACGACAAGATGGCAAGATGCTACATTCTTGCCTCTATGGCAAATATGTTGGAGCATCAACATCAGTCCATGACTACTGCTTATGATATGCTTGAATCTCTCAAAGATATGTTTGGTAAGCAAAATCGTGCTGCAAAGCAGATGGCCATGAAAGCTCTTTTGAACAAAAAAATAGTTGAAGAAACTTTGGTAAGGGAACATGTTCTTAAAATAATGATTCTATTGAGCTAGCTGGAAATTCTTGGGGCGGTTATTGATAAGGAGTCTTAGGTTAAGATAGTCCTACAAACTCTGCTAGACAGTTTTCAGCAGTTTTTCTTGAATTATAAAATGAATAAGATGGACTTATCTCTTGCAAATTTATTAAATGAGCTGCAAGCGGTAGAATCTATCACTAAGTAACAAGATCCTCATGCAGTGTTGATGGTTGATAAACCTTCGTCTTTGACTTCTAAGCTGAAAGGTGAAAATAAAAAGAAGATGAAGGCTCATAAGGTTTCAGGTGCTAATGGTGGTGTGGGTAAGCCTAAGGGTACCTATCATTGCAAGTATCCTGGTCATTATAAGAAATAGTGTTGCGGCTACATAGCTAAGATGCAGAAACAAGGTACATCTTTTTCATATCTTGTTGAAATATTTTTAGCGGCTATTTCTACCCAATTTCGGGCTATAGATTCGGAAGCCACTAATCTTATCTGCATATCCTTGCAGGGGTTTTAGGAAACACGATGCCTAAATGAAAATGAATTGAACATGTTTCAAGCAAATGAGGAACCAACACCAGCCTTAGCTATAGCAAATATTTCTATTTTGTTTAGTAGTTCTAGAGTTTTAAGATTGAATAATGTTCTTTACGTATCTCTATAAGAAGGAATTTGATTTCAGTTGCAAGAATAATGGATGTTGGTTACTATTTTATTTTGCTAATAATTCTTCAATTATTAAGTTTAATAAGCCTTTTATTATTTCTGCTTCTAGAATACATGATTTTTTTTATTTGATGTTTCCCATAATATGCTACAAAAAATGAAACTTAATAATGTTGATAAATCATATAAAAGAAAACATATTTTGAAATTGAGTAAAACATACTTATGGCACTTACGTCTAGGTCATATTAACTTAAATAGGATCTCACAGTTGGTTTTTGATGGACCTTTTAGTTCATTGACAGTGGAGGCACTTCCAACTTGTGAATCCTGTTTAGAAGGTAAAATGACCAAGAGACATTTCCTTCCAAAGGAAATAGAGCCGAGAATAAGTTAGAATTAATTCATACTGATTTGCGTGGTTCAATGAATATACAACCAAGAGGTGGTTTTGAGTATTTTGTGACTTTCACAGATGATTACTCAAAATATGGATACATTTATTTATTGCACCATAAAACTGAATGTTTTGAAAAACTCAAAGAATTTAAGATGGAAACAGAAAAGTGACATAACAAACATATCCACACATTATGATCTGATCTTGGTGGTGAATACCTTTATGTAGAATTCATTAAATACTTATCAGAATTAGGAATTACATCTCATTATTCTGCTCTAGGAACACCACAACAAAATGGTGTGGCAGAACGCCGAAATAGAACTCTTATGGAAATGGTTAGATCAATGTTAAGTTATTTAGACTTGCTTTTTTATTTTTGGGGTTTGTAACTCCCTGAGAGTACACCCTGGGTTCCACACGGTGCTCACAGTCATAAGTGACCACAAGGTAACCCCTAAGCTCGTACTTGCTGTGAGCACTGAATAAAATAATAAATTATGCAAAAGAGTAACTAAAAAGCCATAAGGTTTTAACAACTAAAATTAATACTGAATCATAGTTTCAAACGTCTAAGAACAAAATGGTAATACTAATAAACAACTGACAATAACAACTGAAAAACTAACCAACTGTTAGTACTAGTCTGGAAGGCTCTAAACTGACTGACTGTGGAGTTGATGGGACAAGCCCCTAAATAACTTCGGCTGGCTGGATAACTGAACTACTAACATACTGAATATAAGATAACTTATCCTAGAAGGATGAGGACTCACCACTATTGGCTGCTGCTGATAGGCTGATCTGTCTAAGTACAGTTAGGAACCCGAGTATTTGAACCTATGATATAAGACATCATAGTGCAAGACACAAGTATGTGATTAGTACTTTGAATGTACTGGTATGCTAAATGGGGTTAGGCTAATATGTATGGTTTCATGTGCACAAGTAATAATTGACTGAATGAATAGCAAGAGGTACTGAATAGAATGCATAAAATCTGTAAGTGTTGAGAATACGAGAAGTATGTTGATACTGATAGATGCATGGCCAAGCATAAATTATATTTTGAATATAGTCTTAAAGCTGAAACACTGAGTACTGATAAATGAGTAACTGCTATCTGTATGCTATGGTCAAGCAAACCAAAACTGAATTACTGAGCTGAATACTGGACTGAGACTGTGGGAGCTAGCTATAACTGACATGCCCTAATATACAATCAGGGTCCAACCTGTAACCCCAGTTGGAAGGGTGTCAGTACCATGCCACGGGTACTAACACTGGCTATGTGAATCCACCAATCTGAAGTCCTAAAGGATGAGGGTGTCATGCCTAACTAATGGGGGACCCCTCAAAATCTATGGTGGCTCTGTAGGTCTAGAACCTAGGGACTGCTACTAGTGCCTCATGCCTAACTGACAGGGGAGACACCATCCCTAAGATAACTTGGTGCTAAGTGTTACTCCCAACTGAATGACACTGACTATTAGACAAAACTGTTTTTAATTGAATGTAATAAATGGTTGAATTGAGAATATTCCTATATGTTCTGAAACCATTCTATAGATACTAAAACTAGGTAAGTAGAAAAATTTTGGGTATTCAAACCCCCAGGACTCGATAACAATAATAGCAGGATCATACTAAAAACCTTGAGGACATGATATGCAAACATTTATTCAAAACTCATTCTTGTAGGCATTTCATCAAACACTTGCAATGCATGGGTTAAGATAAGCATGGGGTTAGTTTTAAAGCTTGTAGTAATAGTATGATTTCAATAATAAAGTAAACAATTATGTCTTAAATCAACAAACAACACCATTCAAATATATGGGTTTTAATAACAAGAAATACGTGTAACCATGGTATAGAATCGAAGTTCATGGGAATTCATGGTTAAAAATCATAATAATCATGTAAAAATCATAACTTTGAATTTGAAATTTAGTTTTTGGACTCCATGGGTGAAAATGACCCATGGATGAATATCAAACATACCTCAAAATCTTGAATCTTGAATGGAAATAACTTTTCTCGAAGGTTCTTGAATGGTGACGTTTTGATTCTTGAGTTTTCTTGAAGAAGGGCTTGAATCTTGTTCTTGGGGATTGATCATGAAATAAACCCTAATTTTGATGTTATGGATGAATATGGATTTATGTGTTTTGATTTGATGTAATTAGGTGTTAAAAAGGGTGGGAAAAGACCAAAAACTCCCTTTAAAAATGACTTTAAATTGCTAAACGGAGGTGCGGGACGGTTTGGGCGCCGAACCGTCAACCTGGGGACTGTCCATACCTCAAACCATCACTTTATTGCCAAAAAATGGGCTTACTACCTTAGTTGTGACAGTTTGGGCAATGGTTCGTCGTTGGAGCAATGGTCTGTCGGCCTTTCCATCGTACTTTGGCAGTTCGGACAACTCACCATAAAACGACCATAACTTTTTTCTCCGAAATAGGATTTTGACAAAATTGGTATTGTTGGAAAGCTAATTAAATTATCTATCTGTTGGTGGGTATGAACAAAAGAATTTGTAGTATAATGAATGATATAATCATTTGAAGTTGACTATAGCAATATCCTTCTCAAGAATTCAATCGATAAGGGATGTTTTGATTCGCCTAATAGATAGGAAGTATTTGAGGCCTTAATACACATAAACTTGATCATAAAACTACCAAATCACTAAAATTTATTTTTCATGAGCTTGAAGCATGGTTCTACTATTGGTTGGGATTCTCGAGGTATTACAATATGTCTCACTTGGGAACATTCATCCTCGAATGAGGTTGGTTAAGCTGAGAACACTGAGGAATTGAGGTTACATGCTGAATATACATACTGAAAGCATGATTACATAACTGAGTGTGAATCATGACACATGATTGAACTAGTTTCGTGAATACATGATGACTGATAATAGTATGTAGCGTGAATTGAGTATGGAAATGATAAATGCTAGGGAAAATTGTTACCTTAAGTTGAGTCTGCGTTCGTGGAGAAAAGATGAGGGTACTTGGTACGCAAGTATGCTTCTGATTTCCAAGTGGCCCCCTCAATGAAACTTTGACCAAGGTAACTTCTTTATTCCTTAGTCTACTAATCTGGCGATCAAGGATCTCGACTGGAACTTCTTCGTAAGAAAGGTTGTTCTGAACATCTACACTTTCTAAAGGAACAACTAAAGCTGGTTCACCAACACACTTATTCAACAAAGAGATATGGAATACTGGGTGCATTGATGCTAAGTCTGCAGGCAACTTAAGTTCATAAGCCACTATTCCGAAACGGCTTAAAATTCTGTAAGGTCCAATATACCAGGGACTAAGCTTCCCCTTCTTGCCAAACCTTTTTACCCCCTTCATGGGATATATCTTTAGATATACAAAATAACCAATCTCAAATACATGATCCTTTCTCCTCACATCTGCGTATGATTTCTGTAGGCTCTATATGATTTCTGTCATCCTCAACATGAGCAACACTACCCATAGACAATCTACTTAGGGCATCTGCCACTACATTGGCCTGACCCAGGTGGTACAAAACACTCATATCATAATTTTTTAATAATTCCAACCATCTTCTTTGATGAAAATTTAAATACTTTTATGAAAACATATACTATAATATTTTGTGATCAGTGAACATATCAACATGCACCTCATAAAAATAGTGCCTCCAAATTATTAAGGCAGACACAGCAGCTACTAACTTAAGATCATGGATGGGGTAATTCTTTTCATAAGTCTTAAGCTGCATAAAAGAATAAGCTATAACCTTGCCTCTCTACATTAAAACACAATCCAATCCAACTACGGAAGTATCACAATTCACAACAAACCAATCCGAACTATCAGGCAAGGTCAAAACTGGGGCTGTGGTGAGTCGAGTCTTTAACTCTTGAAAACTCTTCTCACAAGAATCTGACCACTGAAACTTAACTTTCTTTTGAGTCAATCTAGACATGGGGGATGCAATATATGAAAACCTTTCAACAAACCATTGGTAAAATCTGGACAAACATAAGAAACTCCTAATATCTGATGGAGCGATAGGTTTGGGCTAGTTTCTTATAGCTTTGGCCTTTTGAGGGTTAACTCTAATTCCATCACCAGAATTAATATGGGTAAGAAAAGCTATTGACCTTAGCTAAAACTTACAGTTACTAAACTTGGCGAACAACTTGTGAGCTCTAAGAGTGTGCGATGCAATTCTGAGGTGGTCTCCATGATCATTTTCATTGCGGGAGTAGATAAGAATATCATCTGTGAAGACTATGACGAACATGTTCAAGTACTACTTGAACACTCGGTTCATCAAGTCCATCAAGGTTGCTGGGGCATTTGTGAGACCAAAGAACATGACTAGAAACTCAAAGTGACCATACCGAGTTCTGAAAGCTGTTTTTAGAATGTCACATTCCCTGACTCTAAGCTGATAATAGCCAGATCTAAGGTCTATCTTAGAGAAATAATTGGCACCCTAAATTTGGTCGAACAAGTCATCGATTCTGGGGAGTGGATATTTATTCTTGATGGTGACTTTGTTCAACTAACGGTAATCAATGCACATTCTAAGGGAACCAGCTTTCTTACGCACGAAAAAACTGGTGTGCCCTACGGGGAAATATTGGGCCTGATGAATCTCTTATCAAAGAGGTATTTCAATTGTTATTTCAACTTTTTGAGTTCGGCTTGAGCTATTCTATATGGCAGAATAGAGATAGGTTAGGTATCTGGAAGAAGGTCTATTCTGAAGTCAATTTCTTTTTCGGGAGGAACTCTGGGAAGATCTTTAGGGAACACATCTGGAAATTCCCTTACTACAAAAACTAACTCAAAATTAGGAGTATCTGAATTAGAGTCTTTGACTCGAACAAGATGATAAATACACCCCGTAGATATCATTTTTCTTGCTCTAAGGTACAAAATAAGCTATCCCCTAAGTGCTGTAGTACTACCCCTTTATTCAAGGACTGGTTCATTTGGAAACTTAAAATGGACAAATCTATTTCTACAATCAACTGAAGCATAGCATGAATGAAGCCAATCTATGTTGAGAATGACGTCAAAATCCATCATCTTTAACTCTACAAGGTCTACTGAAGTAACTTTCTGAGACACTGTAACAAAGTAGTTCTTGTATACCCGCTGGGATATGTTAGAATTACCCATATGAGTAGACACTGAGAAAGGCTCTACTAAGATTTTGGGACTGGCTCCAAACTTGATGGCTATATAAGGGGTTACAAAAGAAAGAAAAGCTCCAAGATCTGATAAAGCATATACATGTAAATGAAAGACTTGTAACATACCAGTGACCACATAAGGAGAACTTTTCTAATCCTTTTTGGAATAAAGTGCATAAAGTCTGTTTGGGCACTGCCCACTGGTGGCACTCGAATTGATGCCCTGATGAGTTGGGTGACCTGCAGATGCTGCTGAAGATTTAGCCTGACCATGTTGATGATTAGTAGCCCATAACTTGTATATCAAGAATATAACACAATTAGAGAGGGAAATTCCTTTTTTTTCATGCTCTCAATTCATATTTCAAAACTAAAAATACATATATACAAGTACACGAGTAAAAATAAGATTTATGGAAGGTCTCAAGACCAAAACGTTCACAATACATATTTCTTGATGTAATTCGAAACCCTTTTCAAATATATGATTTCTCAACATTCAAAATATTACAATAAATGATTTAATCATGACCATGTAGTTTAATAAAACCCCACATACATTAGATCACTTGAGAGGGAGGGTAGAATTCGAATTTCAAATTAGTTCTTTGAATCCTTCACTTAATGATGAACTCTTGACCTTAAGAGAATGGACTAGGGTTTTGATTTGAGATGATAAGAGTAGTTTCCGATGATTTTTCCCTAAACACTCTTTAATTTCATGTTATGACAGAGTTATGATGAAGAAGAATGACTAAATTACCCCTCACCAAGGCCAGTTATTTAAAAGAGTTTGAGAACTGGGCACCGACGTGCCAACTGATGCAATACGTCGATATCACATCGGTTCACTGCTTCATTGATGTGGCCATTGACATGGTGCATCGACTTTGCATTGATTCACTATTTCCAACATCTACACATACCTCTAATGGTGTCCAAGAAACCCAAAAATTCCCCGACATATGCTCTGTACTCCCCCGAACATGAAACAACTTAAAAAATATACTTCAAGGTTTGAAAAATTGATTTAGAGATCATACAAGTTAGGAGATTAAAATATGACTAAGTACTTTTTGACACTTATGAAATTTTCAAGTTGCTAGCTTCTCAAACATGCTACTAGGTGAGATACCATATAGAAGATTTTTACGGGGTGTTACATTATCCCTTCTTTGGGATCATTCATATCCGAATGATGATGCGAGACATAGATAAGCACGATTTATCTTAGTGAATAGGAGATAAAAAGAATAAAGCAAGGATTGTACCTTTACATTTCGTCATTCACCGGATCAAAAAGATTTGGGTATCTTGCACGTATATCGTCCTCCGACTCCCAAATAGCTTCCTTAACCTTCTGATTTTTCCACAGCACCTTAACCAAAGTTGTTTTCTTGCTTCTCAACTTCTAGACTTGACGATCCAGAATAGCAATGGGTTCTTCTTCATATGCCAAGGAGTCTTTCACATTGATTTCCTCTATAGGCAACACCAAGAAATGGTCTCCAATACACTTTTTCAACATAGACACATGGAACATGGGATATACGGAGCCTAAACTCACGAGAAATTCCAATTCATAGGCAACTCGACCTATAGTTCTCAAAATATAGTATGGTCCTATATAATGAGGACTAAGTTTTCCCTTCTTTCCAAATTGCATGACTCCCTTCATAGGGGAGACTTTGAGAAATACACAATCACCAACCTCAAATGCTAACTCTCTTCTTCTAATATTGGCATAGGACTTTTGACAACTTTGAGCTATCCTATGTCGTTCTCTAATGATTTTCACCCTTTCTATTGCCTGATGCACAAGACCAGGCCGAAACAACCGCGTTTCACCTACTTTATACCATCCGATTGGTGATTTACACCTTCTTTCATAAAGCACTTCAAATGGAGCTATCTTAATGCTGGCATGGTAACTATTATTATAGGCGAACTCTATCAATGGAAAATGATCTATGAAAATACCTTTGAAGTCCATTGCACAGGCTCTTAACAAATACTCTAGAGTCTGAATGGGGCATTCATCTTGCCCATCGGTCTGAGGGTGGAATGCAGTACTCAGGTTCACGTGGGTACCTCAACCCCTCTGAAAAAATTACCAAAAATGTGAAGAGAATTGCATACCTTGATCGGATATGATGGACACAGGTGCCCCATGCAAATGAACTGTTTCATAGATGTATAGCTTGGCATAATCATCTCCCGAATAGTTAGTCCGCACCGACAAAAAGGGAGCTGACTTGGTCAACCGATCCACAATTACCCAAATATAGTCGTATTGGTTTTGGGACCTCGAAAGTCCCGTAATGAAGTCCATATTGATCATCTCCCACTTCCACATAGGCAAATCCATTTCTTGGGAAGTGCCACCTGGTCTCAAATGTTCCACTTTAACTTATTGGTAATTCAAACACTTGGAAACAAAATCAGCAACATCATATTTCATATTATTCCAACAATATATAGCTTTAAGATCATGGTATATTTTTGTAGAACCTGGGTGAACAACATAACTAGAAGTGTAAGCCTCATCGAGGATCCTCTCACGCAGACTATCCATATTTGGTACGCATAACCTGCCTTGGTACCTAAAAATCTCATCACCGACAATTTCAAAAGAAATCACCTTTTGTTGACCTATATATTTCTTAATCTGCATCAAGATGGGATCCCCAACCTACTTCTCCTTAACTTCTGCACACAGGGAAGATTTAGCTATTTCATACACCACCACTCTCCGTCTTCAGAATCCAACAGTCATACCTCTAGGTTTGTAAGCCAGTGAATATCCTTCGCCATCTTCTTTTTTCCTTTCTCAACATGAGAAAGACTACCCATAGATAGTATGCCGAGAGCATCAGCCACTACATTCGCCTTGCCCAGATGATAGAGCAGACTCATGTCATAATCCTTCAGTAGTTCCAACCAACCCCTCTACCTGAGATTTAATTCTTTCAGTGAGAAAACATACTGTAAACTTTTTTGGTCAGTGAAAATATCAACATATACCCCATACAGATAATGCCGCTAGATTTTAAGTGCGAACACTATAGCTTCTAACTCCAAGCCATGGGTGGGGTAATTTCACCTGTGCACCTTCAACTTTCTAGATGCATAAGCTACCACCTTTCTATGTTGCATAAGTACACATCTAAGTCCTACCCGGGATGCATCACAATATACAACAAAATTCTCTGTACCCTCCGAAAGAGTCAAAACAGGTGCGGTAGTCAACTTGTCTTTCAACTTCTCGAAGCTATTCTCATAAGAGTCAGACCATATAAAATTTACCCTTTTCTATGTCAACCTGTTAAGTGGAGCAGCTATGGAAGAAAAACTCTCTACGAACCTTCTGTAATACCCCGCCAAACCTAAGAAGCTCCGAATATTGGTTTGAATCGTGGGTTTGGGCCATTTTCTCACTGCCTTAATATTTTGGGGATCAACCTTAATTCCCTCACTAGACACAATATGACCCAATAAAGCAATAGCATTAATCCATAATTCACACTTGGAAATTTTTGCATACAATCTATGATCTTTGAGGGCTTGAAGGATGATTCAAAGGTGATTAGCATGATCCTCCTTACTCGTAGAATAAATCAAAATATCATCAATGAAGACTATGAAAAACAAATCTAGAAACTGATGAAACACCATATTCATTAGGTCCATGAAATCTGCAGGGGCGTTAGTCAATCCGATGAGCATGACTAGAATTTATAATGGCCATATCAGGTTCGGAAAGCTATTTTGGGAATATCAACCTCACTTACCTTTAACTAATGATACCCTGAATGAAGGTCTATTTTTGAAAAATACCTAGCACCCTGAAGTTGGTCAAAGAGATCATCAATTCTAGGAAGGGGATACTTGTTCTTAATAGTGACCTTATTCAACTTATAGTAGTCTATATACATGTGGAGGGAACCATCTTTATTGTGCACGAAGAGTATGGGTGCACCCCAGGGGGATATACTAGGATAAATAAATCCTTTGTCAAGAAGATCTGTTAGCTATTCTTTCAACTCCTTCAGTTCTGCAAGAACCATTCTATAGGGCAGAATAGAAATGGGATGGGTATCTAGTAATAAATCAATACCAAAATCTATCTTCCTATCAGGTGGTATTCCTGGAAGATCATTGGGAAAGACTTCTGGAAATTCATTAACCACATGGATTGTTTGAAGAGAAGGACTTTCGGTATTTAAATCTTTAACCCGAATAAGATGATATAAACAACCTTTGCAAATGAGCTTATAGGATCTAAGATAAGATATGAACTTCCCTCTAGGTGCTAAAGAATGTCTCTCCAATTCTATCACTAGTTCATTCGAAAAAAAGAAAGTAACCTTACGGGTTCTACAACCCAGTGTGGCATTACACGAATGGAGCTAGTCCATTCCTAAAATAGCATCAAAATCAATCATATCAAGTTCTACGAGATCAGTTGTGGTATCACGATTACAAATAGACACAACATAATTTTTATACATCCTTCTAGCCACAACAGAATCACCTACAGGAGTAGAAATAGAGAAAGGTTCTGCAATGACTTTCGGCTCAAACCCAAAACCAACCGCCACATACGGGGTCATATAAGACAAAGTAGACCTGGGATTAAGTAACCCATACACATCATGGAAGAATATTTATAACATATTTGTGGCTACATCAGGTGAGGCCTCTGCCTCCTGGCAATTTGATAAAGAGTACAACCGATTACAATCGCTTCCGGTAGCTGAAGTAGTGCCCTTGGAAGTCGGTGGTCGTGTGGAGGAGTTTTCTTGGGACTTTGAACCTCCAACACTTTCTATAACAGACGGACAATCACTCTAAATATAACTTAGCTGGCCACATATATAACATACTAACCTGCTAAACTGGCACCTTCTTGGATGGTACTTACTACATATATCACATCAGGGGTATGACCTAGCAGGTTGCTCCACACTCTCTTGCGACTGGGTGCCCTATACTCTCAGTCCATGGCTAGGCTGGAAGTTTTGAAAATGTTGATCAACTGGAGGTCTGGGTACTAGTACGCTAGCTGCAAGCTGAGCATTACTCCAAAACTTTTTCTTTGACCACCTGTTACCCTAATTACCATAGTAGTGTTGACTATGGTTCTGGTTTGCTAGTATGGACCTCTTGGACTGTCTATCTTTCTTCCTTGCTTTAGCAACCCTCTTTTTCTGTTCCTCAACCTGCTGTATATGAACTGCCAATCTGGAAAAGTCCATATTTTTATTCAAGATTGCCTTTTTTCACTCCAACACCAAGTTATTCGAAAGATTGGATGCAAAATTTCTCATATAGGACCTCATATTTCCAGCCAATTCTGGAGCTTAGTGGGATAGTTGATTGAATTTTAGGGTGTACTCCTAGACGCTTATCTTCCCCTATTTCAAATTCATGAACTCTTCCGCCTTAGACTCCCTCAACTCCTGGGGAAAGAATCGGTCTAGGAAAGTTTCGACAAATTTGCCCCACACAGAAGGCTCAGCATTTTTACCCCTCAATCTTCCCACTTATTGTACCACTACTTTGCTACCTCCTTCAGTTGATAAGCCGCTAATTCAACTCCTTACACTTTATCCACATGCATCACTCAAAATATTTTCTCTATCTAATCCATGAATTTTTGTGGATCATCCTCCACCTTTGTACCTGTAAGCCTAGGTGGGTTCAACCTCATAAACTGACCCACCTATGTAGTCTCGGATGCACCAGATGTAAACCTAACATTCTCTGACCGTCGGGTCTATGAAGCTACTAACTGTGCAATCATATGCATTGACTGTCTGAACTCAACATTAGATATCTCTCTCTGTAGAGGTTGGGTGTAGTTAATCCCTGATCGGGAAGCCATAGGTGTCCTAGGTGGGTTGGTCTGGACAGGAGCAACTCCCAGAGCAGCAACAAATTCAAGAGTGTGAGCCCTATTACGTATCCTCATCCCATGGGTAGGATGGACATCTTCAATTTGGGTATTCTAATCATTGGGGCAAAGTGGAGGCATGATAGCTTTTCTGAAATACAAGAGACCACTAATTAGGGAACATTTTAGACCCTATATCACGAACCAAATCACAAATAAGGGAGACATTCTAAGATGTCTAGTAGCCTCCTATTTATAGATGTAGTGTGCTATACACCCATAAACAAAACTCTACCTGACAGGATTTCGTAGACACTCTGGGACCATGAATCATGCTCTGATACCAAGATTGTAATGACCCGATCTGGGACCCTAGCCGTGATGAGCATCCCAAACCATAGAGGTCTGAATGCACTTCTACATCTAGTAATCATGCACAATACTCATATAATAAAGAAAAGATGCAGAAATATAATAAACAGAATCATGGTCATAAATCTGAATTCTATTTTTAACAGTAGTGGGAGTAAATAAGTCAACATCTAGACAATATCAGACTCAATCTGCAAAATCTCTAATACATATGAAATTAATAAACTGTCTGAAACTGGGACAAGGCCCCCAGTGGACCAATACCAAAGTAAATAACAAATGTATAGGAAGAACTAGGCCTTGCGGAATATAAAAGGCTCACCAACTGCACACTTCACCTCTGTCTGAATAAATCTACGGCTTAGTAGGACCTTTAGACTGAGCCTCAGACCCTAAAATATAAGGGGTCAATACAATTGTACTGGTACCCAAAGCAATCCAAAATAATGAATTTTATACGTATGAAATGTAGGTAAGAGAAGATCATAAAATATGTTATGCATGAATAGTTTAAAACACATGGGCAATTCTCAACTGATCTTAAAACAATCTGATCAATGCAGTTCAATTCTCTGTATTAGTTCTGAGATAAGTGGTATACCCGACATATCTAAAACTTTTCCATGAGCAATATAGGATCCTCCATTAACTCAACGGCCAAGCCTCCTACCCATGTTTGCCACAAGGGTTGAAGTATCTGAATCTGATATGCCCCAGGGTACTAGGCCAACGTATAATCTCTCTTGGGGAAATAATAAACCCGTATCGGCAAAACACGATTTTTGGTAATGAGTTCTTTGAACTCGCACCTTCTTTTGGTAACCACCTAACTCTCTTAGTGCCTATTTTTAATATGTTTTAAACATGCATCTGTTGGAGTTCAAAATCTAAAAATCTAAAATAAAATATGTATCTTTAGTCTGTTCTAAATCTGGTATGGCATTATTTGAATTGGTATCGTCATACCAAGACTTGCAAGTCATATTTCTAAGCCATGCAACATCATGTTATAGTCTTCTCTTTTAAAATATTATTTTCAAACCAACAAACTAGTCAAATAGTACAAGAGGATATGTATAGTGAAATTCATGAAAACAAAGTCAAGGATCCTCAATTAAATTCATAAACACATGGTGGTCCATTGTCTTGTAACAAATTATTTACTTCTCTTTAAAATAATCATCACTTTCATTTATAGAATTAAAAAAGACACCCTTTCTTCAAGTCATCATCAAAACCAAGTCAATAAACTATATTAAAGATATTTATATCATGCATTTAAATATGAAATCGAGTAGTTCATAAATAATAGTAAAACCCTTGGTTCATGCTTTAATACATGCAATTTAGTAACCCATAATGTGTACATCAAGAGTATAACACAATAAGAGAGGGAAATTCCTTTTGATTCATTATCTCAATTCATATTTCAAAACTTAAAACAAATATATACAAGTACACGAGTAAAAATTCAAGATTTAGGGAAGGCCTCAAGACCAAAACATTCACAATGCATATTTCTTGATGTAATTCGAAACCCTTCTTAAATATATGATTTTTCAACATTCAAGCCATGTGATATCCAAACACATATCAAGATTGATATAGGTATGAAATAGTTGAAGTAAAACCTTGTTGAATAGAGTACAAGCTAGTAGCATGTTTCCCCTACATTATTATATGATTATGTTTTCGAGATGCTTAAAGTGAACCCTTGGCGACAAAAACCCCATGTACCTTAGATCACTTGAGAGGGAAGGTGGAATCCAAATTTCAAATTAGTTCTTAGAATCCTTGACTTAATGATGAACTCTTAATCTTAAGAGAATAGACTAGGGTTTTGATTTGAGATGATAAGAGTAGTGTTTGATGATTTTTTCCCTAAACACTCTTTAATTTCATGTTATGGCAGAGTTATGACGAAGGAGAATGACTGAATTGCCCTCCTCAAGGCCAGTTATTTAAAAGAGTTTGTGAACTGGGCAGCGGAGTACCAACCGATGTGATGTATCGATATCGCATCAGTTCATTGCTTCATCGATGTAACCATCAATAAGGTGCATTGACTTCGCATTGATTCAGTATTTCCTATATTAATACATACCTCTAACGGTGTCTGAAAAAAACCAAAACTTTCCTGACACATCTCCGTTACTCCCGACTATGAAACAACTTAAAATTTCATACTTCAAGGTTTGAAAAATCAATTTAGAGATCACACAAGTTAGGAGCTTAAAATATTACAAAGTACTTTTTGCCTCTTCAGAAATTTTGAAGTTGCTAGCCTCTCAAACATGCTACTAGGTGAGATACCACGTAGAAGATTTTTGTCGGGTATTACAAGATTTATCCCTTCTCCACTGCTTAAACCAGGTGTGAGTTACATCCTACAGTGGGTAAGTAGCCAATTCAGCACTCTTACTAGAAGTCACTCCCATAATGTCTGTTACCTTCTGCACCTAATCAAGAAATTCCTGTGTTTCCTCCTCTGACTTGGATCTTAAAAAAGATGGAGGATTCATTTGGGTGAAATTTCGAATCCTAGCTACAACAGTATTGGCAATTGAGTTGGTTGGGATAGCAGCTGAATGAACATTTTGAGATGCTACAGAGTTGGCTAGAGAAGTAAATACAACTCTAAACTCGTCATATGAAACATGCTCATTCAGGGAGTCTTCCTGAATAGGCGGAGGTGCTGGTTAATTTCTGTTTCTTCTTCTATTAGTCTTTTTGGGAGGTATTTTCTGTAAACAAAAAGAAGAATGGATTAGATGAGAGTTCAACTTGAGATCATGCTCATTAGTACGATATGAACACTGAAAGAAGAGAAATTTTCCTAAAACGTCTCATATCCTCCTATCCATAAGTGTGGCACGATTCACACCTATGCACAAGACTCTACTCAATGTGACTTTCATACTCCCTAGGACACTTTAAAACCTTAGGTTTTGATACCAAGTTTGAAATGCCCTGAGAGTACACCGTATGGTGCCCAGGGTGTACTCTCGGGGCGTTACATAGTTATGCATTAGAAACTGCAAATTATATTCTTAACTTGGTTCCTTCAAAATCAATACCTTTTACCTCATCAGAATTATAGAGTGGGCGCAAGCCTAGCCTATAGCATAATTGGGTTTGGGGTTGTCCAACACATGTGCTAAAAGGAAAAATGATAAGTTTAAATCTAGGATAGAAGTGTGCATTTTTATTGGATATACAAAAGGAACAATAGAGGGTTTATTTTATTGTCCTAAAGAACAGAAGGTAATTATTTCGACAAATGCCAGATTTCTTGAAGAGGATTATTTAATAAACCATGTTCCTAGAAGTAAAATTATTTATAGGAATTGAGCAATATAATAACGAATAATGAAACATAAGAACAAATTCCAAAAACTATTATTGACATACCATTTCATCCACGTAGTGGGAGAAATATCAATAGGCAAGAGTTTGAACAAGAGTAAATACTTGACACTAAACTACCTCAAAGTAGTGCAAGTAACGTCGAGCAACCCGCAATTATGTAGGAAACTGTTTAGGATAATGTTGAGGAACCTGTCATAGTACAGGAAGACATTAAGGGTGTTCAAAATTTAGTTCCGCTTGTAGCAGATCCTGCAGTGACTAGTCGTCGTAGTGGGAGAATTATTAGAAAACCTTTACGGTTTACGCTCTTGGGGGAATCTATAATAGAATCCCTGAGGATCCTAATATGAAACCTCTTAATTACGCCGAAGCACTACATGATAAAGATGCTAAAATTTGGATTGCTGCTATGAAATCTAAAATGGAGTCTATGTATTCCAATCAAGTCTAGAAACTTGTAGACCCACCTACAGGAATAAAACCCATTGCATGTAGATGGATCTATAAGAAAAAGAGAGGTGTGGATGGAAAAGTACAAACTTTTAAGGTTAGGCTTGTTGTGAAAGGGTTTACTCAAAAAGAAGGAATTAATTATGAGGAAACTTTTTCGCCAATAGCTATGCTTAAATCCATTAGGATTCTCTTATCCATTGTTGCTCATTATGATTAGGAGATTTGGCAAATGGATGTCAAGACGGCTTTCCTAAATGGAAGTCTTGACGAGTGCATTTATATTTCATAACCAGAAAGTTTCATGGAAAGTGGTAATGAACAAAAGTTTTGTAAACTTAAGAAATCCATTTATGGTTTGAAACAAGTAGCTAGAGCATAGAATACTTGTTTTGATAATTCGATTAAGACTTTTGGTTTTGATCAATGTAAAAATGAGTCATGCATTTATAAAAAATGGGATGCAGACAGAGTAGCATTTTTGATTCTGTAGGTAGATCACATTTTGCTCATAGGAAATAATATGAGCATGTTGAATTTTGTTAAGGAGTGGTGGTCCTCATATTTTGATATGAAATACTTAGGAGAAGTGGCTCATATCCTTCGGATCAAGCTTATGCGAGATCGTAAACAAAGGATATTAGGATTATCTCAAGCACTTTATATTGTTACTATTCCTGCAAGATTTAGTATGCAAAATTCCAAAAAAGAATTCCTTCCTTTTAGGCATGGAATTACTCTATCAAAAAACCAGTCGCCCAAAATAACTGATGAGATAGAGAGAATGAAGGCAGTCCCTTATGCTTCTACTGTAGGTAGCCTCATGTATGCTATGTTGTGCACTATACCAGATATCTGCTTTGCTGTTGGTATGGTTAGCAGATTTTATTCTAATCCTGGGCAAGAACATTTGACTGCGGTTAAGCATATGATCAAGTACCTTAAAAGGACTAAGGATTACATGCTTGTTTTTCACTCCAAGAATCTTGTACCTATTGGGTGTACTGATTCAGATTTTTAGTCGGATAAATATTCTAGACAATCTACCTCAGGCTATGTGTTTACTTTAAGAGGTGGAGCCATTGTTTGGAGGAATATCAGCAATCATGTGTTGCTGATTCCACCATGGAAGCTGAATATGTAGCTGCCTCTGAGGTATCTAAAGAGGCTATTTTGGCTCTGTAACTTTCTGAAAGAGCTTGGAGTTGTTCCTTCAGTTCAAATACCACTACCACTTTATTGTGACAATAGTGGTACAGTTTCAAACTTGAACAAACCACAAAGCCATAAAAGAAGTAAGTATATTAAGAGAAAATATCACTAGATTCGGGATATAAGTCAAAGGGGTGATGTGAGAGTTTTGAAGATTGAGTCGAAGAATAATTTGGTGGACCCATTAACAAAGGTCTTAACCCAGAAGGTTTTTGATAAGCATGTGGAAGAAATGAGTGTTAAAATTGTACATTCATGGTTATGATTCTAAGTGAGAGATTTTAGGATATACTATTAACCATATAATTTGTGTTAAAGTATTTTATTTTCATCCCATGTAAAGACTATTTATTATATTAATAAAATATTTATTTGAAAAGATCATTGCATTAACATGTGTGTCCTTTACTTGTATAGTAGACAATTTTGTGTATGCAGTATTTTAACTCGTGCACGAAAGATTAAAATCACCGGTTCTTATAAGTAATAAATTAATGTTCACAATCAAAGATGAGGTAGGACAAACATCTTGATAATTGTAGCACAAGATTAAATATAATTTGATCTTAATTATGGGAGTGGTAATATTCCAACTTCTTGTGCTAGTACATTTCGTATGCATTGAACGGACCAATTAGAGATATTCGTCTATGTTTTGAATATTAATAAATGATTTCTCTAAACCATTACACGTACTTATACTCTTAATCTTGATATAATTATTATGATCTATGTGGTTTGTTTTGTCATTTTAATCTAATAAAAGGTGAGATTCTTTTACGAGTCAACATATTCCTAATAGGCTGGATGATGACGAATCACTTAGTGAAATATTAATTAGTTGATAGAACCATGACTCAAACTTGAGATACAAGACACCCTTTTATGATTTCTTATAAGTTTTCACGTGAAAACCCTGCAGGTGGATTTTGTATCCATCGTCATGTGAAATAAGTTAAGCATTATAAATAAAGATTTAAATTAATTAATGAGTTAAATTTTTAAGAAAATTTAATATAATTAATTGGTGTCTGTAATTCTAACATGTGATGTTAAATAAGATGTAATGGTAGATTTCAAAATTAAATCGAGGAGTGCAATTACAGATTTCTAGTGGAATAATTTATAATTTATTATAATATGATAAATCATTCACTGCCGAATTAATATCATAATTGGAAGACTCAGTTAATAAATCTACGATCCCTACTATTCCTGATTAGCTAATCAAATTTGAAATAGAGTTCATACTAGCCTAACATTAAGTATGAACTAATACTTAAAGTAAACTAACAAGAGTTAAAAAGAAAAGAAGACAAAACAAGTACAAAGGCTATATATTAAATGGGGGAAGATTTTGGCTATTTTTGAAATTTTCAAAATACAACTTCTTCTCCAAGAAGCTCAATTTTTTTTTTACCTAATTTTTTTCAATACTCAATCAAATGGTCTCAAATTTGAGATACAACGTTTGCAAAATTCTATCAACAACTTCCAATCAATAATTTCTTCAAATAAACACTAAATCAACAAAACTAGTTTTCAAGATTCTTCAAAGCTTCTAATCTCAACAATGACTTCTATTTTTTTGAAGTTGTGTATTCTTTTATTTTCAACTGAGAAATAATAATATGTATCTCAAGAACAATATCAAACAATCCTCAAATTAATTTCAAGTTTCTTTGAATTTATTTATTTATTATTATTACTACTACAATTCTGTAGCCTTACTCTGATATCAATTGATGTAAATGATACACCAAAGATGAATAGAATAAATAAAATAGAAGTGAAACCAAAAGATTCTCAAGTAAAGAAAGTAATTAGATTGGGGAGAATAGAAATTAGAAGAAAGACTACCCTATTATACAGTGTTAAACTATTCTTAACATGTTTCCACGCTCTCTTAAAACACTCTAAGCTTGATATCAAGTAGGAATTCCTTCACATCATTGGAGCTTTCCGGGCTTACATCATGATGATCGATGTGACTACGTGAGTTGACAAAACTACACTAATTAAATTTACAGTATGCGCGAGTCATGATTTTACATAATAATACAAAAGAGTAATTTGAATGAATGTACACTAATTTCCTTCGTGTTGATGCATATTTCCAACCATTATATATACAAGTAGGAACACTATAAGTGTGTGTTGACTTGTGTGATCCTCTCATTTAAAACTTTATGTGATTAAAAAATGCCATTTCAATGTCAAAGCATCCGACATTAATTGGGTATTTGGAAGAAGGGACGCACCACAAGTGATAGAGATTAAAAAAAACAAACTCACTGATGAATTTTGTTAGCTACTGTAAGGAATCAGACTTTTACATATCTTGGGTATGTGAAAATTCAATTTTTGGTTATCGTCTATACACTAGAAATAAATAATCCTAATGGTAAGTTTGAAGCAATGATTCCACTAATTTTTTATACTTTTGTGAAGCCTACAGGGGAATAAAGGTAGTTGTGTTATAATAGTTGATGATTCAAACTATTTAAAAAGAATATGAAAAATCACAATTAAAGAAAAACTCGTTCGACTCTTGAAATCTTAACAGTACCACATAGATTAAGACTAAGAAATTACTATTTAAGTCCTTTAATGTTAAATCACCTTCTACGAAATTTGCCAAAATAATGAATGTTATACATATGAAACATAGGTAAGAGAAGGTCATAAAATATGTTATGCATGCATAGTTTGAAACACATGAGCAATTCTCAATGATCTAATAATAGTCTGATCAAGGCAGTTCTATTCTTTGTATTACTTCTGAGCTAAGTGGTACACCCTACATACCTGATAGTTTCCCACGAGCAATATGGGATCCTTCATTAACTCGACGGCCAAGCCCCCTACCCATGTTTGCCACAATGGTTTAAGTATTTGAATCTGATGCCCCAGGGCACTAGGCCAGCGTATAATCTCTCTTGGGAAAATAATAAACCCGTATCGGCAAAACACGATTTCTAGAAATGAGTTCTTTGAACTCGCGCCTTCTTCAGGTAACCATCTAACTCTCGTAGTGCCCATTTTTAATCTGTTCTAAACATGCATCTGTCTGAGTTCAAAATCTAAAATAAAATTTGTATCTTTAGTCTATTCTAAATCTGCTATGGCATTATCTGAATTGATATCGTCATACCAAGATTTGCAAGTCATATTTCTAAGCCATACAACATCATGTTACAGACTTCTCTTTTAAAATATTATTTTCAAACCACCAACCTAGCCAAACAGTACAAGAGGATATGTATTGTGAAATTTATGAAAACAGAGTCAATGATCCTTAATTCAATTCACAAACACATTGTTGTCTATTATCTTGTAACAAATCATTAACTTCTCTTTAAAATCATCACTTTCATTTATGAAATTAAGAAAGACACCCTCTCTTCAAGTCATCATCAAAACCATGTTAATAAATAATATTAAAGACATTTATATCATACGTTTTAATATAAAATTGAGTAGTTTATAAACAATAGTAAAATCCTTGGTTCATGCTTTAAGACATGCAATTTAGTAACCCATAACTTGTACATCAAGAATATAACACAATAAGAGAGGGAAATTCTTTTTTTTTTTCATGATCTCAATTCATATTTCAAAACATATATACAAGTGCCCGAGTAAAAATTCAAGAATTAGGGAAGGCCTCAAGACCAAAACATTCACAATGCTTATTTCTTGATGTAATTCAAAACCCTTCTTAAATATATGATTTTTCAACATTCAAAATGTTAACATAAATGATTTAATCATGCCCATGTTGATTAGGAAAACACCACGTACCTTAGATCACTTGAGAGGGAGGGTGGAATCCAAATTTCAAATTAGTTCTTAGAATCCTTGACTTAATGATGAACTCTTGATCTTATGAGAATGGACTAGTGTTTTGATTTGAGATGATAAGAATAGTTTTTGATGATTTCTTCCCTAAGCACTCTTTAATTTCATGTTATGGTAGAGTTATGATGAAGGAGAATGACTGATGCGATATCACGTCGGTTCACTTCTTAATTGATGCGACCATCGATGCGGAGCATTAACTTCACATCGATTCACTGTTTCCAACATCTATACATACCTTTAACAGTGTCTGAATTAATATCATAATTGGATGCCTCAGTTAACTAATTTACGGTCCCTAATATGCCTTATTAGGTAATCAAATTTGGAAAAGAGAAGAAGTAATACAATTTTATTTACTGATCTTATGTAAATAAGAAATAAAAAGAGTGTATTATAAATTAATTTTGGCATTATGGCAATATTTAAGGTGGAAAACATTTTGTGGTTTTAAGATGATTTTAAAGTCAAAAATCATTTGCTATTAAGGTTGCAATGAAGGGCCAAAAGGTTATTGCTTCTTGACTTTCCTTCTTCAACTGAAATCGGTAATAAATAGAGGTATGTGATTGGGAAAGAAAACATACGCTTTTTCTAGAACCCAATCATCCTTCTCTAATCCAAAAAGAGTACTTACCCACACAAGGTTGATTAATAAAGTTAATCAGGAAATAGTAGAAGGCAAAAAACCTGACAAATAAGGTGTTGAACAAACTGTATTAAAGCTTCAAGAGGTAAGTTTTCTGATTTTTGTTTTGATTATGTTATCTAGACTATATGTAAGTCATATTGATCCTGTAGAATTGTTGCTTCCACTGTGCATATTATAACAATCAGTTGGTAGCAAATTAAGCTCACAAGAATCAACAAGTTTAGCCTCATACTTAAACTCGAGTAATGGAGTAAAGTAAAGATGCAATGAGTCATAACTACTTTTAATAAGATGCACATCACCACTAACACAATTAATTTCATTAAATAAAATCAAAGTACAATCATGAATTTTATTAGCATCTTTATCAAACAAAGTTGGAGTGTCATATTTAAAATCCTCACTCTTTTTAAAATAATCAACAACATTTTCAACTCTAACTTAAGGTTCATTAAATAATTTACAAGTCCCTAGTGGCATATCAACACAAGAAAATTGGTTATAACAAAAAATTTCAAAATAATCACATTTCTTAAGTTCAAGCTTATCTTGGAGTGACTCCTCAACACCATTATCAACCATAAAAGCATTCTTTTTAAATTAGGAGTATTCATAATCCACATTACATGTAAGAAAAGAACCTCTTTTTAATCCTTCAAATTCATCACGAGAATGAAAAATTGTGCAAATACATTAAACTCAAAAGAATTATCACAATTATATGCAATAGTAACTTCAACTAGTGTTTGGTTACAACATTGAACATGATTTTCACCATAAAAAAAAGATTCACTTTACTTAAAAGAAGAATGGCTGTTACCAAAATAAACAATTTCCTTTAAGCTCACTTAAAGAAAATAAAGTATAAAAGTTAGTCATTTTACCATGTAATGCTCCTAAAGTTCCTTATTTACCTTTGTATTTCTCATTTAAGCTCACTTGAACACTTGTAGAAGTAGGGGGTTCCTTCCCCAACTCTTGAATCTTCAATGTTAAAAGAATCTTTATTATTTTTTGATTCACACCTTTATTTTCAAACATATCTATAAAAGAGACATTACAACAAGAAAAAGAATATTTAGCATTAGAATTAAAACAAGAGGTAAGTTCGCCCACTCTCTCTTTTTCTTCACTTTTGTCAAGTTTCTTTTTCTATTTTTTTCATTCTTTTCATTTTTAAATACTTCTCTTTTTGTGGGAAGTCACTCACTATCCTCAACTCAAGCTTTTTTTTTTTCACTCCTGAGTTTTTATTTGCCATTTCTTTACTTTTCTCTATCTTTTCTCTCTCAAGATTTTTTAATACTGAACAAGGCCCAAGAATTTTTTTGAAGGATTAGGATGACTCTTCACTTTAACTTTGATTTTTTCACTCTGAGAATCATCAGCTGTAACGCCCCAAATCTGGTACTCGAAATGCTACACGGTGCTCATGACCCCAAAGGACCACAAGCTAACCCATGAATGATATCTGTACCTAAATACTGCATAATATACTGTATAAATGCAAAATAAAGGCTGTAAGGCCATAAGATTCAAAAATGATAAATAATCTCAGAATAACATGGTATCACAATACCAAAACAAAAATCTAAAATAAACGGTCTGAACATGATATTCTGAGAAGCCTCTAACTGACTGAACTGTCTGAATAAAGAGTTGATTGGACATGTCCCCAATTAACTCCAACTACTGAAATAAATAAATTAATAAGATAATAAAGTAATGGTCATGTCCTCGAAGGATGAGGACTCACTTCTAACTCTGACTACTGAGATTGGAATGCTACTGATGCTCTGAAACTCGTGCTTCTGTACCTATGGTATAAAATAACATAGCGCAAATGCGTCAGTACGTTTGAATGTACTAGTATGCATATGAGGTAGGATGAATGCAAAGGGTTCACATGCATGAACTATACTAACTGACTGGATAACATAAATATGAGAAGACATGCATGACTACATAATAACTGTAACTGAGTTCGTGATAACATGATTACTGAGTCTGACTACTGGTAACATGGGATACTGATATCTGTATAACTAAAATAAATGATACTGAGCGACTGTATCAGACAGTCTAGGTTCTGATGGAACTAGCTGAGTTTCATATTGTTTTGAGTTGACTATATCAGACAGTCCTGAATCCTGTAGAACTATCTGAGTTCTATTACTGAGAGTGAATGACTGTATCTGACAGTCCTGATACTGTACTACAACTTTGGGAAGTAGTCATCTAACCGACATGCCCCTAATACACCATTATGGCGGAATTGGGTTCCAATCTGTAAACCTAATTAGAAGGGTGTCAATATCATGCCAGTGGTAAGGACAATTTGTGAGTAACCCTCGTATAACAGTAACTCTAGTGAGAACGGTGAGAACCCTCATATAACAGGCTATGATGTCTCAACCTACGCTAGTTATGCAGTTCTGGAATGTAAGGCTTGCTTTTAAGAATCATACCCTCATATAACGGTGGGTTCCCATCCTAGGGTTGGCTCAATGCTAATTTATACTCCCATCTAGATAGACACTAAACATGATTAACTAAACTGACTGGACTGATACTACTGAGATTACTGAATTTCTGAGGTTTTTGAGATACTAAGTTTACTTAGTTTTCCAGAGTCACATGATTGACTGAATTTCTATGAACATGGATCAACTGAGAGTATCTTGAAAACATGACACTAGCTCTAGGCACACAGCTAATTGTCGGGTACAAGTACCCCCAGGACTCGATAGCATGAAACTAACAAAGCATGACTTTCTTGAATGCATGACCAACATCATAATCCATAATATAATAAGTTGGAGATTTCATGACGTAGAAGTTCTAAAGCACCACAAGGGTTACACATGTATCCATAATTCACTAACTAAGACATTTCATCAAATATTCGACATGCATAAACTTGTACATGAATGTGGATTTCATATTATTACACTAGTATGCCACTTTTCCTTCACATAGGCATTTAATCAAACACATGGGGAGCATGCTTAGGTTATACAATCATCAACACATCTACTAATCATGGATACAATAATCAATGTGTAATGTTTAAGGGTTTATCATGATTATTATGCAAATCACCATATCCTAGGGTCAATCATTGGAATATGTAATTTCAAACATGAATCAAAACCCCACAATATCATGAACATATATTTTAATTTAATATAAATCATGAACATTCATAAATACACAAATCTTGGATCTAAAAAGATATTCTTGAGATTCATGGGTGAAAGGGACCCATGAATCAACACATAACATACTTGGGTTCTGAGTTTTTTGAAGATTTATGGAGAAACACTTGAATTCTTGACTTGGAATTAAACACCTAGGGTTTCTTGTTCTTGGAAATTATCTTTGAGAGAAAACCCTAATGTTGTAGATGGAAAATGAACTTATGAGCCTTGATCTGATATTATTAGGGGTTAAAATGGGTGGTAAAAGACCAAAAACCCCTTTTAAAAAGGACCTAAAATAGCTGAACGAACTATGCGATGGTGGGTGCGATGGTCCATCGTTGGGTCGACGGTCCGTTGATCCTGACCGTCGCACCTGGGTAGAATAGGGTTTCACTGCCTCTTCTATGATATCTTAGGCAATGGTTCTTCACTAGCTCAATGGTCCGTTGGCCTGAGTCATCACTCTTAGGAATAAGGTAGTCTCACTGCCTCTGCTGGAATGGGTTAGGCGATGGTCCGTTGCTAGCTCGACGGTCCATCAGCTCTCACCGTTGCACCTGGGTGGTTTTGACTGTCTTTTATTTTTTGGCCATAACTTTCTCTTTCAATGTCGAATTTTGATGAAATTGGTATCATTGGTAAGCTAATTTAATTACCCATGTGATAAAAAGTGAAAATATTTAAAATTCCACATATATAAAAGTGAATTCATCTTTCAAAGTATGTTTCTAACATACTTGGGATGATTTCAAGCTAAGTAGAAGTACAGGGTATTACAATATCTCTCCCTTGAGAACATTCGCCCTCGAATGAGACTAAGCGAGAGGGGAGAAGATAAACTGACGTACATACTGAACATGAATAACTAGAACATGATCTCATGACTGGCATGACTGATAACTGAATATATCATACCGAACATACATATCTGATGCATGTGTAACTGACTCATGAATGCATAACTGAGTCTTCTGATAAACCAAGGTTCTCATAATAAAAATGCATGTCTAATGCATGATTAGATAACTGAACTGATACATGAATGCATGACTGAATATGCAATGGTATTTAATACTAAGTTTATAATGGAATTTTTAACATGAAATGGATTCCAAGCTTGTCACTAAAATCTTAACATGAAATTGAAAAGCTTAAGGAGAACTGTTACTTTGAGCTAGACATGAGTTGGCGGAGAAGAAGTGAGGATACTTGGTATGCATGTCTTTCTCAGCTTCCCAATAGCTCCCTCAACGGATTGATTTCTCCAAAGAACTTTGACTAGAGGGACTTCTTTGTTCCTCAGTCTACAAATCTGGTAGTCAAGAATTTCGACTGGAATCTCTTCATAAGAGAGGCTGTTCTAAACATCTATGCTCTGAATAAGGTCTATGGCTGTTGGCTCACCTATGTACTTCTTGAGAAAAGAGACATGGAAGACTAGATGAAGTGAGGCTAGCTCTGAAGGCAATTCAAGTTCATAAGCTACTTTGCCTAAACGACTAAGAATTTTGAAGGAACTCATATATCGGGGACTGAGCTTTCCCTTCTTGCCGAATCTCTTCACTCCGTTCATGAGAGAGATCTTTAGATAGACATAATCACTAATATCAAACTCAAGATCCTTTCTGTGCATATCTGCATAAGACTTCTGTCGGCTCTGAGCAGCCCAGAGTCTTTCTCTGATCAATTGGACATTCTATAAAGCATCAAATACTAAGTCAGGCCCTATAACTGAGGCCTCACTAACTTCAAACCATCCAACTGGAGATCTACATCTTCTACCATAAAGAGCTTTGAATGAAGCCATCCAAATACTAGAATGATAGTTATTGTATGTAAACTCAGTCAAAGGCAAGTGGTCATCCCAAATAACCTTCAAATTAATTGCACATGCCCTTAGCATATATTCTAAAGTCTGAATGGTCCTTTTTGCTTGACCATCTGTCTAAGGATGAAAGGTAGTATTGAGATGAACTTGGGTACCAAGACCCTTTTGGAATGCTTTCCAGAAATGAGAGGTGAACTAGGTACCTTTGTCTGAGATAATAGATAATGGAACACTGTGCAATCTGACCAACTCTCTGATATATAGTTTGGCTTAATCCTCAGCTGAATAAAAGGTATGGACTAGAAGGAAATGGGCTGATTTGGTCATTCTATCTATATAAATCATGCCGACAACGAGTACGAGGTAAACCCATCACGAAGTCCATGTTCACTTCTTACCACTTCCAAGTAGGAATACTGAACTCCTGCATGGACCCACTAGGCTTCTGATGCTCTATCTTAACCTGCTGAAATATAGAGCACATAGCCACAAACTATGCAACATCTCTCTTAATCCCACTCCACCAATAGATTTCCCGCAAGTTACGGTACATCTTACTGGCGTGCGCTTCTGCAAGAATTCGTAGACTCAAGTCATCTATGCCCGGAGCAGACAAAATACCCTGACAATGTAGGACACCATCTCCCCCTTGGGAGAAAACCTCTACTTTCTAATCCTTGACTGACCCTTTCAACTTGACTAGACTGGGGTCTCTATCTTACTTTTTTTTCACCTTTGAAACTAGAGATGATTTTGAACCACTCTAAACCCATATGTCACCCTCCTCTGAATCGACTAAGTGAATGCCTAGTCTTATAAGCTGATGGATTTCCTGAGCTAACTTCTTCTTACTATCCTCAATATGAGCAACACTTCCCATAGAAAATCTACTAAGAGCGTCGGCCACAACGTTGGCCTTTCTCAGCTAATAAAGGACACTCATGTCATAATCTTTCAAGAGCTCTAACCACCTTCTCTAACGAAGATTGAGATCTTTATGAGAAAAGACATACTAAAGGATTTTATGATCTGTGAACAGATCTAAATAAACTCCATATAGATAATTCCTCCAAATCTTTTAGGCAAAAACTACGGCTGCTAACTCAAGATCATGAGTAGGATAATTCTTCTCATGGGGTTTAAGCTGTCTAGAGACGTAGGCTATGACCTTACTATTCTGCATGAGGACATAACCCAAACCTACTCTGGATGCATCACAATACACTACGAACCTATCTGGACCATCTGGAAGAGCTAAGGTTGGAGCTGAGGTGATTCGAGTCTTCAACTCCTTAAAACTCTTCTTGCAAGGATCTGACCATTGAAACTTGACTTTCTTCTGAGTCAATCTGGACATAGTGGATGCAATAAAAGAAAATCCCTCAACAAACCGCCTGTAATAGCCATCCAAACCCAAGAAACTCTTGATATCTGATGGAGAGAGTGTCTGGGGCCAGTTTCTTACCACTTTGATATTCTGAGGATCAACCCTAATTCCATCACTGAAAATGATGTAACCAAGGAATGCTACTGACCTTAGCCAAAATTCATATTTACTGAATTTGGCGAACATCTAATGATCTTTAAGAGTCTGAAGTATGATTCTGAAATGGTTTGTATAATCACGCTCATTGCGAGAATAGACTAGAATGTCATCTATGAAGACTATGATGAACATGTCTAAGTATTGCTTGAACACCCGATTCATCAAGTCCATGAGAGCTGGTAGGGCATTGGTAAGATGAAAGGACATAACTAGGAATTTAAAGTGACCATACTGAGTACGGAAAGCTATTTTTGGAATGTCACATTCTCTGACTCTGAGCTGATAATAGCCTAATCTGAGGTCTATCTTAGAGAAATAGCTGGCACCCTAAAGTTGGCCAAATAATTCATCGATTCTGGGAAGTGGATACTTGTCTTTGACCATGACTTTGTTGAGCTGATGGTAGTCTATACACATTCTGAGAGAACCATCTTTCTTGCGCATAAATAAGATTGGTGCACCCCACCCGGATACGCTGGGCCTGATGAATCCCTTATCTGAGAGATCCTTCAACTTCTCTTTTAATTCTCTGAGTTTTGATTATGCATTTGGTATGAAGGAATAGATATAGACTGAGTATCTGGAAGAAGATCAATGCCAAAGTCAACTTCCCTTTTGGGAGGAATTCCTGGAAGATCTTCGGGAAAGATATTTGAATATTCATTCACGACTGGGACTGATTCAAGACTAGGAGTTTCAGAACTAGTATCCTTAACTCAAAGAAAATGATAGACTCATCCTTTAGATATCATTTTCCATGCTCGAAGGTAGAAAATAAGCTGACCTCTGAAAGCTAAAGTACTACCCCTCCACTCTAGGACAGGTTCATTCGAAAACTAGAATTGGACTATTCTATTTTTATAGTTGACTATGGCATAGCAGGAATGAAGACAATCCATGCCAAGAATGACATCAAAATCAGTCATCTCTAATTTGACTAAGTCTGCTGAAGTGACTTTTTGAGATACCATAACTAAACAGTTCTTGTATAACCACCGGGCTATGATGGTTTTACCCACTAGGGTAGAGACTGAAAAGGGCTTTGCTAGAATTTTAGGACTTACTCCGAAATGAACTGCTATATAGGGAGTCACAAAATACAAAGAAGCTCCTGGATATAGCAAAACATAAACATGCACATAAAAGATTTGCAACGTACCAGTAACCACATCAGGAGAATTTTCCTGATTCTATTGGGACTGAAGAGCCTAAAGTCTATTTGGGAGTTTCCCACTAGTAGCACTAGAAGTGGCACCTTACTAATTTGGGCGACCGAACTGAGCTGGGGAAGAGTTCTGCTGACCCTGAGGACCTGGCTGAGGATAGTCTCTGACTCTGTGGCCTGGCTTGCCACATCCAAAACAAATACCACTGCTAGCTCTGCAAATATCATAATGGTGCTTTCCATAAGTCTGGCAAAGAGGATAGGTGCGGGCACTGCTAATATGCCCTAAGACTTAGAGCCTGGCGCTCTATCTCTATTACCATCCTTGAACTTAGGATCTGGAGCACTAGCTGGAGAAGGAGCTGGAACTGCTGACTTAGAATGAAACTGAGAACGGTTTCTCCTTATGATTTGGGCTGAGCAAAGTTGAAACTACCTATCCTTGCTCTCTTATTATGCATCTCCCTCATCTTAATCTTTTGGTCTTCTATCTGCTGAGCATGAGTCATAATCCTAGCTATGTTCATGGGACTATTCAACATCGCGGACCTATACTCATTGACTACACTATCATTCACCCCAGAAACAAACTTACTCAACTTAGTCATGTTATCTGCAACCATATGAGGAGAATATCTAGCTAATTGAATAAATTTAAGAGAATACTCTTTCACATTCATGTTTCCCTACTTGAGGTTGATAAATTCTAACACTTTAGTTTCTCTCAGCTCTAGGGGAAAGAATCTATCTGGGAATGCTGTAAAAAACTCCTCCCACTCAATAGACCCTGCATCTACAACCCTCTCTGACTTCCACTATTTGTACCAAGTGTGAGAAATATCCTACAACTGATATACAACTAGCTCAGTGCTCTCACTAGAAGTAACCCCTATGATATTTGTAACCTTCTAAACTTGATCAAGGAATTCCTAAGGGTCCTCATCTGACTTAGACCCAAAAAACTATAGAAGATTCATTCGGGTGAAGTCCTGAATCCTGAATGTAGCTGAATTGGCCATTGGGTTGGTAGGAATGACAACTAGTCGTTCATTCTGAGCAGCGACTGATTGAGCAAGAGTTATGAATATAGCTCTGAACTCTACATGAGAGACATATTTTCCCAATGGATTTTCGGGCTAAGGGGCTAACTGATTCCTGATTCTTTTTTTAGGAGGCATGTTTTGTAGAAGAAAAAGAGAAACGAATTAGACCAGACTAAGAGATTTACTGGAGATTATGCTCATTGGCACGACATGAATACTAAAAGAAGGGAAACTATTCCTAAAACATCTTATATCCTCCTGCACATAGATGTGGCAAGTAATACACCCATGCACAACACTCTACTAGATGCGGCTTTGAGATTTTCTAGGACTCTATTGAACATTAGGCTCTGATTCCAAGTTTGTAACTCCCCAAATCTGGTACCCGGAATGCTACACGGTGCTCATGAACCTGAAGGACCACAATCAAACCTATGACTGATATCTATACCTAAACACTACATAATATATTGTATAAATGCGGAAATAAAGTATGTAAGTCCTTAAGGTTCAAAACTGATAAATATTCTCTGAATGATATGGTATCATAATACCAAAACAAAACCTGAAATAAATTGTCTAAACATGATAGTCTGAGAAGCCTCTAACTGACTGAACTATCTGAATAAGGAGTTGATGGGACATGTACCTAACTAACTCTAACTACTAAAATAAATTAATTAATGAGATAATAAAGTAATGGGCATGTCCTCGAAGGATGAGGACTCACTGCTAACTCTAACTGTTGAGACTAGAATGTTATTGATGCTTTGGAGCTCGTGTTTCTAAACCTATGGTATAATACACCATAGCGCAAATGCGTCAGTATATTTGAATATACTAGTATGCATTTGAGGTAGACTAAATACCAAGGATTTATATACATGAACTATACTAACTGAATGGATAACATGAATATGAGAATACATGCATGAATATATAATAACTGTAACTGAGTTCGTGATAATATGATTACTAAGTCTAACTACTAATAACATGGGATATTGATATCTGTATAACTAAAATAACTGATAATGAGTGACTGTATCTGAAAGTCTAGGTTCTGATAGAACTAGCTGAGTTCCGTACTATTTTGAGTTGACTGCATCTGACAGTCCTGAATCTTGTAGAACTATCTGAGTTCTATTACTGAGACTGAATGACTGTATCTGAAAGTCCTGATTCTATACTGAAACTTTAGGAATTAGTCATCTAATCGATATGTCCTTAATATGCCATTATGGCTGAGTTGGGGTTCAATCTAGAACCCTAATTGGAAGGGTGTTAATACCGTACCACTGGTAAGAACAATCTATGAGTAACCCTCATATAATAGGTAACTCTAGTGAGAATGGTGGGAACCCTCATATAACAAGTTAATCCACCTCATCTGCCCTCATGTAAGAGGCTATAATGTCTCGACCTATGCTAGCTACGCAGTTTTGAAACGCAAGGATTGCTTCTAAGAATCACACCCTCATATAACAGGTGGGTTCCCATCCTTGGGTTTGATCAGTGATAATTTCTACTCCCATCTGGATAGACACTGAACATGATTAACTAAATTGACTAGACTGAGTTAACTGAGTTTCGTTGACTGACGAAATAATACAGAGATTATTGAATTTCTGAGGTTTCTGAGATTACTGAGTTTACTGAGTTTTCCTGAGTCACATGACTGACTAAATTTCTATGAACATGGCTCGACTGAGAGTATCTTGAAAACATGACACTGGCTCTTGGCACATAGCTATTGTCGGGTACAAGTACCTCCAGGACTCTATAGCATGAAACTGACAAAGCATGACTTTCCTGAATGCATGACCAACATCATAATCCATAATATAATAAGTTGGAGATTTCATGAAGTAGAAGTTCTAAAGCACTACAAAGGTTACACATGTATCCATAATTCACTAACTAAACATTTCATCAAACAATTATCACGCATAAACTTGTACATGAATGGGGATTTCATATTATCACACTATTATGACACTTTTCCTTCACATAGGAATTTAATCAAACATTTGGGGAGCATGCTTTGGTTGTACAATCATCAACACATCTACTAATCATGGATACAACAATTAACGTGTAATATTTAAGGGTCTATCATGATTATTATGTAAATCATCACATCCTAGGGTCAAACATTGGAATATGTAATTTCAAACATGAATCAAAACTCCATATCATCATGAACATGAATTTCAATTCAATATAATTCATGAACGTTCATAAATACACAAATCTTGGATTTTGAAAAGAGATTCTTGAGCTTCATGGGTAAAAGGGACCCATGAATCAACACATGACAAACCTGGGTTGTGAGTTTCTTGAAGATTGATGGAGGAAAACTTAAATTCTTGACTTAGAATTAAACACCTAGGGTTTATTGTTCTTGGGGATTATCTTTGATAGAAAATCCTAATTTGATGTTGTAGATGGATAATGAACTTATGAGCCTTGATCTGATATTATTAGGGGTTAAAATGGGTGGTAAAAGACCAAAAAGACCTTTTAAAAATGACTTAAAATATTTGAACGAACTATGCGACGATGGGTGCGATGGTCCGTCACTGGGTAGATGGTCTATCAGTCCTGACCGTCATACCTGGGTAGAATAGAGTTTCTCTGCCTGTGCTGTAACGACTTGGATAATAGTATATCACTAGCTCGATGGTCTATCAGCCTGAGCCATCGCTCTTAGGCAGAAGTTAGTCTCATAGCCTCCACTGCGACGGCTTAGGCGATGGTTCGTACCTAGCTTGATGGTCCATCGGCTCTCACTGTCGCACCTGGGCTGTTTTGATTGCCTTCTATTTTTTAGCAAAAACTTTCTCTTTCGATGTCTGATTTGGACGAAATTGGTATCATTGGAAAACTAATTTAATTTTCCACATGATAAAAAGTGAAAATCTTAAAAATTCCACGTATATAAAAGTGAATTCATATTTCAAAGTAAGTTTCTAACATACTTGGAATGATTTCATGCTAAGTAGAAGTAAGGGGTATTACATCAACTTTCCTCTTCATGTTATTCTCTTTAGTGGTGACCTCTTTTTTTTTTTCAAGCTTTGCCCTTTCTTGTAGTCAACCTTACCAACTCCAAATTTCTTTCATTCATATTCAAAAGTGTAGATAGCACAAAAAAAAATACTCCTGACCTCTTAGATTGACACAACATTTGTTAGTTTTTTAATCAAAAGTAGCTATTTTTCAATTATTCATGATCTTTCAAGTAATAACATTGCATAGTACTTTATCCTGAACTTGTCATGTTGAAAATTCACTTAAACTTGTTTTGTGATCTCTAAAGTTTCTTTTTCATTTAACCATGGCAATCTATATGGTTGAGAATATTTTCTAGTCATCAACTTTAAGTGCTCAACCCTGCTTGAACTTGTAATATTTATTAAAATCTTATTATGTATAATCATGGCAACACAAAGTCCTTCAATTTTACCAGAAATACGAAACGTGCTATTTCTTTCTTTCACAAATTAGTTAATGCATGCTTCATCATGTTAGGGGTTTTTCCTTGATTTTCTTTCCAAATTTAAGTTTTATTTTTCGTAAAAGAAAAATAAAAGTAATACCATAATTACTTTTACTTTTTCTAAAAGGAAAATATAAAAATTTTTCATATTTGGCTAACCTCTTTCTTGAAGGAAAGGTTTTGGTACTCTATAAATAAAAGATCCCCTTCTCATACCACAACACAACAATATCCACAATGTAGTCATTAAAGAGTCTTTGTTTAGGGGGAGATTTTTTCCAATAAGTTTAATTTTTTTTTATATTAGGTTTTATAATATGTAGGCTGATTGGCCAAAACATATAATAATTTAATGCTTTTAGTATTATTTTTTTTTTGTCGTCTAATTTATCATCTTATGATTTACAAACTAAAAGCTTCTGCATGACACCCTCTTGATTTAGAATCCAGCAAGTGGTATCAAAGCCTATGGTTAAATAATCCGATGGTTCAAATTGAAGATATGTTGAGAACAAAGTTGCAACCAATTTGATGATAATGAAGATATATGTCCAAAAGCTATATGTGGTGATGATTTGTCAATCTATTTTCAACAATCCTGCTATTACACATTTGAAAATAAAGCTCACTTTTAACCCTGCAAAAGGGCTTCAATATTTTTAATTTGAAAAGGGCTTATATATTTTAACCCCAAAAGGCTCAATTTTTAAAGCATGTTAAACAATAGTGATATATGAAGAATATGTGAAGAACGACGATTATGCACTAGACAAAGGAGGATCAAGAATATTTTGTAGAAAATCAAGTCAAAAATGGGAGATTTGTTAGGGTTTTTGCCCTAATTTTTTTTACCAAATTTAAGTTTTATTTTTCATAGAAGGAAAATAAAAGTAATACCATAATTACTTTTACTTTTTCTAAAAGTAAAACATATAAAACTTTTTCATATTTGGCTAACCTCTTTCTTGGAGGAAAGGTTTTGGTACTCTATAAATAGAAGACACCCCTCTCATACCACAACAGAACAACATCCACAATGTAGTCATTAAAGTGTCTTTGTCTAGGGGGAGATTTTTCCCAATAGGTTTAATATTTTTTGATATTAGGTTTTATAATATGTAGGCAAATTGGCCAAAACATATAATAATTTAATGCTTTTTAGTATTTTTTTTTTATCGTTTGATTTATTGTCTTATGGTTTGTAAACTAAAAGCTTTCACATGACGCCCTCTCAATTTCGAAACCAACACATCACACTCATGTCGTTCATGATCTCTATTTATCAAAGAATTCAAGTCATTATTAGACCTATGCACAAAACTTTTATCAAAAAAAACATATTTATTCATATTTGCCTTAATTTTTTTGTGAAATATCAACTACCTCCTCCCCAAAAAAAATAAACAAAAGAAAAACTACCATTCTCATATTTAGAATTAGAATCATAGTGAGAAGATGAAAAAGAATATTCACCAAGAGTTTCCTCACTATCTTCATCAAGCGCATAGTCATTTTCTTCACTATTATATGCATAACAAGAAGAGTATGTGGAGAAGACATACCTTGAAGCATCATCATTTTCAAAGTAATTATTGAAAGCATAGGAATCTGCATACTTACATTTTTCACTGTAGGATCTATAATCTTCATTTTCACCATAATCTTCTATAAAGTAACTCTCATTATCCTCAAGGCAATAATCTTCAAAATCATTATCACAAGAATTATCTATAGATATTAAGACATGCTTGCAACCTAAAGAAAGTAGCAACCAAGTCAAAGTACCTCACAAATTCACTCCCGCATGGTGTATCTTTCAACACTCGTGTATATACTCATGCTTAAGGCTTTTAGACCCAATTAATATCTCACCAACTCTTGCCTTTTTCTCTGAAGGTAATTTTTTCAAATCTCTTCAAGAATCAACAACTCAGTCAACTAAAAGTAAAAAATCATGTATTGATTTGGAGTAGAGTTTATGTAAATAAAAAAAGGACAATTAAAAAATTAAGGACGAGAAAATGATAAAAATACAACGAAATAAAAGAAAAATAATAAAATGTAAAATATATTAGCACGAACAAATTAAATGGACAAAACTAGCCTAACATTAAGTGTGAACTAATACTCAAAGTAGACTCACAAGAGTTAAAAAGAAAAGAAGGAAAAACAAGTAGAAAGATTATATACTTAATGAGGGAAGATTTTGGCTATTTTTGAAATTTTCAAAATACAACTTCTTCTCCAAGAAGCTCAATTTTTTTAACTAATTTTCTTCAATACTCAATCAAATGGTCTCAAATTTGAGATACAACCTCCGCAAAATTCTATCAACAACTTCGAATCAATAATTTCTTCAACAAAACTCGTTTTCAAGATTCTTCAAAGCTTCTAATCTCAACAATGACTTCTAATTTTTTGAAGTTGTGTATTCTTTTACTTTTAACTAAGAAACAATAATATGTATCTCAAGAACAATATCAAACAACCCTTAAATTAATTTCAAGTTTCTTTGAATTTATTTATTTATTATTATTATTATTATTATTATTATTATTTAGTTTGAATAACTACTAGTTAATTATTAAGAATTACATCCTACAATTATGTAGCCTTACTCTGATATCAATTGATGTAAATGATACACCGAAGATGAATAAAATAAATAAAATAGAAGTGAAACCAAAAGATTCTCAAGTAATAATTAGATTGGGGAGAATAGAAATTAGAAGAAATAAAGGTTAATTTAACAATTAGATATGCATCTAATTACTAAATTAACCATGGGGGAAGAGAATGAACTCATATAATGGAATTCTTATTAAGAACTCAAGAAGGCTGCATGAAGAGATAAAGAGAATTACCCTAAACTAACAAAGGAGCAACTCAACAATATCCAAAACTGTCTTTCAATATATCATCCTATTCTATTTATACTAGGTTTATGTAATATAGAAAAAGTCATAAATGCCCTTTGTTATATTTTATTATATATTAATCATCAAAATACCCTATTATATAGTGTTAAACTAATCTTAACATGTTTCCATGCTCTCTTAAAACACTCTAAGCTTGATATCAAGTAGGAATTCCTTCACATCATTGGAGCTTTCCGGGCTTACATCATGATGATAGATGTGACTACGTGAGTTGACAAAACTACACTAATTAAATTTACAGTATGCGCGAGTCATGATTTTACATAACAATACAAAAGAGTAATTTGAATGAATGTACACTAATTTCCTTCGTGTTGATGCGTATTTCCAACCATTATATATACAAGTAGGAATACTATATGTGTGTGTTGACTTGTGTGATTATCTCATTTAAAACTTTATGTGATTAAAAAATATCAGTTCAATGTCAAAGAATCCCGCAACAATTGGGTATTTGGAAGAAGGGATGCACATCAAGTGATAGAGATAAAAAATAACAAACTCATTGATGAATTTTGTTTGCTACTGTAAGGAATCAGACTTTTGCATATCTTGTGTATGTGAAAATTCAATCTATGGTTGTCGTCTATACACTAGAAACAAATAATCCTAATGGTAAGTTTGAAGCAATGATTTCACTAATTTTTTATACTTTTGTGAAGCCTACAGGGGAATAAAGGTAGTTGTGTTATAATAGTTGATGATTCAAACTATTTAAAAATCATATGAAAAATCACAATTAAAGAAAAACTCATTTGACTCTTAAAATCCTAACAATACCACATAGATTAAGACTATCAAATTACTATTTAAGTCCTTTAATGTTAAATTACCATCTACGAAATTTGCCAAAGTCTTTATTAATGATTCGACATTTTATCTTATGAGTTATTTATTTTCAAGAGAAAAAATCATTCTAATTTTAAGCCTTTTAAAATTCTTTTCAACATTACTTTTTAGAAAGAGTTGGGGAAATTTTAAGAGCTAGTCTTTTTAGTTCTTCATAAGAAGTAGAGTTTAAAAGTTTGTTCGAAATTGTTGTTGGAAAACCAATCGTATTTTTTTTTGAGAAAAAATATACTTTTAATAAAATAGTATGTTAGAATAACTTGTAAAAGGTAACAACCCAAACATAGTTACACTGAATTAGGAGATATAAGTTACACCTAGACTTCACTTAGCTAAAATTTGAGGAATTCAAGGCTAGTCTAATTTTGGCTAAAATTTGAGAGTGAGTTAGTTGAGTAAAAACTGGTATTGATATGAAAAGTAATTGTTGAGTTTGATATAATGGTTGAATAGTCAATGAGTATAGGAAGTCATAGCAAATTCCAACACTTAAAACGAAGTTATAGAACTCAGGTTATAGTATTTATCGTGGAAGGGTTGGTTCATATTGCAAGATTCATAGTGTGTAATGTAAAATGAGAAAAACTAAGGAGGGGTCTTGAGTTTCTGCCTCAAACCATTGGAAATAAATAAATAACCATTATAGCAGTTCTACGGCAGCATCAGGGAAACCGTGCGGACTCCAATAAAATGTACGCAAACCACTCTATTGAAAATTTAACCATTGAGGAAATACCGCTACAGAGGTAATTATCCCCTGCAATAGTAACACATAGTAAAAATGTCAGTTTTAAAACTTAAAAAATAATTTTATCCTCCACTTTTTAGAAAATACAATAGGGCACCGGAGAGAGAAAATTTTTAGCAAGAATTTAAAGATTTTCATCTTTAGATGTTAGTAATTATGTTCTAGACTTAAATTTACTTTGTTAATTTTAGAATCACTAGAAAATGAATTACCGATGGGTTTTGGGGGGGGGGGGGTTATCCCTAGTTCATGGGGAACTGATGAAAAGTGGTAGGAATGTGCATAAATTTAGCATATAACAATCCTAGGGTGTTAGAAAACAAAAATGAGACTAGAATTATGACAAAATATACTAATTCGAGTAGTGTTCATAAAGTGAAAATGATAAAAAATCATAAGATGCTGACATTGAGTAATTATTTTTAAAATTAGTGATTTTGATCTCTAACTGTTAAAAAAGGATGAATTATTAAAATGTATGTTTATTTTGTGATTGTATAGATCAAGAACGTGTTGAACGATAACAAATAGAAAAAAGGTGAATTTGAGAAAATGAGTTGAGGAAGGTTATGGTTTTGTGAAGCACTTACAATTTCTTAGCTTTGTGCTTGTTTATGATTTGAACATCTGTGATTGACTTCTAATATAATTTGTATTTTGATAACTACATTGCATTTTCTTTTCATTGTGATGAGGTGATAAGGTAATGGATTGTGTACCACACCTATACAATATGATATGTTATGATAATAGATCAGATAACACACACAGTACAATTTGATATATTATGATAATAGATCTATTAACATGTCAGTATAATATGATATGACATAATAATAGATCGGGTACCATACTAACACATTATGACGTAAGTAGGAGGATAAGAATGGTAAGATATGATGCGCATATCTTGCATACATACACCTATTCATATGAATTGAGTGTCATTTCATGAATATATATGATGATGAATGATTGATGATAATGATTAAGTATGAAAGCTTGTAAACTGAACTTGTGAGTGTAATTATATGATGATTTATAATATGTTGTTTGATTGGTATCATTGATTATCAATCTTACTATGATCACTTTTATACTTATTTGACTTTCTTACTTGTACATTATTAAGTTAGTCGACCTATGATGCTTACCAGTACTTGTTAAAGAACTAATGCTACCTGTACTCTTCTTTTTGTTAAGTGCAGAACATATTCCAATGGTTGATACACAAACTCGACTCTAGATAATGATTCAATCCTGATTTCAAGGATAGCATTATGTTTAAGGACACCTTTAGATCTTCCATGATATTATGTTCTTTGATCTGGGACTAAGATACTTTCCTCTATTGTCATGTTTTTGGACATTCTTATTAGTTTTAGACTCAATTGTTCTTTTGAGATGTTATTGTACGGTGACTTTAGGTCCCCGGAATTGTAATAAATAAATATTTCTACATGCTATTCATTTTTATGTATGATGGAATTATTGACTAAGATGTTATTTAAAAAAAATCCTTTTGAAATAATTTAATACATGGAAAATTGTATGAGAGAGCAATAACTAAGTGTGTGAAAAGGTAAGATTAGGATGGTTCTCCCACCCCATGATAGGTGGGTGTCAATCATGACCACTTAGATCGTGTCAAGATGGTATCAGAGCACTAGATTTGTATACAATAATAGATCTAGTAAAGTCCTATAAAATAGTACAGAAACATCTGTACTTTTCTTTGAGATGTTATAGGACTTTAGGAATTATCTCTTTGCTTTCCTTCTTTCGTGCTATAACTTTATTTCAATTGGTATCTGGTGATCCTAATTAGTATATATCTTTCACTCTTGTTGGTTAGCTCCACCAGAACAGCAATAACAACACTTGTAGAACCACTTATATAAGAAACTGCTTCTGCTGCAGAGGCCACAGTTCGAGGCAGGCCTCGAGCTAGAAGTAGAAAGAGTGAAGGAAGATGGGAAGCAGCGCCCATTAAGGTGGAGCGTAGGAAGCTAGGATATTGGTAAGGCATATATCACTGTCCCTTTACCTATCATAGGATGCCCCTGGCTATGCATAAGATAAAGAAGAAGTGGTTGAAGAAGAAGAGATGATAGCTTCATAGAATATGGTGCCAAGAACAAATGGTGCAACTTAGGTGCCTTTGTCTTTAGAGATGATTCAACAGGTGTTAGGATTCTTGGGTAGCTAGGTTGACGTTGGATACACTAAAACTAATCTGGCCATCCTTCCCACGGCATTGCAATATGTAATTGTAGTAGCACTAAGAATAGATGTAGGCTATGAAAGTAGGGGTTTATCCATAACAAGTACTTGGATTGGGAATGATTGATGATGAGCATGGACTATTCTGCAAGTTCATAAATATGAAATCCTTGGTATTCCAAGGTACAGAGTCTAGTGATGTAAATGAGTTCCTAATAGATTGTCACAAATATCTTCACAAGATAAGTATTGTTGCAAGGTACGATGTGGAGTTTGTTTCTTTTTAGCTACAAAATAAAGCCAAGCAATGTGGAGGTCATTTTAGTGTGTGGAGTTTTCTTATATCCACTTGCATAGTCTTAGTTTCTGAGTGTATTCCTTGATAAATATATTCTCCATACTTATCATAACGAGAAGAAGGATGAATTTCTAATGTTGGAGAAGGGTAATATATCTGAGACCTATGAAGCCAAGTTTCATGCCCTATCTCATTATGACCTACAGTTGATCAACTCAACATAGCACATATTAGGTATTTTGAAGGGCCTAAACTCAGAGATTCAGTTAACTATCTTATTTGTAGTCGTTTGTATGGTATGTCTTTTAAAAATGTGGTTGAATTTGCGAAGAAGTCTAAAGAACTTGAGAAATAGGGTGAGGTGAAAACAAAAAACATGAAATCTTAGACGTTGGGCCAAATTAGTTGTATTTTCTTAATGGATCTTTGTTTTTCTAAGCCCTACCATTCATCTATGTTGGCATTAGGAAAGGCCCTATCTGGCATTAGTTATCAGCATTTCAAGTAGACAACTACACACCTTTTTTTCAATTTAAATTCTTAATTTGAGTCCCAAATGCTTTAAATATTGTGGGATGGGACATAAAATAATAAATTGCACTAATTTCTTGTATATAGGCTAGATGACCCAACAACTAGCTTCTACCACTTTAGATTCAATAGGTTGAGATGGTAGAGGAACCCTTAAAGGTCATCCATAAGGTAGGCATTTAAACACCCTATGTTTATGGCCCTTAGAAAATTTCTTGGGTTTTTGGTCTCTGGACATGATACAACTAGGGGAAATGAGTCATACATTGAAATATGAAGGTTATGAGTTAGTCGTATGCTGACCAGTGTTGGTTGGGGGGTTGGATTTAGTTTCTGGAATGGGTACGACTTGGGTCATATGAGTTGTATTGGTGGATATGGATTGTTTGGCTACTTTAGTTAATCTTAGGCTTGGTAACTTAAGTTAGATCTAAGTACGAATGGCTCACCAAGAGCCGTAAGCTAGGGTATGAGTAGTACCCTGGACTCATATAGTTGTCAGTGTTCAATCTTCTTTGTATTTTATTCTGCCAGGGGTATGAATCATGGGTACTAGTCATATACTTGGATACGACATGGTTCGGGGTGAGTCTTATCTTGACCAGTGTTGGGTCCAAGAGAGAGAGCCTTAGGTATGAGTGTTGGGTACTATTCGTATTGGAAGGTACAATTGGTATGGATAATCGTACCCACCTGATTAGATTTTTGGGAGTTTAAGTAAGAGAAATCTAGAAATTTATCCACTTAATATAATAAGGCCCCATGACTTATATTCCTATCGGAAGTTTATTTGCCCTATTATTCTATTTATTAACACTTAGAAACTTCTCTTAAACACTCTATAATTCTCTCTAAGTCTTTTGGGTAATGGAAGTCTAGGGTTTCATATTAAGGATTAATTTGGGTCTTGTGTTAGTGATTTCTCTCTGTCATATTCTTGGTTTAAGGTATGTTCTCTTCCCTCATTGTTAGTTCCAAATAAAGGGATGATTTTATACAATATTTTATGGTTTAATTATTGTATGGTTTTGGGTTTTCAAATATAATTTGGGGGTTTGGTTGTAAATACCTGGTTATGGTTTTCCCAAGTTTTAATTATGCTTTTATATACTTTAATGGTGGTTTTGGTTAGTTGGTTGCATGGGAATGGTTATTTGGCCGTTGGCTTTGGTTTTGGAAATACTATGCCCCCAATATGTTTGATAAAATGCATATGAGAATTTTTTCACTATGTTGTTGGATTTTAATGGAACTTATGCAAGGTTTAGACTTGGAAATGGAACCCTAAATGATTAAATGGTTTGGAATGGTCAAAATGGAATGGTTTTGGTTTAACAATCATAATTGTGGGGTACAATGGAATCCCCCAAGTAATCAAATTAATGGAACACTTGTGGGGTACATGGGACTCCCCCAAGTTAATTGGATAATGTGATCTATGGTTACATGGGAATCCCTTGATATCAAAAAGGTTTGGCTAAGAACAATACTTGTAAGTTATAGTCGGTATGATGATACCACTATGTCTAGCCTCAGTTAATAATAATGATTTGGTTGGTTGGAAATGGCTTTAATTGGGCAATAATGGCAGGGTCTAATAGCTAACCATGAAGGTGGGATTTCAATGAAAAAACACTGGAAACTCATGTTTGCTGACATGAGGGGTAGGGCATGGCGACCTTTTATAATACTATGAGGTACGCAGGAATCCTCTAAGTACATTGTACATATGTATCATGGAGGTAAGGGTACTTGGGAATCCCTTACTCTTATGATATCTCCAGTTAATGGGGCTATATATATCAGGGCTCGTTTAGGGGGTTAGGCTAGACCCATATAGCCCGTGGGTGGTTAAGGATAGTTCAGCTACACATGCCGAGGTTAATGATCTCAAATGTATGCTACACCCGGTTCCCTTTCTCGACATGGTTATATATACATATATATGTATATTTATGTATGTATGTTTGGTTTGTATACATATGGATGGTTTATTTGGTTTTTTTAAATGGCATTATTTTATCCTTATCTAATATTCATGCTACCATTCACCCGCTAACCCATCTTTAGGCGATTGTATCCTCACTCAATATAAGAACCAGCCATTCTACCCCTCCTGCTTAGTTATCAAACATTCAGGATCAATTAATGGATTGAAGTAGTGAGCTTCCATCTTTTCAGAAGGCTCTATTTCATGGATGTTATTTCATACTTTGGATCATTTATGAATATTAGTTTTGTCTATTGTTAGGGCATGTCCCAATCGGATTTGGTATTCTTTTGGTTAGATGCTTTTGTGGAACTACTGTAACGCCTCGAGTCAGTACCCCGGACGCTACACGGTGCTTATAGTCCCAAAGAACCACAAGCTAACCCTTGACTGGTACCTGCTATGAGCACTAAATTATAGTAATATTGTAAAAAAAATATAACTAAGATAAATACGGAAAACTGCCATAAGGTTCAGATTCAAAAATAAATTGAATACGGTATAACAATACTAAAACTAAAATATCTATCTGAAAATATTCTAGTCTGAAAAGCCTCTAAACTGTCTAAACTATGGAGTTGATGGGCCAAGTCCCTCGCTAACTCCGACTACTAAAAATGAACTAAAATGCTGAAAAAAATAATCATGTCCTCGAGCTATAAGGACTCACCACTACACCGTCTACTGAGAATCTGAATTTGCTAAGGGTGCTCGGGAGCCCGTGCGTCTGAACCTATAATATAAGACATCATAGGGCAAAAAAAAGGCATACGTCAGTACTTTGAATGTACTGGTATGCTTAGTGAGGTAGGCTGAAATTCATGAGTTGATATGTATGAATAATACTAACTGAATAACATGAGTATGACTGAATAAGAGTACATCCATGAATACGAAAAACTATATCTGAAATCATGATAGCATTGGATAATGAGTCTGAATACTGATTAACTGATATTCAAGTTTACTGATACTGTATTACTGATTACTGAATGATTGTATCTAACAGTCCTAAATCTGTGGAACGATACTGAGTTCTGTACTGAGCTGAGTGACTATATCTAACAGTCCTGAATCTGTAAAAATGAACTAAGTTTTATACTAAGACTGAATCTGACACTGAGACTAAAACTGTAGGAGGTAATCGTCTAACTGACACGCCCTAATTAAGATGACTGAGCTGGGTTCCAATCTATAACCCTAATTGAAAGGGTGTCAATACCGTGCCATGGGTAAAGACAACTGCTGTGGAGTCAGTCTTAACTAACGGGTGACCCCTGAGATCAGTCCTAATCTAGTGGGTGATCCCTGAGTATGTCAGTCCTATCTAACTGGTGACATCTTAAAAACTATGTTGGCTACGTAGTTCTGGAACTTAGGGATTACTTCTAGGGACCCAGTCCTATCTAACGGGTACACCCCCATCCCTAGGTTTTCTCAGTGCTGAATCCTACTCCCAACTGAATAGACACTGAACTGATTCCTAGACTATACAAGGATTGACTGAACTTTTACTGATTGTACTATTTGACTCAACTGAACTGAGTTTACCAAGTTTTGTAGACTGACAAAATACTACTAAATTCTGTTAACTGACTGAGTACCGCTGAGTTCTTAACTGAGTACTATGACTGACTTATGAATACTACTGAGATTTTTCTGAGTTTTGTAACTGACTGAACCTCTAGGTAAACAGCTAAGTTTTTAGGTATTGAATACCCCCAGGACTCGATAGCATCAAAGGTTAATCATAGCATAAGCTTAAAAAGCATAATCATGTGCACTTGTTCACAACTTATTCATGGAAACATTTTATCAAACATTTGCATGATACAACTTGCATATAAGCTAAAATAACATTATCTATTTCCCTTATTAGTTCACATGAGTAATTCATCAAGAACTTGGTGAGGATACATATACATATAACACTAAACAATATGTAGACATCATAAATCAAATCCCCACTGACAATTTCAATGGTTTTATATGGATCCACATAATATTACATATATATCAATTAACCTCACATAAAACATATCATAAAACATGGATTATAATCCCAATTAATCATTATAAACATGAATATAATCAAACCCAACATGGAATTCATGAAATTCATAAACTTGAAGTTTAAAAATAGTTTCCTGGACTTCAAGGGTGGAAGGGACCCTTAGATGAACACTTCACATACCTTGATTACTACTTTTGACGAGATTGAAGTGAGTTCTTGAGACTTGAATTCTTGAACTTGATGAGGCTAGGGATTTCTCTTAAGAGAGTTTATGAGTAAAGAATAAGATTTTTCCCTATAGGCTAATTAATTTCATGTTAAGGCTGAATAAGGGTGGGCAAAATGACCCATTTCCCCCACAACCCATATTAAAATAATACTGAACAGGGCTTTCTTCATCTTGCGACCCTTGTTTAGGTCAATTAGCCATCGCAATACGAACCTTGCTCGGGTCAAGCAGAAATCGCGGCGCGACCCTTACTTGGGTTGACTAACCCTTACGACACGGGGCTATTGCGACCCCTCACTATTTAAGGCATCCAAACTCGCCCTTACACTAGTCCAAAAAAATCCTAAATTCACCTGAGATGACCCACAAGTGACCCTGATCATGAATAAATTTGAAGATCAACAAACTAAGGTCAGGAAGGTCGTGAATTAAGATAGCCAACTTACGAAGGCTAAAATGACTCTGAATGAGAACACTTCGCTAAAATTTTCTAAGTTTGGGACCCCTTAACAAGCTTAAATGAATTAATTAAGATAAGAATTTTGTGGGGTCTTACAACTACTATGGGTTGAAATAGGCAGGATCGGTAAGGGTGTCAGCCTTAGTATTGACATTGGTATTGGGGCTGATATTGGTTGACTATATTATTGGTTGTTCCATCCTCTTTTATTTTGGGATTATATTTAATTATTATGGAACTTATTTGGTTATTGTTTGGTTGGTTTGGCTATTGGTTGGGTTCAGATAGTTGGGCTCAATTGGGTTGGTCTTAGTAATAGACCTATCCCAGAGTCTATAATTTGGATAGTTATGGTATCTTGTTATATGCTCGAAATTTAGCCAACACAGAGCAGGCGGCTAGAGGTTGGGTTAGGTAACAGGGTGGTCACCGATCCTGGTTGGAGTTGGGATGCCTATTATGACAAGGCCCCCGATCGGATTGGATAAAGTTGGTATTAGAGATTTAGGTTATGGTCGATTGGGACTCCACAAAGCCATTTCTAGTAATGTCAGGTTTAGGGGTGTCTAGCACTCCACACTTATAAGAGAGAGACTACAAGGAATTTAGAAATATTTCCCTTTCTTGGTATTCAGTTTTCAATCTTGGAGTCTATGTCATGACCAGAGGCTACCCCCTAGTTGCAACAATGGTGCTCACGGTCACAAGTCACAAGCTAACCCATGAGCCAGTACCTACTGAGAGCATTGAATAAAATAGTAATAAAACAACATATGTGGAAGATACTCTGATAAGATAATGTAAATCTAGAATATTAAAATACAAAATACTGAAATGTCTGAAACTATGGATAAAAACTGAAAGTAACTAACTGACTATGTAGTTGATTGTCTGAATTGTCTAAAAGCCTTTAAAACTATCTAAGGAGTTGATAGGACAGACCCCAACTAACTCTGACTAACTAAACATAAGAAAGTATTAGAGCAATCAAAATAAATAAATCATGTCCTCAATAGATGAGGACTCACCACTACTACTGTTGAATATCCCTGAGCTATCTAAGAGTGGTCGTAAAACTGAGTGTCCAAACCTATGTTATAAGATAACATAGCACAAAGAAAAGTGTGTGGTCAGTAATTTGAATATACTGGTATATGAGATGAGGACTGGCTAAAATGAATAGGGATAACTAAACATAAATGCATGATCATATAACATTTATGAATGCAAGACCAATTATAACTATGTTTCTAAAATAATTTGTAAACTGAATAACTGAATTTTGTATAACTGAATAACTGAGGTTTTATAAACTTGGTTAAGGAAACCTGAACTAAAATATACTAAATATTGTACTAAGACTGTGAGAGGTATAATCTATCTAACATGCCCCAATCTGAGCTAATCGAGGTCCAACTTATAACCCTAGTTGGAAGGGTGTCAGTACCGTGCCTCAAGTACTAATAGTGGCTGTGTGGATTCACTAATCTGACATCCCAAAGGACTAGAAAGTCAGTCCTAAAGTAGAAGGTGACCCCTAAGAGAGTGTCAATCCTAAAGTGGCGGGTGACATCTTATAATCCTATGCTGGATACATAGTTTTGGAACATAGGGATAGCTACTAAGGACCTATTCCTAACTAGCGGATGAGCCCTCATCCCTCGGTTTACTCGGTACTAAATTCTACTCCCAACTGAACTGATGCAGGTACTGAATTAAGTTAAATTAGATACTACTAAACATATAACAGACATTGCTCATCATGGTTTGATCATAACAACTGACTGAATGATAATGCTCATGGTTCAACTGAAACTATTTTTTAGACACTTAAATTGTGTAAAACAACTAGGTATCGGGTGTTCATAACCCACCAGCACTGAATGATTATAGAATACAATATCAAACTTAAAATACTGTAGCATGAAATCATAGTTCAAAGAACCAAAACATGGGAATTTTATCATACATGTAATAATTACAAACTTGGACATGGGAATGCCTTAAACATGAGGAAAACAACATGATTACATGGCTAAATTCATAACTTGAGGGTTAATCCTAAAATCAACGGATCATGACATGGGAATTTCAATACTTGAAGCATGATATGACTCATTCTACTTGAAAACACTTGTAGCCATAGTGTGAAATTGAGTTAACAAGAGACTCATGTATTTATTTCATAAAGAATAGGTATAAACTCATAAATTAAACCAAAAGAGTATTTTGGGCTCCATGGGTGAAAGGTACCCATGGATAAACATCCCACATACCTCACTAGATAAATTCTTGAAGATTCCTTTAGAATTTTTTAAAATTGAAACTTTAGTTCCTTGATTCTTATAAAAGAGTTAGGGTTTGTTTTGGGAAGGAAAAGGGGTTTCTTGAGAGAATTTATGAGTAAAAGGGCAAATAATGCACCTTAGGAGTCCCAAATTCATGTTTTAAATGAATTAGGTGAAGGAAATTGACCCAAATACTCTTAGAATGTTAAGAACAAAGCTGGACAAAATAAGGAGGAGGCAATGCGAGCCTTGTAGTGGTAGACTAGGTTAGGCGGTGTTTATCTTAGAGCGGTGGACTGAGGGGGCGGCTCCTGTTTTAACCCGATAGACTGGAGGGAACAGTGCCTACTTATCTCGGTGGTGATACTATTTTGGTATTCCAGACACGCCTCTACGCTCATTTGAAAATTCCAAAACTCACCCGAGACAAATTTTGAACAACCTCGATCATGAATCAACTCAAAAATTAACGTCTCGAGGTTGGGAAGGTTAAAAATAAAATCATCAAAGTTTAGGGGTCTTGAAAATGGCTTAGTTCTCAAAATTTAGTGAAAATTTCAAGGCTTAGACACCTTAACATACAACTGAGAGCTAAATTAAGCTAGGATTTTATGAGGTATTACAATCTAAGTCTTGGAATTTCCTCTAATCCTTGTTTGTTCATTTTTCAGATCATGCCTCGCTGATCTGAAACACAAGGAAATCCTTTTGTCCCATCTGGGGATGATGTTGATGGAGTACGCTCTACACCTGGAGATCACACTCGATATCGGGGTCCTATCCCTGATTATCCTGGAGTTTGTCTAGTTGCTACTAGTCCTCCTTAAGGTGAGGTGACTAATGCAGAATTTTATCAGTCGATTCATACTATTGCTCAATTGATTCCTGCTCAGGCTGAGCGGGATGCATCTGGTATTCTATCTACTAAGGCCACAAGGGTTGGCTAGGTCATAAAGATGAATCCTACTACTTTTACTGGTGTGAAGATGGAGGAGAATCCTAAGGGTTTCTTGGATAAAATAGAGAAGATATTTAGAGTGATGCAATCCACTAATGTGGAAGGGGTGACTTTCACAGCTTATTACCTTAAAGATATTATGTACTAATGGTACGAGAAGTGGGATAGGGATAGGGGTGATGTTTAGGAGTTATCTTTATGGGATAATTTTTAATACTTTTCTAGATCTCTTTTTTTCTCAAAAGCTGAGGGAAGCGAAGATAGAGGATTTTATGAATCTTAAGTAGGGAAGAATGTCTATCATGGAATATGCCCTGAAATTTCATCAGTTTTCAAGGTATGGTCCAAATTTAGTGGCTGATATGAGGGAGAATATGAGGAAGTTTACTTTTGGGATGTCTTGAGATTTGATCCTTGAAAGCAAGATTGCTTTTATGATTAAGGATATGGATATTTTGAGTTTGGTTGTCCATATATTATAGGTGGAGAATGAAAAGAGAAAACAGGCAGAGTTTGGGGAAAGACAGGGTAAGACGAATAGATTCTCTAAGTAGGGCAGCACTCAATAATAGGGTAGTCAAGATAGCGGAAAATAGTTAAAGAAGAAGTGGGGGAGTTCTGGTTCCTTTGCTATTGCTAATGCTCCTTACTCGAAGTAATCAAGTGGCCGGCATCAGCAAAGTGGTGATAATTTTTTGGCTCAAGGTGCCCAATCTCAGGCGATTAGGGCACAATTGGCTTTTTTGTGTCCTCCTTGCCAATTCTATGGTCATTTTCATTGGGGATTTAGTGATGAAGAAAGGGATAAATTTTTTAAATATGGTCAGGCAGTCCATATGCTCAGAAACTATCTGGTTAGTAAGGGTACTTCAGGAGCGGTCAAGGCTCTGATTGCATTATCTTCTGCTTCTGTACCTAGTGGTGATGCTTTTACGTCTACTCTTATTTCTGGTACCAACACTGGATGGAATAGGTTGTATGCTATTGTATCTTGGTAGGAATCTGAGGCATCACCTGATGTCGTTACTGGTACGTTATAACTTTTTTCTCATGGTGTGTATTGTCTTTTTGATTTGGGGTACACTCTTTCTTATATGACCCTATATGTGGATGTATATTTTAGTTTTGATCCTGTGATTGTTTTAAATCCTTTTTATATTTCTTACCCGATAGGTGACTTGGTTATTGCTAAAAGAGTCTATACGGAGTGTGTGGTATTTATTGGTGTCAAGAATACCTTGGTAGATCTGTTTGAGCTAGATATGGTAGATTTTGACGTTATTTTGGGGATGGATTGGTTACATTCTTGTTATGCATCCTAAGATTATCAGACTCATAAGGTTGTCTTTAGGTTCCCTGGTGAACCGGTTATAGAGTAGAAGGGTGGTAAATGAGTTTCCTAAAGTTTTTCTAGATGATCTTCCCAGTGATCCTCTGGATGAGGAAATCGAGTTTGGTCTTGATTTGGTTTTAGACACTCGTCCAATATCGGTTTCACCTTATAGAATGACTCCAGCTGAGTTAAGGGAACTCAAGGAGAAACTTAAGGATCTTCTGGATAAGAGGTTTATTCGTCCTAGTATATCCTTATGGGGGGAACTGATGTTGTTCGTGTGTAACAAGGATGGTTCCCTTCAAATGTGTATTAACTATCGCAGTTGAATAAGGTAACGGTTAAGAAAAAGTATCCTCTTTCAAGGATAGATGACTTGTTTGATCAGTTGCAAGATGCCAAGTTCTTTTCTAAGATAGACCTTCGGTCTGGGTAATATTAGCTTAAGATTAGAGAGGAGGATATTCCTAAGATGGCTTTGCATACTCGGTATGGGTACTTTGAATTCTTGGTTATGTCATTTGGCTTGACTAATGCCTCAGGGTTATTTATGGATTAAATGAACAGGGTTTTCAGGTAGTTCTTGGATCTTTTTGTCATTGTGTTCATTGATGACATCTTGGTGTAATCTAAAAGTGAGATGGATCGTGCCAATTACCTCTGTGTGGTGTTGCAGACCTTGAAGGAACAACAGTTGTATGCTAAGTTCTCCAAGTGTGAGTTTTGGTTAAATATTGTAACTTTCTAGGGTTATATTATTTCTAGTGAGGGGATCAGGGCGGATTCTCAAAAGGTGGTTGTGGTTAAAAGGTAGACTAAACCCATGACTCCAACTGATATTTGGAGCTTCTTGGGTTTGGCTGGGTATTATAGGTGGTTTTTGAAAAGCTTTTCTTCGATAGTGTATCCTTTGACTAAGTTAACTCAGAAGAAGGTAAAGTTTTCCTTGTTTGAATCATGTGAAGGGAGATTTAAGAAGCTTAAGGATAAACTAACTTCGGCTTCAGTTTTGACATTGCCTAAAGGTAATGAGGGGTTTGGGGTTTATGTGATGTATCTAGGGTGGGACTTGGTTATTCTTTAATGCAGCATAAGGAGGTGATTGCCTATGCTTCCAAGGAGTTGAAAGTGCATGAGAGGAATTATCCTACTCATGATTTGGAGCTATTGGCGGTGGTTTTTACTTTGAAAATATGGTGGCATTATTTGTATGGAGTGCACATAGACATTTTTTCTGATCATAAGAGTCTACAACATATGTTCACTCAGAAGAAGAAAAATCTCAGGCAGAAGAGATGGGTTAAGCTTCTCAAGGACTATGATATGAGTCTTTACTTGTAATACCCCGCAATTTCCCAACTCAATTTAGTCTTTAGTACACGGTAATCCCTATGTAGAATTTTTGTTCTAGGGGGAATTTCTCAGATTTAGACCCACCAACTTGTAGGAAATTCAATCATCTTTCCAACGATATAAAAGTTGCCCAGATCCGATAACCAGGTAAGAAGTTATGGCTATTTTAAGTTCCAGCTATAAAACACCATCATTTCAGTCAGTAGTGCGTCGCGCCATAGGTCCAAATGACAATTTTCAATTTCCAGTGTGACTCTGCGATCTCACCATGTCATGGAGGGCCTTCAATTCCAAATTATCCAAATCCAGTAAGGGTCCGCGATTACGACGCGTTGCGCCGTCAGCCCAGTTTCCAGCTGTCAGTTTCCAGTGACACAATGTAATAGCACCGCGTCGTGCTAGGGCCCCAAATCAGAAATTTTAATGAAAAATTAAAGTTTCTCCCAAGGTTAAATTAGTCTTTTCCCATGTATTTAATCCTCCCAGATGTGGGATTTAATCCCTAAAAACATATTTAGGTCATTATTAACTCACTTTTCACCAATTTAATACATTCTCTCTCAAAGATAGAAACCCCTAACCTCCAAGTTTTAAGAGCAATCTCAAGAATCCCTCTAAGAGTTTTCAAGAAATTTAAGAATTAAGATTCCCAGGTATGTTAGATGTTCATTCATGGATCCTTACCTTCCATAGAGCCCAAGAATCCCCTTTTCAAAATATAAGACTTTGGATTCCATGCTTTCTATGTTTGAATTGAATTGAATTCATGTTTCATGTTATTGGTGGGTTTTCGTCCATGATTTAATTCCAAGTTTTCATGGAATTAATCATTATATGTGTTGAATTTAATGATTTTCATGATAAACCTCACGATGTACAAGTTGATTGATGTAGTTATGATCACCATGTTGTGTTTACTATTATGTGACCTAATCATGCTCCCGAAGTGTTTGTCTAAATGCCTAAGTGAATGAAATAGTGTCATTATACAACGATAGCATGTACTTCCCATCTATGTACAAGTTAATGCATCCCAAGTGTTTGTTTAAACGTCTTAATGAGTGATTTATGAACGTGTAGCCATAGTCATGTTTCCAAAACTTGTGCCATGATTTACTTTTAATGTTATCATGTCCTGGGGATACTTAATACCTGACAATCTAGCTGGTTACCTAGAGGCTTAGTAATTACATCATAAGCTTTGTAGTATCATGAATAGCATAACTTAGTCAATTACCAAACTCAGCTAACTCAGTCCAGTCCAGTCCAGTCTAATCGGTTAGTGTCATTCAGTTGGGAGTAAAAACTAGCACTGAGCGATTGTAGAGGTGATAACTTCTCTCGTTAGGTAGGCAGAGTCGTTAGTAGCAGTCTCACTCTATAGAACTACTCTGCCAGTGTAGGATGTGAGCAGTCACCCATCAAACTAAGGCTTGGCTACCTCCCTGGGGTCACACGTTAGATTAGGCTTAACTTTTAGTTTAGGGTCACCCGTCAAACAGGCTTGACCACAGCAGTGTCTTTACTCATTGAACGATACTAGCACCCTTCTAACTGGGATTTCAAGTTGGACCACACTCATTTTACTCAGGGACATATCGGTTAAGTGAGAACTCCCACAATTTCAATTTCAGTCTCAGTCTTCAGAATAGAGCTAGTTCAATTTTACAGAATTAGGACTGTCAGATAGAGTCACTCATTCATCAGTAATTCAGATAATTAGTATATTCAGTTATTAGTTATCAAATTCAGTTCTAATATACTCTGTTACAGTATGCACAGTATGTTCAGCAGTTATAGATCCTCCATGTATATTAATCCAGCTCTTGCATGTTATTTAGTTAGTTACTATTCATGTATATAAACACATGCAATCAGGCTTACCTCATTTAGCATACTAGTACATTCCCACGTACTGATTGCATACTCATTTCTTGTGCTATGATATCTCATATCATAGGTTTGGATGCTCAGGTTCCTGATCGCACATAGCTAGTTCCAGTTATTAGAAACAGTTATAGTAGTAAGTCCTAATACCCTGAGGATGTTAAATTACTTCAGTATATTCAGTATTTCATTGTTTTAGTAGTCGGATTTAGTTGGGTACTGATCCCATCAACTCTATATTCAGACAGTTAGAGGCTTTTTAGACTAGAATATTTCAGACAGTTGTTCAGTATTTCAGTATTTTATTCAGTTTTGATTATAGTATTTTGAACCTTATGGCATTTCAGTCCATCTTCCATATTATTACAGTATATTTTCATTGCTCACAACAGGTACAAGTCATGGGTTAGCTTGTGGTTATTCGCGGTCATAAGCACCGTGTAGCATCCAGGGTATAGACTCAGGGTGTTACAAACTTAGTATCAGATCCTAAGGTTCAACAGAGTCCTAGGGAGTCTGAAAGCCACGTCAAGTATAGTTTTGCGCATGGGTGTGAAGCTTGCCACACTTATGGACGAGAGGCTATAAGACATTCTTGGGAAAATTTTTTCTTCTTTCAATATTCATGTCGTGAGAGTGAGCATAATCTCCAGTTAACCCTCAGTCTAACTCATATATTCCTTTCATTTATAGAATATGCCTCCCAAAAGGACAAATGGAATAAGGAATAGGAATTAGTCCGCTCATTAGCCTGTTCAGGCAGATCCCCTGAATGAGCATATCTCTCATGCAAAAGTTAAAGTTTCATTCATTACTCTAGCTGAGGCTGTAGCAGTCCAGAATGAGTGGCCAACTGCTATTCAGGCTAACCTAGTTCCTTATACTGCTGCTTCTAGTATTTTGCACTTCACCCAAATGAATCCTCCTCTATTCTCAGGATCTAAGTCAAAAAAGGATCTGTAGAAGTTCCTCAATCAAGTTCAGAAAGTCACAGATAAAATGGAAGTGACCTTTAGTGAGAGTGCTGAGTTAGCAACCTATCAGCTGCAAGATATGGTTCATACATAATTAAAATAGTAGAAGATAGATAGGGGCACAGATGCAGGGTCCATAGAGTGGGAAGAGTTTGATACTACTTTTCTAGATAGATTCTTTCCCTTAGAATTGAGAGAGGCCAAAGTGTTAGAATTTATAAATCTCAGGTAGGGCAATATGAGCGTGAAAAAGTATTCCCTTAAGTTTACTCAATTAGCTAGATATGCTCCTCATGTGGTAGTGGACAATAGGTCTAGGATGAGTAAGTTTCTATCTGGGTTGTTAGAGAGTATGGTTAATGAATGTAGAACCACAATGTTAATTAAGGAGATGGGCATATCTAGACTAATGGTCCATGTTCAACAGATTGAAGAGAAGAAGGCTAAGAAAAAGAGAGGGAAAATAAAAGAGTTAGAATAGGTAGTTTTAATTTCAATCAGTCCAAGTTAGATGGTGGTAACCGTTCCTAGTTTTATCCAAAGTTCTCAGTCCCAGCTCTGTCTTCAGCCTGTGTACCGATGACTCAGGATAGCATAAGCAATGGTCGTACTAATCTATTTTGTAGAGAGTGTGGTAAAAACCATCAGGAAGAGTGTAGGGCTAGAAGTAATGGTTGTTATAGATATGGAAAACTGGGCTATAGGCTCAGGGAGTGTCAAGTAGATACTCAGAGAGGTAGGGATGTGCGCCATCAGGGTCAGTCTCATCAGTCACCAGTTCAGTCCAGTTTCCCGAATTAGCAAGGCTTCCCTTTTTGTGCCACCCGCAGTCAGCATCTAAACAAATTTTATGTACTTCAGTCCTGATAGGATCAGGAAAGTCCTCCTGATGTGATCATTGTTAAGTTACAAATCTCCCACTTATATGCTTATGCTTTATTAGATCCATGAGCTTCTCTATCTTTTGTAATTTCTTACATAGCAGTCCATTCTAAGGTTAAACCCTGAAAAAGTAGTAGGGTTATTGATTTAGTGACCAACGGACTTAGAACGATAACTTTAAGATAAGGGAGAGATGGTAGTATAGTACATAGTATAAGACCATACATGCTTACAGTTCCTAGTATAAGGAGTTCCAGTTCACTCTGTAGTATGAATAAGATTCCATAAGTTCAAAAATTCTAAACTCAGGTCATGCAGTTCATGACACACGTATTCATGTTACCCAGTATGCTCAGTTCTCATGACTTATGTTACCCTCTTAATGATTTGTGAAGTTTAGTTTATGTCATATGTTCCTTAGGCCTCAGTAGTGTGTCGAAGTAATTCAGTCATGCTTTAGTTAGATGGTGTCTTATACATCATCACAATCTTCCTTAAACCTACTCAGTCCCATATTCAGTGCCGTTACAAACTTATTATCAGTTACCATCGCATATCATTCTCATGTCAATTATGTATTTCATGAATCAGTTTTAGCCATGTAATCATGCATCAGATATGCATGTTCAGTATGTAAGTTCAGTCTATCAGACCAGTCTAGTAATGATACTTCAGTTGTTCATGTATAGTTTAGTACGTAAACTCATTCAGTCAGTATTCTCTCAGCTTAACTATCCACATTCGAGGACGAATATTCCCAAGGGGAAGATATTAAAATACCCTGCAATTCCTAGCTTAGTTTAGTCTTCAGTACATGAGAATCCCTAAGTAGAATTTTTGTTCTAATAAGAATTTCCTAGATTTAGACCCACCATCTAGTGGAAAATTTAGTCAGCTTTCCAACGATATAAAATTTTCCCAGATCAGATAACCAGGTAAGAAGTTATGGATATTTTAAGTTCTAGTCATAAAACACCATTATTTCAGTCAGTAGAACGTCGTGCCATAGGTCTAAATGACAATTGTCAATTTCCAATATGGCTCCGTGATCTTACTGCATCGTGGAGGGACTCCAATTCCTAATTATCTAAATCTGGTAAGGGTCTGTGATTACGCCGCATCGCGCCGCCAACCCAGTTCCTATCTGTCAATTTCTAGTGACATAGCACGATAGCGCCGCGTTGCGCCAGGGCCTCAAATTGGAAATTTCAATAAGAAATTAAAGTTTCACCCGAGGTTAAATTAGTCTTTTCCCATGTATTTAATCTACCCAAATATAGGATTTAATCCTTAAAAATGTATTTAGGTCATTAATAACTCACTTTTCCCCAATTTAAGACATTCTCTCTCAAAGATAGAAAACCCTAGCCTCCAAGTTTCAAGAGTAATCTTAAGAATTCCTTCGAGATTATTCAAGAACTTCAAGAATTAAGATTCCCAGATATTGTAGATGTTCATTCATGGATCCTTACCTTCCATGGAGCCCAAGAATCCCCTTTTCAAAATATAAGACTTTGGATTCCACGCTTTCTATATTTGAATTAAATTGAATTCATGTTTCATGTTATTGTTTGGTTTTTTTCCATGATTTAATTCCATTTTTTCATGGAATTAATCATTATATGTGTTGAATTGCATGATCTTCATGATAAACCCTACGATGTGTAAGTTGATTGATATAGTTATGATCACCATGTTGTGTTTACTATTATGTGACCTGAGCATGCTCCCCAAGTGTTTGTCTAAATGCCTAAGTGAATAAAATAGTTTCATTATACCCTGATAGCATGTACCACCCATTCATGTACTAGTAATGCATCCCAAGTGTTTATTTAAATGTCTTAATAAGTGATTTATGAACATGTAGCCATAGTCATGTTTCCAAAACTTATGCCATGATTTACTTTTATTGTTACCGAGTCCTGGGGGTACTCAATACTCGATAATCTAGTTGTTTACCTAGAGGCATAGTAATTACAGAATAATATTTGTAGTATCACAAATAGCAGAACTCAGTTAGTTACCAAACCTAGCTAACTCAGTCTAGTCCAGTCTAGTCTAATCAGTTGTGTCATTTAGTTGGGAATAGGAACTAGCACCGAGCGAGTGTAGAGACAATAACTTCTCCTGTTAGGCAGGCAGAGTCATTATTAGTAGTCTTACACTACAGAACTATGTAGCCAGCATAGGATATGAGGAGTCACTTGTTAGATTAAGGATTATCTACCTCCCTTGGGTCATCCGTCAGATTAGGTTTGAGCTCCTAGTCAGGGTCACTTGTCAGATAGGATTGACCATAGTAGTGTCTTTACCTGTGGCACGGTACTGGCACCCTTCCAACTGGGGTTACAGGTTGGAACCTACGCAGTTTACTCAGGGGCATATTGATTAAGTGAGAACTCCCACAGTTTTAATTTTAGTCTCAGTCTTTATAATAGAGCTCAGTTTAATTCTATAGAATTAGGACTGTCAGATACAGTCACTCAGTCATCAGTAATTCAGATTATCAACATATTCAGTTATAAGTTATCAGATTTAGTTCTAGTATACTCAATTACAGTATGCACAGTATGTTCAGTAGTTACAGATCCTCTATGTATGCTAGTCCAACTCATGTATATCATTCAATTAGTTATTGTTCATGTGTATAAACCCATGTATTCAGCCTTACCTCATTTATCATACCAGTACATTCTCACGTACTGATTGCATACTCATTTCTTATGCTATCATATCTTATATCATAGGTTTGGATGCTCAGTTTCCTGACCTCACATAGCCAGTTCTAATTATCAGCAGTAGTTATAGTAGTGAGTCATCTTACTCTGAGGATGTTAGATTACCTTAGTACATTCAGTAGTTTATTATTTCAGTAGTCGGAGTTAGTTGGAGACTTATACCATCAACTCCATATTCAGATACTTAGAGGTTTTTCAGACTAGAAAATTTCAGACAGTTGTTCAGTATTTCAGTATTTTATTTAGTTTTGATTATAGTATTTTGAACTTTAAGGCATTTTAGTCCATCTTCTGTATTATTATAGTATTTTTATTTAGTGCTCACAGTAGGTACCAGTCATAGGTTATCTTGTGGTCCTTTATGGTCATAAGCACCGTGTAGCATCCAGGGTATAGACTCGGGGCATTATATTACTATCATCTAGGTAAGGCTAATGTTGTTGTTGATGCTCTTAGAAGGTTGTCCATAGGAAGTTTGGCTCATATGGAGAAGGGAAAAAAAATTATTGAATGATATTCACCGCTTGGTAAATCAAGGAGTTCGTCTATTGGACTCCGAGGGTGGTGGTGTATTGGTACAAGAAGTTGTTAGATCATCTCTTGGTGTAGAGATTAAGGAGAAACGAGTGTTAGATCCTATCTTGATGAAGATCAAGAGTGATGAAGTGGGCAAAAGGTAATAGTATTTGAGATCAGTAGTGACGGTACTTTATGGTACCAAGGGAGGTTGTGTGTTTCTCACATCTATGGGTTGCGACAAAAGATATTGGCTGAGGTGCATGAATTGCGCAATGTTGTTCATCCTGATTCTACGAAGATGTATCATGATCTCAAAGGGATATATTGGTGGAATGGTATGAAAAGTAACGTGGCTGATTTTGTAGCTAAGTTCATGGTGTGTCAACAAGTTAAAGTTGAGCACATGAGGCTCGAAGAGTTGTATCAAGAAATTAATTTTCTCAAATAGAAATAGGGGTGATTACTTTGGATTTCTTTATTATTATTACTCGGTCGCAGAACCTAATTCAATTCAATTTGGGTAATTGTGGATATGATGACGAAGTCTTCTTACTTCTTACCGGTAAAGACTACCTTTTTGGTGGAGTATTATGCAAATTTATATCTTTTAGAGGTTGTGAAGCTATATAGGATACCTATTTTGATTATCTCTAATCATGGTACACAATTTTCTTCTTATTTTTGGCGGTCTTTGTAGAAGGGATTGGGTACAAAGGTGAGTCTAAGTACTATTTTTTATCCTCAGATGGATGGGCAAGAGGAAAGAACTATTCAAACATTGAAAGATATGTTTCGAGTATGTGTGATCGATTATCGTGATAATTGGGTTGAGCATCTTTCTTTGGTAGAGTTTGCTTACAATAATAGTTATCATTCTAGTATTTTTATGGCCCCTTTTGAGGTGTTGTATGGTAGAAGATATATGTCTCCTATTACTTGGTTTGAGCTTGGTGAGGCGGATATGTTTGGTTTGGATTTGGTTTATCAGTCTATGAAAAAGGTAAAGGTGATCCGAGATAGGCTTAAGGCTGCATAAAGTAGCCAAAAGTTCTATGTGGATGTAAGGCGTAGATACTCGGAGTTTAAGGTTGGGGTTAAGGTATTTCTAAAGGTATTGCCCATGAAAGAAATAATGTGGTTTGGTAAGAAGGGAAAGCTCAGTCCTCAGTTGGTTAGTTCTTATGCAATTTTGCAGAGGGTTGGTAATGTTGCTTATGAATTTCAGTTGCCTTCTAGTTTAAGCATCATTCATTTGGTATTTCATGTCTCCATGTTGAGAAAGTGTCTCAGTGATCCTTCTTCGATTATTCCCTTAGAGGGCTTGGGTATCCTGAATTTTCCATCTTATGAAGAGGTTTCGGTTAAGATACTGGATCAGCAGGTTCGTCAATTGCAAACCAAGGATGAAGTCCAAGTATCCGCATCTGTTTTCTACTCTTGGAATTCGTACGGAAGGTATATGTTCTTTAAAACATCCTTATTTTCTGAGTTTGTTAAAGGAAAGATTAATATCTTTGCATCTTTGTTTCCTAACTTGGTTAAAGGTTCGATTGATATTTGATAACGTAAATGAATCGTGCTTGTGGTTACCCTACCTTGTCCGTCATTCGAGGATGAATGTTCCTAGTGAAGAAGACTGAAACACCCTGGGTTTCTGGCCCTTCAAAAATTTCCTGGATTTCTGGTCTCTGGATAGGATATGACAAGGGGAAACAACTCGTACACTGGGATACGCATAGTATGAGTTAGTTATATGATGACTAATATTTGTTGGTGGGTTGGATTTGGTTTCTGTAATGGGAACGACTTGGGTGGTACGAGTCGTATTAGTGGATACAGGTTGTTTGGTTACTTCAGTTCATCTTAGGCATGGTAACTTAAGTTGGATCTGAGTACGAATGACTAACCAAGAGCGTAAGCCAGGGTACGAGTAGTACCATGGACTTGTATTGTGGTCAGTGTTCAATCCTCTTGGGATTCTATTCTGCCAGGGGTGTGGATCATGGGTACTATTCATATACTTGGACATAAAATTGTTTGGGGTGAGTTATACCATTGACAGTTTTGTGTCCTTGGGTACGAGTAGTGGGTACCACTCATATTGGAGGGTACTACTAGTATGGATAGTTGTACCCACCTTATATGATATTTGGGAGTTTAAGTGAGGGCAATCTGGATATTTTCCCACTTAACCTAATAATGACCATGATTTATATTCCTATTGGGAGGTTATTTGCCTTATTATTCTATTCATTAACACTTAGAAACTTCTTTTAAACACTGCACAATTCTCTCTAAGGCTTTTGGGTAAAGGAAGGCTAGGGTTTCATCTTAAAGATTAATTTAGGGCTTGTGTTGGTGATTTCTCTCTATCATCTTATTAGTTTAAGGTATGTTCTCCTCCCTCGTTGTTAGTTCCAACTAAAGGCATGGTTTTATACAATGTTTTCATGGTTTTGGGTTTTCAAATATAATTTGGGGGTTTTGTTATAAATGCTTGGTTATGGTTTTCCTGTGTTTTAATTATGCTTTTATATGCTTTAATGGTGGTTTTGGATAATTGGTTGCATGGGAATGGTTATTTGATAATTGGATTTAGTTTTGGAAATACTATGTCCCTATATGTTTGATTAAATGCCTATGAGAATGTTTTCACTACATTGTGGAATTTTAATGGAACTTATGCATGGTTTAGACTTAGTAATGGAATCCTAAATGGTTAAATGATTTGGAATGGTCAAAATGGAATATTTTTGGTTTACAATCATTCTTGTGAGGTACAATGGAATCCCCCATGTAATCAAAATAATGGAACACTTGTGGGGTACATGGGACTCCCTTAAGTTAATTGGATAATGTGATCTATGGGTATATGGGAATCCCTTAATCTCAAAAAGTTTGGTTAAGGACAATACTTGTAAGTTATAGTCGGTATGACGATGCCACTATGTATAGCCTTAGTTAATAACAATGGTTTGGTTGGTTAGAAATGGTTTTAATTGGGAAATAATGACGGGGTGTGGTAGCTAACTGTGAAGGTGGGATTTTAATGAACGAACACTAGAAATTCATGTTTGCTGACATTAGCGGTAGGGCATAGAGGCCCTTTTATGATACTATGAGGTATGTAGGAATCCTTGAAGTACATTGTACATATGTATCATGGAGGGTAAGGGTACTTGGGTATCCTTTACTCTTATGGTATCTCTAGTTCATGTGGCTACACACATTGGGGCTGTTCAGGGGGTTACACTAGACCCATATAGGCCTTGGGTGGTTAAGGACGGTTAATCTACATATACCCAAGTTATGGTTTTAAATGAATGCTAAAATCGGTTCTCTTTCCAGGTATAGTTATATATATATATATATGGATGGTTTATTTGGTTTTGTTAAATGTCATTATTTTGTCCTTATCCTGAGTTCATGCTAGTGTTCACCTGCTAACCCATCTTCGGGTGGCTGTATCCCTACTTAATGCAGGAACTTTCTGTTCTACTCCTCCTGCTTAGCTATCAGACATTTGGGACCGGCTACTAGATTGAAATGGTGAGCTTCCATCTTTTTGGAAGGCTATATTTCATGGATGTTATTTTATCTTTGGTTGATTTATGGATATTGGTTTTGGCTATGGTTGGTGGCATGTCCCAATTGAATTTTGATATTCTTTTGGTTAGAGGCTTTTATGGAACTACTATGGGTCAGAATGGGTTGGATTGGTAGGGGTGTCAGTCTTAGTATTCGCAATGGTATTGGGGTTGATACCGATTAATTGTATAGTTGGTTGTTCCATCCTCTTTTATTTTAAGATTATATTTAATTATTATGGAACCCATTTGGTTATGGTTTTGTTGGTTTTCTATTGATTGGGTTCGGACAGTTGGACTCGGTTGTGTCGGTCTTGGTAATAGACCTATCCCAGAGTCTGTAATTTGGATAGTTACTCCATCCATTCTATTTTACTTGACCTTACTGACTTGACACTCTCTTTAAGAAAATACTTATTAGAGGCTTATATTATTAATCTAGCCTTATTAATTATACTTTTGAAAATATAAATTTAAGTGTTATACTTTTTATATAATCATTTAATGCTAGGAATATTATTGAAAGAACATTATAAAATTATCTTGATTTTATAAATTAAACAAGTAAATTAAAACAACTTTTTTTTACTAAAAGGATCAAGCAAAATGAAAAGGAAGGTGTAAGAAGCACGTAAATAAACACAGAATAAAAAATTAATAAGGGATATGTTAACCAAACCATACTCCAAACAATTTTTTTTTCTTAAAGATTGTGTAAAATCTTATCATGACATTAAAGAGAAATGGGGCGAGTAGTTTATACAGTATAAATACCTTGTTTACACATTATTATACAAGTTTCTTTTTTAAAAGTGCAAATAATAGAAATAATCAAATATAAGGGGATTATCTACTAAAGTCCCATAACTTTAAAATAATTAGAAAATATATGTATCTGAAGGTATATCTAAGGTAAAGATACATCATCTTTTTGTTAAACTCACGTGTTTCTGAAGGTGTATCTTAGCCTTCTTCTTGTTAAACTCATGTACACCGTGTATTTAGGCTTTTTAAAGTTGTGTATCTCAAATACATTCAAACGTGTATTTAGATTTTTTTTTTTGAAGTTGTGTATTTCAGATATATCTAAAATTTGTATTATGTATCTAGGCAATTACTTCAATATGTAATAATTATGTATTTCAAATATACCTAAAATTTGTATTATGTATCTGAATCATTGAGAAAATTAGGAGGGGTCAAACCTGGGAAACTGAGTTAAAAGTGACAAAAAAGTCTGAAAATGAGGTGTAGGTGAATCAAGTTTTAATAATTGAGTCTAGGTGACAATTATTTGATTATGAATTAAGAAAGTTGAGAATGACCCACAAGTTTTTTAATTTACACTTTGATCCAATGTACCCCTAATATAACTAAAAAAAGAGGGGAAAATGCACGTTTCTCTCTCTTCGCATTTATTGTTGTTTTCTCTCTCTTCGATTTGTTGTTGTTCATTGTTGCTTGGTACTGCTTTGCTAGCTTTATTCATCATTTTCTTCTTCATTATCATAATCTTTTTCTTCATTATCATCTTTTCTTTGTTCATGATCATCATCATCATCATCATCCGCTTCTTGTTGACCAAATTTTTAGGTCAAATTTTGTTCGTATATCACTTGGGCATTACTTCGTAGGTGATTTGGTAAGTTAAATTATGATTTTTAGTTGAATCTCTCATCTGTGTACACTACTACTTCTATTTTTTTCAACAATAGATAGGACGTGAACATGAATCCAACAGATAAGTCATCTGTTATAATAGGTGAGTCATCTATTGCAACAAAGTAGTCATCTGTTGAAAAGATGACACATCTATTGGATTCATGTTACAGTTTATATAGTGTTGCAACATGAATCCAACATATGGGTCATATTTCACAACAGGTAAATCATATATCGCAACAGATGAATCATTCATTGCCATAAATAACTTACCTAGGTTATTTGTCGTAATAGATGAATCATCTGTTGTAACAAATGAATCATCTATTGCAACAGATGAATTATTTATTTGTAACAGATGATGATCTGTTGCGATAGATGACTCAACTATTGGGATTCATAAAATTATAGAACCTGAAGTTAATTCCAACAGATAAGTTATCTGTTGCAAAAACTGAGTAATCTATTACAACAAATGAGTGATTGTTGAGACAGATGACTCACCTATTGGGATTTATGTTATAGTACTATAGAATCCAATGTTGATTCCAATAGATAGGTCATCTGTTACAATAGGTGAATAATTTGTTGCAACAGATTTTTCATCTATTGAAATAGATGACTTATCTATTGGAATCAGGTTCAGGTTCTATAATACTGTAAGATCCATTCCAACAGGTGAATCATTTGTTACACGAGATCACTCATGTGTTGCAATAGATTACTAACCTGTTGCAACAATTGACTCATCTGTTCATGTTACTATTCTAAAAGAAAACTGAAGCTTAATCCAACAGATGTCACATCTGTTGCAACATTGTTAATGACAGTGTAGGGTATATAATTTTTTATGTTGTTATATATAGTATAAAATCATTATTAATTTTATTATCATATCATTAATAACTTTTTCAAAAAATGTCCTTATTTAGGTACAACTGATGGAGGGATCAACAGTAACAATAGGGGTGGATTGACATAATGAATGGATCGAGAAAAACAATCGATATATTTGACATTGGAAAAAGGGTGAAATATTAGATAAGATAGAGATGGCAGTCCAAATCGATGTTTTGCATGATGATTTTGTGAACTCAATCATCAATTATTGTGGATAATTTGTCGAACGAAAAACTATTCATCAGTTGCACACATTGCTCCTTTGAAAATTAGAGGGTACTATGACAGTGTGGAAGCGCACACGCAAGTGTACGTGTCCTATCAAGTAGTAAAGTGGCCTATAAGAAAGCCAAGTATCGATCCCACGAAGACTTGCTTCAATAATAATTCAATTTTAGTTCACAATTTATATTTGTAACTAAACCGAAAAGATTGTTTTGAATTTGTAACTAAAGAAAAGTAAACAATGCATAAACTAAGGATCTTGAAACAATCAATAGGAGAAAACCCAGGGTTAAAGCACTCTTGAACAATCATACTATGTTGTTGAACTTCATTCTTTAACTTTCTTATCTTGGTTGTTGATTCGTTGGGTTAATTGATTGATCATGGTCTCCCAACCTCTAATTCTTTACCTAAGTTGGACCTTACAACTACATCATTGAGCGGGGATGTAATAATCCAATTTAGTTCTTTAAGCTATCAACCTATGTATGAATCAAGTAAGGTATCTAAGTATATCCCTGTCCTAAACACTAATTTGAATTCCTTATTTCATAAAAGAATACAAACCATACTTTGTTCATCTCCATGTTCTATCCCTTATTCCCTCTCCCGAGATCAAAAGGTAGACAATTGATGTATTTTTTGGGTGATCAATCCATCAAATAGTTAAATAAAAGATGAACACACAACCAATAATGATAAGCAAAGTTAAATGACTTAATTCAAAACAATAGTACTCATGTTCTAAAAATGACCTGAGAGAAAAAAAACCCTAGGCTGCATATTCAAACAACAACCACTCTTTCAACACTTTTCCGATCAATATGGCCACTTCATCCAGTAGGAATATCCCACCGAAAGATTCTTTGAAATATATTATAGAGGGGGAAACAAAAAATAAAGTCACTGGTCCAAAATACGCTGACTTATTGAAACCGAAACCTTATGTGCATGAGAATATTAGGGTTAATACTAAGCCGGTGGTAATGTTGCATGGTGAACCAAGCTTCAGATGGAAAGCTTCTGAGGTTCAAAATATGATAATTCAGGAGAATCTTCAATATGAAATTGTGGGGAAAATCTTATATGGAAAACCAGATGTGACTGAGCTACGGAAAGCAATTCCAAATCAATGTGGAATCAAAGGGGAATGCATAATAGGAGTACTTGATGATAGACATATTTTGATATGTTTGAATAAGATGGAGGATTATGTGCGGTTGTTATCAACCACTGCATATCCTATTAAAACAAAGGACAGGTTGTGGCGGATGAAAACTCTTAAGTGGGATCCTTGGTTTATACCAGATATTGAAACCACTATTGGAGTTGCATGGATCTCATTACTGGATTTACCCCCAAATATTTTTGCAAAGGAGCCTATTTACTTTGTTGCTTCTGTAGTAGGTAAACCGTTAATTGTAGATATGGCTACAAAGAATCATACAAGACCAAGTTATTCTAGAATCAAGGTGGAAGTAGATTTGATAGCTAAATTACCTCATAGGGTTAAGATTAATGAGAAAGATGATAGTACTGGAACTATAAGGTCGAAGTGGATACACATACAGTATGTTCATAAACAAAAATACTGTAAAGAGTGTTGTTTACAAGGACATGATGAGGCTACTTGCTGCAATATGCATCTAAAATTGTATGAACAGGAAAAAGCAAACAAAGAAGATAGAGGCAACGGTAAGAAGGAGGGGAACAAGGAAGTAGCAAAGCAAAATGATGAAGTAGCTGAAGGATTGATACAAATAATTATCAATGGTTGCTTAGAAGAAATAAGTAATAAGAACAAGTATGGTCATATATTGGGAGAGAAATCAGACAAGAAGGCAGAAATTCAAACATCAAATGCCTTGGATGCTTTGAAACAAGTAGAAGTAGAGGGGCACAACAATACCAACAAGAAATAGGTGCAGGAAAGTACAAAGGAATGGGTCACAAAAAGTTTTGGAAACACAGGAAAAGATGTAAAAGCACGGAATCAAAGTAGAAGAAAAGGTGATGAAGGGCAACATCACGTGAAACATATGGACAGTAATAACAAGCAAGGGGAATCACATGTACAAGAAGAAAAAGCAGCAGATAACACAATTCAAAAAACTAGTAATAATGGAGGATACCAAGAGTAAAAATCAAGATGTATTGAAGGATATTATTCCATTGGAAATTGAAGCAAGGAACATGATAGAGGGGGTAAATAACAAGAAAGATGATATGGATGATGAACATACGGGGGATACTATTAAAATGCAGCAATAGAAGGAAGTCTATCCCCAAAGCATGCTAATGTTCTAAAGACAAAGTAGGGAAAGCACAAAAAAAAAGAAATAAAGTTGGTACTACAGTAGCAAGCTCAATAAGGACAAGGAGTAATATTAATAAATCTGTGTCCAAATGAATGCATTAATTTGGAACATTAGATCTGTTAATACACAAAAAGCTTTTACAAGGTTGATAACAATGCACAAGAAGTTTCAATTTGGGTTCATAGGTCTTATGGAACCATTTCAAGAAAGTCACAGTATAGAAGAATATAAAAGAAGACTTTGACTACAGCATGCTATTTTAAATATTTCAGAAAAAATGTGGGTCTTTGTGGACTCAACAATGACTTTTAGTGTTGTTACAGATGAAGAGTAGCAACTTACACTTGATTTAGAAAATCAGCAAGCAGGAGTTGTGGTAAAAGTAACTTTGGTGTATGCTAAATGTAGTTGGAATGAGAGGATACAATTGTGGAAATCATTAGAAGATATTGCAATGACAAATTAGGATCCTTGACTGGTAGGAGGAGATTTCAATGTTATAAGAAATGAAGAGGAGAAGTTAGGTGGTTTACCAGTCACAGTAGAGGAGACATAAGATTTTAACTAATGTATTAATATATGTAATTTAGAAGAGGCAGCTTTCAAGGGCAGTAAATTCACTTGATGGAACAGCAGAATTGATAGATACTGCATTTTCAAAAAAACTGGATAGGGTCTTGGTGAATAATAGAATGCAGGAATTATTTCCAGTTATAAAGGTGGAGAATTTGATCAGAAGTGGTTCAAATCATGCACCAATGTTGATGCAGTTTAGTACTCAACAGGTTAACTTGACTAAACCTTTCAGATTCCTTAATTTTTTGTTGTAAGAAGAATCATGTTTAGAAGTGAATAGAAAAAATTGGAGTATTTATATAGGAGGTAATCCCTTTATCATATTCTATCAAAAACTAAAGAAAACCAAAGTTGCATTAAATCATTGGAGGAAGCAAACTTTTGGAAATATTTTTCAAGAGATTGCTACTCTTGAGGAGGTAATAAAGGTAAGGGAAAAACAGTTTGAAGAAGATCTTTCTGGAATGAATAAATCTAATCAGTTTGAAGATGATCTAGCTATGCAATTGAAAAGAGAGAAGGAATTCTGGAGACAGAAGGCTGGATTTGAGTGGTTCAAAGATGGGGAGAGAAACATAAAATTCTTTCATGCTATAGTCAAAGGAATAAGAACAAAACTTAAGATATATAGAATTCAGAATGGTGAAGATGAGTGTCTAGATAATCAGGATGAAATAGCTAAGGCTGTAACTCATTTTTATCAGAGTCAATTCAAGAAGAAAGAAGATTCTGAGGATTTTTCTATGACGGAGGTGTTGCCAAGTGCAGTGACAAATGATCAGAATTTGGAATTGAAAAGAATTCCAACCATTTATAAAGTAAAGAAGGCAGTAATGGGTTTGAATAGGAATAGTGCAACTGGTCCTGATGGTATGACAGGTGCTTTCTTTTAGGATGCTTGGGAAATATTATCAACTGATTTACATCAGATGGTAATAGCTTTTTTTTGTGGGGGAGAGCTTCCCAGGTTTATCACTCATACTAATCTAGTACTGTTGCCTAAGAAACTGGTGGTGAATAATTTTTCAAATTTGAGACATATCTCACTTACCAATTTTGTGAACAAGATATTCTCCAGAATTATTCATGAGAGAATCAAGAGTATTTTGCCAGAAATTGTTTCAGAAGAGCAGGCTAGCTTTGTTCGAGGCTGAAGCATAGCAGAGAATATCTTGATTGTACAAGAAATATGGCTGAAATCAGAAAAAAAGGTAAAACTTTAAATATGGTGATAAAATTGGATATGATGAAGGTATATGACAGAGTTGAATGGCTGTTTTTGAAAAAGGTCTTAAGAAAGATAGGTTTTTGTGAAGAAATTATTGACATGGTGTTCAAATTATTATCTAATAATTGGTATTCTATACTGATGAATGGACAAACTAAGGGTTTCCTTAAATCCTCAAGATGTCTCAATCTAGGGGATCCATTGTCTCCTACATTATTCATCATTGCAGCTGAAGTGTTATCTAGAAGTTTAAAAGAGTTGATGATAAGGAAAGAGTTCAAACTCTTTGGGATGGCTAGAGGTAGTCCAAAAATTAATCATCTTGCTTTTGCAGATGATATGATCATTATGTGCAAAGTTGAGTTAGTAACTATGCAGTTAGTGACTAACACATTGGAAAAGTATGAGAGGGTTTCTGAACAGAAGATCAATAAGGACAAGAGTTCCTTATATTTGCATGGATATGTATCCAATGGAGTAATAGTTATGGAAAATATGGCTACAATTATTTTAAGGAAGGAACTCCCTTTTAATTATCTAGGTTGTCCTATATTATACATGAGGAAGAAGAAGGTGTACTATCAATAATTAATAAATAGAATCAGTAGCAAGTTATAAGCATGGAAAGGTAAGCTCTTATCTTTTGGGGTACGGGCTATTTTGATTAAACATATTTTACAAAGCATACTAATTCATTGTCTATCAGTGATGAGCCCTCTAAAAAATGTCCTATCTGCTATTCATAAAATTTTGGCTAAGTTTTTTTGGAGTAGTACAATATTAGATAGAGGTAGACATTGGGTTGCTTGGTCAAAATTGTGCTTACTAGAAAAAGAAGGGGGATTGGGGTTCAGACTGTTGCAGGATGTATCCACAACCTTGTTTTATAAATTATAGTGGAATTTATGGACTAATAAATAAATTTGGAGTAAGTACATGATGAATAAGTGTTGCAGGAAAACCCATCCCAAGGAAGTTATATGGAAAAGTGGAGGGGGTCCTAAGTTTGGAAGAAGATGTTGTAGGTAAGAGATCTCACGGACCATATTATAACTTGGAAGATTAAAGGGGGGATACTTACATTTGGAATGAAAACTAGACTGTTATTAGAGATTTATATACCTTCATGCATGATAGTAAGGATTAGGATGATATACATGAGAAGGTTAAGGATCTGATGCTTGATGGACAGTGTAATGCAAATTTGCTAAAAGAGTTGTTTATAGCAGAGATAGTAGAGCACATTCAGCAGATAGTAACACCTTCTCAGCAGCTACAGCAGTATAATAAAGTAATAGAGCATAGACTCAAAAGAAAAATTTAGTGTGAGCACAACTTAGCAATATGTGAGATACAAAGAGTATCCTAATGAGATCTATAAGCAGATATGGATAAAAGGTGTTCCCTTCAAGATTTGTTTCTTCATGTGAAGAATGTAGAAAGGCAAAATCTCAGTTGATTCTACTATTAGAAGATGGGGAATAAAGGGACCATCCAAATGTTGGTGTTGTCAGAATCTAACTCAAAAGACTATGTCTCATGTGCTACTAAGATCTTATACTGCTAACAAAACTTGGTCCTATTTTTTTTAGCGGGTATTAATAAACAAGAGTTGAGTTTAAGAAATACAATTCTCTCTTGGTAGGAGGCACAAGTAAAAGAAAGAGAGGAAGTATACTTTAGAGCAATTCCTGGGATGATTATGTGGGAACTGTGGAAAAGAAGGAATTCTTTGAAACATAATGGCAAAGGAGTAACAGTGCAGAGGCTAATTTTCAATGTCACAAGGCATATGAGAATGCTATTGAAAGTGAGAAAACCAGTTGTAGACTTTACGTTGGAATATCCAGACCTTTTAAAGTAGTTCAATCAGGTGAAGCCTAGACTAAAAGCAATTCCAGTTTTATTGGAACTACCAGAGACAAATTGGGTGAAGTATAATTCTGATGGTGTTTCTAGAGGAAATTGTGGGAGTAGTTCTTGGGATTTTTGTCTTGGGGACACATAGGGCGATTTGATGTATGCAGAAGGAGCGATAATGGAAGAGACTAATAGCATGGAAGCAGAGGTTATGGCTATTCTACAAGCAGCATTACAATGCAGTAAATCAAGGCAGATAAAGGTTATCATGCAGACAGATTCACTACTTGCGCAAAAATTATTAACAAAGCAATGGAAAGTACCATGGAAAATAGCCGATAAAATCAGTCTAATATGGCAGGTATTATCAGCTAAGCAGGTACATTTTCAACACATATACAGTGAGGGCATCAATTAGTAGATTATCTTGCAAATTTGGCTCTAGAAAAGCAGGAATTCAAGTACACAATATTCAATTAGCTACCAAGTATAGGAAGGAGGATTTTAAATAGTGACATGAATCAATGTCCCTACTTGAGAGTGTCATTGACAAAGAGGTACGAAGGCTAATAAGACAGGGTAGATTCAAGATAAGTAATTCACATGCTACATATTTACAAACAACAAAGCTTTACAAAAAAGGGGAATTACTACTTAGACTATCTACACCAGCCAACAAAATCAGATTTTCAGTAGATTGGGGGGGTCACATGGTCAGATTGTCAATGCATATGGCTGAAGTCATTGATAGCATCTAATTACATGTGGGTACGAGATTCTCATAATCTCTCTCCCTGCCATAACTACACATCCAAAGAGATTCAGTTGAGGGATAAAGCAAATCAAGATTGGAAGTATAAGAGTGGGATCTGTTACCTGGATACAACATCAATCATCAGAGGACGAGACCCAAGTTGTTAGCACCAAAAATCATCGATTACACCCTAACACTGAAAAAACCCGCTAGAAGGAAAGAAGAGCATGGACTAAGCAGTAACGGAAAAGATGATAATAGCCAAAAAAATAGAAGCAAAAGGCTTACTCTTGCAAGCTGGAAAAGAAATCAAGCTAGATAGACCTAGGAAGGGTGTTAATCACCCAAAATAGAAGTAGTTGAAAATGGAGATTCTTGAAGACAATCATAGAGGAGGTGGTGAAATAAGAGTGAGCTCAACTAAGCTCCAATTTAGAAACCCTACTCATTTTATTTCCTTTTTCTTTTGGACCAGGTCAGCATGTAGACTGGTCTAATTTATATGTTGATCATTTTTGTAGTTTGTTTGGATGGTTTGATCCATTCATGTTTGGATTGAGTTAAATAATTAATAAAAATCCAAATTAAATAAAAAAAGCTCATGTTCTTGGTGTTAACCCCAAAAGGAAGGCATTTAGACACGCATAGTCATAATCATAATCACAAGGTAGTAGTTAATAACTAAAACATGAATAAACTTAATTATATTAATAAAAAAACTAAAATTTGAAGTTATAGAAGCCCCTTAATCCTCCAAGATGTCCAAAGATATGTAAAAAACGTGTACAATGTTGTATTTATAGCACAAGGTAAGCCAAAGCCATGTAGGAGTTAGAATCAAACAAGAATTGAGAAGTGGAGTAGAGGATGCACCTCACTAGGTAGATCACCTCTCCATCCAAGGCTCCTCTAGCTGTAGAGCCCTTCTCCGGCCAAGCCTCCGCGGGCTTATCTATGTGGTCCCTCTGAAAGTTGCTTTCGAAATTTTGTCTGAGTGTTGAGTGCCTCCTTCCATCCCTTGTCTTGTGGTATTATTTACCTTTAATTTTTAGCTTATTCAACATTATAAATATTCCTACATAATCACACCCCATGAGTTAGAGATAATCACAACACAATATCCATGACGATGAATCAAATCAAGAGCTAAGACTAGGTTAATTCACATTGATCTTTAACTTTATGTTCTGACTCTTAACTTAATCAAATTGAACATTACATATTACCAACAAGTCATTTCACTTATAATTACACATTAAAACTATTTGGAACATATTAAACACAATAGAATCCAACAAAATCAACTAGACAAACACCTAGCTCAACCTAGTAATGCTAGTTTCCACGACTAAACTCTAAATGACTCCTTTAAGTACAAACTTGCTTGGAATTCACTTTGAACACTATAATCACATACATTGACACTTAGATGCACATTTATCTCATTATAAACTCATATAGCATACGAATCATCCTCAAAACAAGGCTAAAACGACTAGAATAGTGACACTAAAATGCATAAATGCACCCAACATCACCACCCCACACTTAAAACCTTGTTCGTCCTCAAACAACTCTTCACTCTAATCATCATAGGTTAAGGAGAATCTACACTTCTACTATATGCAAGACACTCAAGCTAGTACTATAATGATTACACAGAATGCAAGTTTCTTCACTAAGCATGTTATACACAATTAAAAGCTAATGAACCCTACTCCAAAACATCCTAGTCTCAAGAATTGACTCACCTATTGCACACTCATGAATATTTCTCAATTAAGAACATCATACAAATCACTCATATTCATCAAACATGTGCCTCTTACAATAAGAGAGTTACCCATAATCACTCACAATTACACAATTTATAGCATAATGGGTACAAGAATCAAATTACACTCACTCTCACAAGGAATTCACAAGTTACATATAATGAACCTTAGGCTTACCCATAGTGTAGTGCTCTACTAATATCAAAATAATGAACCGAGAATCAATTAGGTCTTTTTTGAGTTGTAATGTAGTCTAAGGGATGGGTAGGAACTATTTTGGACAAAAATAGTGACTATCTTCCCTAAGCGCTTTAATACATCACTTTTTACAATTAAAACCAATCTCCAACAATCGAATTATACCATTTTTGTCTACCCCTTTGTTTTGTTTTTCACCCCATTTTATTAAGCTCATTCACAACACTATGGTGGGAGTATTTTATGCAAAACTCAGTCAATTTGAACAAATTTTTATTCTTTGTCATTACTCAACTCCCCACCACAACACATAATAATTATCTTTGAACACCAATAACTATCTATTTAGGGGCTTCAATTTCACCTTTTTCTTCTTCAATTTCACATTCTTAGCCCAATTAAAATTTCATTAAAATTCCTAGGAGCTTTGGATAAAATTATGGTCTATCAAATAAGGGTATTAGGCTCTATATGAGGCTACCAAAGAAAAAGCTAAAGGCTCAACGGGGCTGACTAAGATTAAGCATATAGGTAGGTAAAAAATAAGGTATAAAACATGGCTATTAAAGAAATGACTATATCATCTCCTAAACCCACACTCTTTGTTTTGCTTTGCACATATATTGGGCAAGTTCTAAATATCACATACAACAAAGAATACACAAATACCTTACACACACATGACACATGCTTGACTCACATAGGATCATCATAGACTCTTAACCAAACAATTGCATGAATTCAAATTTAACCCAGAAAGTACGAGAGTCAAAACCTTGATCCTAAGAGTCTCAAAAGTAGCAATTCTCTTATTCAACATGCTTTTAGAAACAAACACTTACACCATGCAATCAAAAATAGAAACAACAAGAATATCTTACACAAAAAAATTTTAAATTGAGACAAAAATTAGGAATTTCCCCCCACCCCCCACTTAAAAATCTATTTTTTCTCCAAAGTGTACTTAAAAGTAAGAGATAGAAATACTCCCTGAGGCCTCTAGGCCTAGGTAATAGCATCTTTACACATAAAGGAGGTCCATAGGACCCCATACTCAGTCTTTTTCATGCTACTTATCTTAGGTTTCTTGTACTCAAACTTCTCATCAACCTATGACTCAATCAAAACAAAAACTACGTGAAGTAAAAAAACTAAAAACTGAAAGTAAAACATACCTACTTAACTTGGGTTGCCTCCCAAGCAGTGGCTGGTTTAGTGTCATGTCACGACCCAACTAACAATTTAGTCATTCTCTTTTCTTCTCTTTATCACACTTGGTCTCCATCTTTTTATTCTTTTCACCCCTCTTGGGTGTGAACTCTCACGGGTACCTGATTTTTTGAATTTAGCCTTTTCAGGCCCATCAATTTCCATCATGTCTAGTTTAGGTATTAGAGACTTAGGTTGCTCAATGAGGATGTTAGAAGAGGTCTTTTGTGGACTAACCACCCTACACTCATCCCCTTCAATAACAAAAATCATGCACAAGTCTTTATAGTGGGACAGTGTGTCAAGAGGCTTATAAACTTTAAAAACTGCCTCTTCATCCTCTAACCTCATTTTAAGCGTACTCTCTCTTACATCAATCAATGCTCTTCCCATTGCTAAGAATGGATGCCTCAAGATGATTGGTACCTATTTGTCTGCCTTAAAATCAAGAACAATAAAGTCAGTAGGAATAATAAATTTACCAACCTTTATGAGGACGTCCTCTATGATTTCTTCCAGATAGGATATGATCCTGTTTGGCAACTGCAATAACATAGAGTTCGGTCTAGGTTTTCCTAAGCCCAATTTATTGAACAAAGATTGATAGTTCCCCATAAGTCACTCAGAGCATGGACCACTTCACTATTACCTATCTAAATAGAAAGGGTGAACATCCCTGGGTCCTTAAGCTTCTTAGGCATTTTTTCTGTCATCACAGTGCTACACTCTTCAGTGAGTGCTACCATTTCCACATTCTGTAAATTTACCTTATTAGCAACCATATCCTTCAAGTACTTAGCATACTTTGTCATACCCGACAAAACATCTAACAAAGGTAAGTTAATGTGAAGCTCTCTGAACGTGTCAAAAAACTTCTTGAAATAAGAATCCTCCTTCGCTTTGATGTAATTTTGTAGGAAAGGGAGTTTGGGTATCTGCTTTTCTATTTTTGTAGCAATTTTTTTCTTTGAGTACTCAGACTTTCTCGAATTTTCATCAATTATGCCATTTACCTGTGGGAGGTCAAATCTACATTTACCTCCTTTGTTGCATTAGGAGGTTCTTTATAAAGCTTTTTATCACTCTTCAATGTGATTGCCATAACTTGTTTTGAATTTTCTGTATTTACTAGAAAACCACCTTAAGGCCTACTATTTAATACTTGTTATAACTACCCTAATTGTAACTCTAAGCTTCTCTGAGATGCTTGCTGATTTTTTATATCTGCAACCAACTGTGTCAGATTAGCTAGAACCTGTTTCATTATCTCTTCCAAGTTGCTAGCTGACTGATTTGGTTGAGCCTGTTGTTGCTGAAATTGTCGTGGTGTTTGGGCTTTCCATGGCTGATTTAGTGGCTGAGATTTCCACTTTATGTTGTAGGCATTACCGTAATAGGCCTATAAATATTACCTACATACATCACAGATTCTGGATTTGATGCACACATAGCAGTTTCATGGACACTATTACCACAAACTTTACACCAACCTGCAGCTTGTTGGATTGTATTGAATATGGCTACAGGCTGCGCTACTCCTAACTTTAGATTGCTTATTTGCTTTGGCAATGCAAAGATCTGAGCATATATGGTAGTGAATTGGTCAACTTCCAATACACTTGCAATTCTTTTCGTAGTGCTCCTCGAGTCTAAATGCCATTTTGGATTTCGTTTGGCTATGCGGTTCAGTAAAGTGTACAGCTTATCATAAGTCATCTCAAGAGCTTGACCACCTAAAGATGAATCTAACAATATTTTCGTATTATGGTCAAGAGCCTCTACAAAAGTGTGAGCAAGTACCTCATTGGACTGTTGATGTGTGAAAAGTCCCTAACAAGAGCCTTGAACCACACCAAGCACGATAAAGAGTCTCTTTTAACTTCTGTTTGAAGCACACTATCTTACTACAAAGTCTCATAGTCTTACCAGAAGGGAAGAATCAGATAAGAAATTTTTTAGTCATGTCATCCCATGATATGATTAAATTTGTCGGTTCTGCATTCAACCACTTTTTTGCTTCCCCAATCAGTAAAAAGAGGAACAAAGTCATCCTCACATAGTCTGCATTCACACCGGTAGGAATGAATGTGTCACTTATTTCCAAAAAAAATTGCAAGTCGACCTATGGATCTTTATGTGAAATCCCTGTGAACTATACACCGCTAATCAAAAGTTATACTATATTCTGTTTAAGCTCAAAATTGCCTCCAGTTGTCCACTTCTGAAATGGGGAGGTCAAATTGGTTAGAAATGGAGATTGCTACTTTCCTAAATATTCTGTGGGCTTCTTGTTCATCATCCATGATGGTAGGATTCTCTTAGTTATTTGCTATTTGTAGAATTTAGGGGAGAAGGATTACCTCTCTCCTATGCTGATGGAAAAGCTACTCAGATTCAGAGCTTGGTTCAACCAAGTCCTGATCCCTTGCCAGCTGACTACTTTGTAAACCTATTTCTTGTAAAATAGAACTAAGACCAAGCATAAAAACACCAAATAAATCTAAAAGGTAGAATAAAATAAACAGTTGCAAAATTACAAGTCCCCGACAACAGCGCCAAAAACTTGACAGCACCCAAGCGCACACTCAAGTGTACATGGTCTATCAAGTAGTAAAGTGGCCTTTAACAAAGCTAAGTATCGATCCTATAGGGACTTTCTTCAATAACAATTCAATTTTAGTTCACAGTTTAGACTAATTTGATCAAAGGTAACCGAAAAGAAAGTTTTGAATTTGTAACTAAAGAAAAGTAAACAATGAGTAAAGTAAAGATCTTGAAACAATCAATAAGAGAAAACCCAGTGTTAAAGCACTATTAAACAATCATACTATGTTGTTGAACTTCATTTGTTAACTTTCTTATTGTTGTTGTTGATTCATAAGGTTAATTGCATGATCATGGTCTCCCGACCTCTAATCCTTTACCTAAGTTGGACCTTACAACTACATCGTTGAGCGGAGATGTAATAATCCAATTTAGTTCTTTATTCCATCACCCTACATGTGAATCAAGTAAGTATCTAAGTACATCCCTATCCTAGACACTATTCCCTCTCCCGAGATCAAAAGGTAAACAATTGATGTATTTTTTGAGTGATCAATCCATTAAATAGTTAAATCAAAGATGAAAACACAATAAATAATGATAATCAAATTTAAATGACTTAAATCAAAACAATAGTACTCATGTTCTTGTCTTTAACCCCAAAAAGAGGAAGTTTAGCCACGCATAGTCATAATCATAATCACAAGGTTGTAATTAACAACTAAGGACATGAATGAACTAAAGTTATTTAATAAAAACCAAAAATTTGAAGTTATAGAAGCCCCTTAATCCTCCAAGACGTCCAAAGATGTGTACAATGTTGTATTTATAGCATAAGGTAAGCCAAAGCCATGTAGGAATTGGAATCGAACAAGAATTGAGCAATGGAGTGGAGGGGGGTTCCCTAGGTAGAGCACCACTCCATAAAAGTATCCTCCTACTGTAGAACCCCGCTCCAGCCAAGGCTCTGTGGGCTTATCTATGTGGTCCCTCTGGAAGTTGCTTCCAAAATTTTGGTTAAGTATTAAGTGCCTCCATCCATCCATTGTCTTGTGGTTTTGTTTCCCTTTAATTTCCATATTATTCAACATCGAAATATCATCATATTCAGAGTATGAAGCTTCATAAATAATCATACACCACGATTTAGAGACAATCACAACACAATATCCACGACGATAAATCAAAACAAGAGCTAAGACTAGGTTAATTCGCATTGATCTTTAACTTTATGTTCTGACTCTTAACTTAATCAAATTGAACCTTGAACATTAACAAAAGGTTATTCCACTCATAATTAAACATTAAAAATATTTGGAATACATTAAACACAATAGAATCCAACTAAATCAACTAGACAAACACCTAGCTCAAGCTAGAAATGCCAGTTTCCACAGTTGAACTCTAAATGACTCCTTTAAGTGAAAACCTATTTGGAATTCACTTTGAACATTATAATCACACACATTGACACTTATATGCACATTTACCTCATTATCAACCCATATAGCATACAAATCATCCTCAAAACAAGGCTAAAACGACTAGAATAGTGACATTAGAATGCATAAATGCACCCAACATCATACTACCTTTAATGATAATTGGTCAAGTTCAATTGTGTGCTTATTTGAGTGATTCATATAGGTCAGTGGTAAGGGTGTACATGGTTGAAAAACATATAGAGAATGAGAATCAAAATGTAGAAGAGGAATAACAAGGCATGTTTTATGATAAATTGGATGATCTGTACATGATTATTCCAGATGGTGATCAAACACCTAAGACCATTTTTGTGAGAAATACGGTGGGTATTATAACACCCCAAATTCTTGGTCCTTGATAATTTCTAAAATTTTATCCTCATTGTCCTGAGTATGACTCACCTTACGAGTCATAGCGAGTCTTGACGAGTCATTGGACCTAAACTTTAGCCTAAGTAGTGTGGATGAATAAGTTTTTTGTTCTAAGTAAGAGTGAATCACTACGATTTGTAAGTGCTCATTATGAGTCATTATGTACAAATCATAAGGTGACCAGTGTAAGGCCCAAGTGGTTTTGTCTTGGATATGCCTTCGACCCTACAAGTCATAGAGTGACTTAACGAGTCATATTAGGTGATTCGTTGGATCAATAGTATTTGTGTTCCCTAGAAACTATCTTGGCTATGACTCATAGTGATGAGCCTTAACGTATCCCTATAAGTCGTATAGTAAACCATAGTCACTAACGACTAAATTTTAGTTATGTAATTAAGGGCATCCTAGTAATTTCCCTCCTTTCCCACTTAGTCTCCATGAATTAAAACCATCTTTGGGACTTTATTATCCATTATTCACAATTAAAACTGTCTCAAAACTCCAAGGTTAAGATACATAGGGTTTCCAAGAAGTAGGTCATCCAAGGGGCTCAAGGGTTGATTTCTCTCTGTAAACTTGGATAATTCAGGCATGTTAATCTTCCCAAATTATTATTTTATGAAAAACATGTATTTAATTGTTTTTATTGGATGGTTTTTAATGTGGATTTCTAACATGGTTGAGGGTTTTGACATGGTTGCTCCTTGATTTGCTTTTCGATGATTTATTATACATTATTGATGTTTTATTAATGGCTTTTAACTTTTGGGGAGCATAGGTATGGTGAATATACTAAGGGGCTATGGATTTTCCCAAATTGATTCTTTGAAATTGGAATTGGTTTTGAATAAATAGTGTTCCCTCTACCTACTTGTGTAAATAGCAATGAATTATGAAATTGTCACTTGGTTTGACTTGCTCACCTATGTTGTTGCATTTCATAATTGGTAAACCAAAGAACATGGATTTTAAATGCCTTGTTCACCATGATATTAATGAACAAAGGGGGCGAGACGTTCACCCATGTTATTTTATATTAGTGAATGAAGAGTATGAGGCATTCCCCCATATTTTAAAATGATTGTTATGGAATTGAGATAAGCTTGCAAGTGTTAGGTATAAAGATACCCATAGTGCCTTGGTGGTTGGTTTATTTATTGATAAATAGGTTATGTTAAACTTGTTTTAAATTGGGGTTAATGGGGATTATGTAGCGTAGCCGTGAAGATGTGAGTTTTGGATGACTTGTACTGGAAATTCGTGTTTTCAGACATGAGGTTTGGTCTTGATGACCTGTGTGTATATGTCACACTTGATATATATTTTAGGATGACTAGTTGCCTTGATGGTTTTAATTTTCCCTTGGATTTTCTTTGATTCATACGGCTAACACGCATTGGATCTTTTTCAGTAGGGGGAGTTGAACCCATATATCTTATGGGTGCCTATTATGACATTTGAGCTACATAGTCTAGGATAATGTTTTACTTCATACTAAACCTTGTTCCCTATACCGACATATTATTTATTCATGTATTATGATGTGGTTCATATGGTATTTGAAATGGTTTTGATTTAACACTTTTTTCTCCCCTATCCCTAGTTACATGTTATTGTTCACCCTACTAACCATCTCTAGATGTTGTATCCCCACGCGATAAAAGCACCAAAGATACTTCCACTTTTTCTGTACATAGTTAGGTGGGTCAGCTCAATTTGTTGGTTCATCGATTTGTTGTGGTAAAGTTATGAGCTTTCATTCTCCGAAACACTTTGACATTTCATCAGTACCTTTCATAGATTAGAATTGAGAGCTTATATTTTCATCAGCATTATCATTGTTATTGTTAAAGTCGGGGGCATGTCCAACCAAGACTGGTTTTGGTTTTTCTTTGCATAGAGGCTTTGTTGGATATACTGTGGATTGGGTATTGTATTGGTGTAGAAACTTTTAGATTTCTTTAAGTATTATATTTCTTATTTTTTTTATATGTTTAGAGCTCAGCCATAGTTAGCTGTGTTATGTTCTATTTTAATAGGTAATGGGGGTGATATTCGGTCCTGGTGGACTTGAGATATCCATCAAGGCCAGGCCCTAGTTCGGATCATGATAAAGTTGGTATCGGAGATTAGGTTTGGTTTCATTGGGAAATTCACAAAGTCGAGTCAAGTGGAGTCTCTTTTATAGGTGTGTAGCATGCCACACATGTATGGGAGAGGCTACGAGGCATTTAGGAATATTTCCCTTTTCTTGTGATTTATTTTCGGTTATGGAGTATAAAGTCTTGATTCTCCTCTAATGTCCAATTGTTTGTATTTTATATCATGCCTCTCCAAAGATCTGTTGCTCAAGAAAACTCCTCAATCCTATTTGAGGACAATGTCAATGAATCCATCCTACTTATGAGGTCTATACCCGATCAATAGTTCCTTATTGTGATGGCTTTCATGGGGTTCACCTGAATTTCACTAGTTCTCCTCAGGGTGATATGACTAATGCTGAGTTCCACCATTCGATCTATTTGCTTACTCAGTTGGTGGCCTCTTAGTCTCGCCAGTCTGAGCATGAGAGTGATATTACTCCTTTTTCAGAGGTCACTAGAGTTGGCCAATTTATGAGGCTCAAACCTCTAATTTTCGTTGGTTCTAAGGTTTAAGAAGATCCTAAAGGTTTTATTGATGAGATGGAAAATATTTTCTATGTGATAAATGCCTCTAGCTCTGAGGGTGTGGAATTTCTCGCATATCAGCTGAAAGATGTGGCACATCAATAGTATGAGGAGTGGGATTAGTCGAGGGGTGATGAAGTGGAGATGGTATCTTAGAATGACTTCTCTAGTGCTTTCCTTGATCGCTTCTTTCCTCAGGAGTTGAGGACTGCAAAAGTTGGGGAATTTGTATACTTGAGGCAAGGAAGGATGACAGTGAAGGAGTATGCCTTGAATTTTCAGTAGCTATCTCGTTATGCCCCAGAGTTGGTATCCTCTATGAGATCTCAGATGAGGAAATTTTCTTTGGGGTTATCCCATTATTTGGTATTGGAATACAAGGCTTCTCTATTGAACAAAAACATGGACATCTCTAGGTTGGGGGTGTATATACAACAGGTTGAGGAGGGAAAAAAAGTAGGTTGAGATAGAAGAAAGGCAGAATAAGAAATTCAAGCACTCTGAGTAGGGTGGAGGTCAGCAAAGTGGTGATAAGAATGATAGGTAGTAGGGCAAGAGAAAGACATGGGGAAATTTTGGATCCTATTCGATGGCTAGTGCTTCATACCCTAAATTATCTGGTGATCGGCATTTCCAGAGAAACAATGGATTTAAGCCACAAGGTGCCCAATCTCAGGCCAGTGGGGCCCAGTCAGCTCTATCTCATCTTTTTTGTAGATTTTATGGATAGTTACACCGTGGTTTCTGTGATGGGGGAGAAATAAGTGTTTCAAATACGGCCAACCTGGCTACTTTTAGAGGAATTGTCTTTTAGGAGATGTTTCTATGGGGGAAAATAAGGTCATGATTGTTGTTTTTTCTTCTCCCGCACCAAAGGGTGCTACTTCTAGCTTTGGCGCTGGTCAGAACCATTAGTATTCTCTTACTATCCATTAGGATTCTCAGGCATCTCCTGATATTGTTATTGGTACGCTAAAAATTTTCTCTCCTGATGTGTATTATCTTATTGATCTCGGATCTACTCTTTCTTTTATGACCCCTTATATGGCTATTTATTTTGGTATTAGTCCTGAGTATATTTTAGGTCCCCTTTCTGTGTTCACCCCAATTGGTGACTCTATTATATCCAAAAGAGTCTACAAAGGTTGTGTGGTATCTATCTGTGGTACGGAGACATTAATGGATTTGATAGAGTTGGACATGCTAGACTTTGATATGATTTTGGGGATGGATTAGTTGCACTTGTGCTATGCTTTCCTTGATTTTCAGAATTAAAGGGTCAGTTTTTATTTCCAAAATGAGTCGGCCAGTGAATGGGAAGTTAGTTCCCTAGTGTCCAAGGGAAGTTTTATATCTTATCTTAGAGAACAAAAATTAATTTTCAAGAGGTGTCTCTACCATTAAGTGCATGTTAAGGATTTTATATCCGAAGGTCCTTTATTTTAGTCTATCCCTGTGGTCTGTGAGTTCCCCAAGGTGTTTCTTGATGATTTTCCTGATGTTCCTCCCAATAGGGAAATTGATTTTGGGATTGATCTTCCTTCAGACACTCATCCTATCTCTATCCCTCCTTAAAGAATGGCTCCGACTGAGTTAAAAGAACTCAAGAAGCAGTTGAAATATCTTCTTAATAAGAGTTCTATTCATCCTAGTGTTTCCCCGTGGGGCGGTCTCATGATCTTCATGCATAAGAAAGATAGATCTGTTTGAATAAGTGTAGACTACCACCAATTAAATAGGGTGACCGTGAAGAATAAGTATCCCCTTCCGGGGATTGATGATCTGTTTGATCGGCTTTAGGGTGCTAAGTTCTTTTCTAAGATTGACCTTCGGTTAGGTTATCATCAGTTGAATATTTGGGAGGTGGATGTCCTTAAGACTGCCTTACGAATCCGGTATGGTCACTTTGAGTTTTCGATGATGTCCTTTGATTTGACTAATTCCCCGATGGCATTCATGGATCTTATAAAGTAGGTTTTCCATCCGTTTTTGGACTTTTTTGTCATTGTGTTCATTGATGATATTTTGGTATATTCGAAAAGCAAGTCAGATCATGCCGATCACCTTTGTATAGTGTTGCAGACCCTTAAAGAGCAACAATTGTATGCTAAATTCTCTAAGTTTGAGTTCAGGTTGAATGTTGTGACTTATTTGGGTCATGTTGTTTCTAGCAAAAGGATCATAGTGGATCCATAGAAGGTTGTAGTGGTTAAGAAGTGGCCTAGACCCACTACTCTAACCGATATTCAGAATTTTTTGGGTTTAGCCGGGTATTATAGAAGGTTTGTGGAGAGTTTCTCTTCTATCTCTGCCCCATTGACTAATTGACTCAGAAAAAAGGTAAAGTTCTTATGGTCGGAAGCTTGTGAGGGTAGCTTCGAGAATTTGAAGGATAAGTTTACTTTAGCTCCAGTTATTATCCTACCCGAGGGTACAGATGTTTTATGATCTACTATAATGCATCCTGTCTGGGACTAGGTTGTGTGTTGATACAACATGGTAAGGTGGTTGCATATGCTTCGAGGTAGTTGAAAGTTCATGAGAAGAACTATCTGACGCATCATTTGGAGTTATTAGCTGTGGTTTTTGCTATGAAGATCTGGCGCCATTACTTGTAGGGGCTTCATGCTGATATTTACTCAAACAATAAGAGTTTGCCATATGTGTTCACCCGAAATGCCCCTACGAAATCACTTGCTGACAAGCTTTCAGATCTGTGACAAGCCGTCAATTTTTATCATCACCTGGGAGCTAAAATTAATGGGTTTCTGCCTAAGGATGACGACATATTCTGACAAGTCGTCAGATTTGTGACAAGCCATCAGAATTGTCGTTACTCAGTTGCCAGGCTGATATGCTGGAGTAAAATGGGAATAACTTTTTGCTCCGATATCGGATTTAGGAAAAATTGGTGGCATTGGAAAGAGGACTAAAAGAACTTTAGTTTGATATATATTTGATCCTCTGGTTCATAATGTAAAAGGAGTTATGGTCAATTGAATTTTATTCAAGTTTTGACGCTCACTAAAACTTGAATGATAGGAAAGATTTCTACTAGTCCTTGGGTTAAGGGACCTCTACGATCTCGACTCATGGAAAAATAGATTCACACACTGAATAAATGATTAAAAAACTATATTTTATTTGTATTTATGTCTTTTGGAACATCTACGCGTAGAAATGACGGTTTTCGTTCTAGCCCAAAATGCGGGGAGTTACATTATCTCCCCTCCGGGATCATTCGTCCTCGAATGATGGGTAGGAACTTGTTGAAGATTAAAGGTATGGAATAACGCGGACATGATGTTCCTTCTAAGAAAGGACATAACTGATCTGAAACATTTAAATTTCTATCATGAAACTTAATTCTGTGCAGACTTCACTTTTCTTGCTTCAAGAAGATGATTCGTGTTGAAAGTTTAGGACTCCCTTGAAATGTTCATGATCAAATCATAGATATTGAATTTGGAAGTGATAACTTATGTAAGTATGAATCACAAGACAGCAAGACTTAGATCGTACAAGGGTATTACACTGTCTGAGCTAAAATATTTGGAAAAATTTGAGATTATGCGCTGAACTCTTATGAACTAAGTCATGACTAAATAGATGAATCTGAAACATGATGCTTGGATTGAACTGAATTCTCAATTTACATGGATGGAATAGATTATCTCTTAGGATGGTCATACGCATGATACTTCGAATAGTAGGACCGGGTGAAAAGGTGGAAAACCATAGCAATTTGTCTGCCTAACTGTTAAACTGAATTTCTGGATATTCAGACTGAACTTTACTGGAAACTTATATGTAACTGGAGTATCTCTTCCACACCCTCTCTAAAGATGTTCTAGTACCATTAGGGAGTAAAGAATCTTGAGCATGAGTTACACAATGCATCCAACTATGGAATCACAACAATGACATCACTCCATAGCATGGAATATAAACATATAGCTCATAAACTAGGATAGAATTACCATGCCTTAGGAAATACAACTTCTTACTTTCAAGCTTAGCACACTTCTCGAATATCCCTTTACTATACTATTCTCATTAAATACCATATACATTCGATTCAACTTATAACTCTCATATGGGCATTTATAAATCTTTCTACTAATGTCTATAGTAGCTTAAATCCTCTCACTGTGATCAAGCCTAACTCCAATCACAAACTATAACATGCCACACTACGATACTAGTCCAAACCATATGATTCAACCTTCTATATCCTTTTAAAGTTCATCCTATGCATATCGTGCCTTACCACTTCAATGACTAACTCTGATCTCTTACTGTGGATTCACTAGCGCATATTGCGTTCCTCTACTTAAATCCCAATAGGTCATTCAAGCCTATCTTTATAACCACATATGAACTTTAAGATAAACACCCATAAAGATATACTTCACATATTCTTTAAACCACTATAAATATAAATCCCACGCGCTACCCCAAGAACATACACACACCAATTTCCACTAACCATCACATGTATTCAAGACATGGCCCCAGATCTTACTTTACACTTTTGGCCTTATCTAAAACAAGCATACAATGATCTTTCATAAACAAGAAAACATTCACTCATCACTACTATCATTACATAAGGAGGAGTCACTAAAAAATTAGAACCTAAGACTTTGAAGTATGGAAGGATACTATATGAAACTCAACACTTAACTGAGGCCCGAGAAACAGCGAATCAATATCAGGGATTCATCAGAGTGATCTGAATTGAGGGCATACCTGGCTATAAGCTGAATCTCACCAATCATTTGGCGTATAGCATGAGTTAGGAGAACTGAGCACACTATAAAGCGTAAGTACATAAGTCATGAACTGCATGACCTTAATTTGGAGTTCATAACATATGAAATATGATTCCGACTACTGAATGAACTAGAACTCCTCATTTTGGGACTGGAAGAGTGCATGATTTTCTATCATATGCATGAACATGAACCATGATCATGGAATTGAAATGTAAGGCATGAGTAGGTATTGGGATACCTGAAAAATACTGAGATGGGAATGGGTTGAGCCTCACCCTCATTTTCTGATGTTCTATATCATACTGACATCACCACTAGAATCTAAGAGCCTGGCTTAGTTATTCGTCCTATCATCTCCCTCTTAGCTTCAAGTCATCATCTTAAGTTTGAGAGATCTCTTTCTAGAATTTAAACTGAACTACACTTACTACACTCTAGGGTCTGGAAAACGACCATACACATAGATCATAGAACTTAACCCAAATGACTACACCTGAAAGTGGAAAACCCACTGTTAATACTACCTTCTGAGGTACACTCTATCTTTCTATAGCCATTAATAGTCATCATATAGTACTTGAACACTTACTAACTTCGAATCTTCATGAATATCCCCATAGTTGAAGTGCACATCCTCTAGTGCTTCTACTCTTATTTCTATTAGTTCAACCCTCAAAACTCAAACTTAGATTCCAACACTTAACATGGACATCACCAAGACTTTGATAAACCATGCTACTTTTGTCATAGCCTACCAATATCACGACCCCAAACTTATATCTCTCTACTATAAGGATCAGGATCATATCAAAAGGCTCCACACTATCAGTCAAAACTCCTTGGCCATTTTTAACACCATGTACCATCTAACTAGTCTTTCTCCACCTAGCAACTCAACGGTACCACTAGCCACATACAACATATAATAGCCTTAGAGAAAATACCGCAACCTCATATCACCCTGGGCATACTTTTTACCTCATACATACAATATCATACTTCATTATGAATCAAATAAATTTAATCTATTGCATACATCGTTCAAGCTTATTAGATTATTCCCATAAAACTAGTATTAATAACCAAGAAATCATCACATCCACCTTCATGGACACCAACTGTTCAAATTTAATGTCTAGTGCTAAACATGATATACAACCCAACCTGACACGCAATTCTCACAAATACTCATCATTAATCTTAAGCCATTATTCTTACATCCACATTCTACATTAAATTCAAGCCTATAGTCTAACATCAACCATTTACCACCAATGAAGAATGCAATATAATATACTAGTCCATCAAATTGGGTCAGTCTATCCAAATACCTCAAAAAATCTACTACATACCTTCTCACAAGTAGTACTAGTTTATAACTACCAATGAAAAGAAAGTCAGAGGGGGGAGGGGTAAAGTGACATAATAGACATGGTTAACCTTAATCTCAAATGATAAGTCCATATAATCTTATCTACTTATATGGATTTCTCACATCACATTTACTTACCCAAGCGTACATTTAGACTACCTTCAAATTCCACAACAACCATGAGTCTATAATTATAACTTACTGGCTCATCTAGCCATTTTCATACTTTAAGAAGACAACAATTCACCTTAACTAATAACTCCTCCTCTACCTTCTACTGAACTAAAACACAAGGATATATCACTTCAACTCAATATCATGCGAAAAGATTCGGCTATACATATATTCAACCAACACAAAAACAACAAGTTACTAGTGAATAGAAAAAGGCCTCACACGACTTTACTAGACTTTGATTTTTTTGGGTTTTGAACAAGAAAATGAGATGAATGACAAGGCAACTATGCTAGTGAAAAGAGCCCCACGCGTCTTCACTAGACTTTGAGTTTCAACAACACAATGATAACAAAATTTCAAAAGATAAAAACTTGACACACAATAATCAATGATCTAAGAATACATATCTTACTTTGTATGAATAAAAAAATCTAAGACAAATACTTCCCCCACAAACTACCATACAATCCACGCAAGCTACTAGCTACCATATTAATCTATCACTATAAAGGGATAGATCATCCTCAAACATTGGTTATTCAACAAAAATATTTATTTACACAAAAGTCACCCTCACTCTAACTTCTAACTTTGTGACTTCACATCACCAAATTCTTGGTCCAACATCACTACCAATAGGTCATGACACCGATACTTAACTTATACTACTACTCGGGTGGAAATATAGTTCCAATATTTTTCTACACATCATCCCCCTGAAGCGTGACATCTGCAACATAAATTTTGAAAAGGACTGAATATACTTAAAACTGTAGGCTAAAAAGTATGATCTCATCAGAATCAAAGTTCACACTAGAATAAATACACTCTAAAGAACTAACGGGCTCTTCTCAAGCCCTTGCATAATTTTAAAATCATATATGGCTCAATCAGAAAGGACCAGACCATTTAGACTCTAAACTTCTGAACTTGAATCACCCCAATAATGAGACATATCTGAGAATATTAAAGTAAGGAAAGAATTAGGATAACTTTAGTATCATATGGGCGACACCATAGCATGAATTAGAGTATGAATAGGAATATTCAGACTCCATAGCACGAACTAGAACATAAAGAAAAAGAGAAATTCCTAAATACCTTGTAGCCTCCTGCTTATAAGTATGGCGCACTACACACCCATAAATAAGACTCTACCTGATGTGATTTTGCAAACACCCTGGGACCATGAACCATGCTATGATACCAAGTTTGTCCCGACCCAAACTGGGGCCTGGCCGTGACGAACATTCCAAACCATGAAGGCCCAGAACACCCTTCTCTTTTTGGTAATCATGCACAACATTCATATAATAAAACAAAATGCAAAAATATAATTGAATACGGAAACATGGTCATACTCTGAATTTAATTTGATAATGAAGGATAAAACTCCAATATCAATAAAAAAAATATTTGAACTAGTCTGTGAAATCTCTACTACATAGAAAATAACAACTATCTGAAAACTGGGACAAGGCCTCAAGTATACCAAAACCATAATAAGTAATATAATCTAAAAGACATAGGCCTTCTAAAATAAAGAAGGCTCACCAACTGCACACATCACTGCTGTCTAAAAACTCTATGGCTTAGCAGGACCTCTGAACTGAACTTTAGACCCTGGGAGGTAGGGGGTCAATACAAATGTACTAGTAAGCAGAGTAAATCCAAAATAATAATTTGTATTAAACATATAAGAGAGTAATTTAAAATAGTTCATAAATATATCATATAGTAAGAAATCTCATGGGCATTTTCAAAAGATTCTGTAAAATCATTTGAACTCTGTGACACTCTTTATTTTACTTCTGCGCTAAGTGGTATACCCTACAATTCTATAATTCCATAGGCTATATGAAATCTTCTAGAAACTTGGCAGCCAAGCCCCCAACCCAAGTGTGCCGCAAGGGTTGGAGTCTCAAAATCTACAACGCCATACGGCCGTTGCCAGTGTACAATAATAATTTGCCCATATCAGCAAATACGATTTTAGGCTAAGAGTTACTTAAACTCAAGCCTTCTTTAGGTAACCACCTAACCCTCTTTATGCCTATTTTAAACTCTTTAAAACATATATTCTCTGAAAATATATTCTGAAAACATTCTCTGAAGACATACTCTGAAAACATACTCTGAAAGCATACTCTAAAAATATACTCTGTTATGGCATACATACTTATGGTATCATTATACCATTGACTTTTAAGTCACATCTCTGAGCCATTATTAGTATATTAGAATTGCTTTTTCCAAAATATAAATTTGGGACCACCATATCAATAAATTAGTTCAAAGCACCCTTTCCTTAAATACTCATGTAAACATATGTACACAACTCTCTTTAACAACATTTCAAATGATACAAGGTGGTCAAGTCAAAATTCTTAATCTTATGCAAATCTTTCTCTCTTTAACAAAACACATTTATATCAAGGAACTCCCTCTCAAAATCTTTAAATTATGCTCAAAATACTATGGTGTTTGAGTAAACTATTTTCAAGCCTTAAATCATGCATATCAAATCATTCACAATAAGATCACAAATTTAAAGTCATCATAAGAGAGGAATTTCATAATTTATGCTCTCAAACAATCTTCAAATTTGAATTTTTCATACATATACATATACATGTAAATCAATTTAAGGGAAAAGTCCTAAGGTCCAAATCAACAATGCATTTAAACATTTATATTGCATAATAAAATCGTATTTCAAAACCTCTTTCTAAAATCATTCTTGAAAATCTTTAAATCATGTTCTAGTGTTTCCAAACCCAAGAAGTTTTTAGGATAAACCCCGCATATCTTAAATTATAAGATCTGAAATATGAAACCTAGATCTTGATAGATAAAAATTGGATCTTGATTTGTTTCTTGGAGATCTTGAACTTAAGGCATGATTTTCTCGAATTTCTTGTTCTTGGAGAAAACCTTAATTTGATTTTATTTTGAGAGTGAAGAGGAAGTTTTTGATGTTGTAAAACTAATAATAGTTAATAAATAATACTTAAGAAGTGATTTAATTCATGTGAAAGGTTTTTGGAGTGAGGGAAAGACCAAAATATCCCTACAAAATCAATTCCCAGTTGTTAAAATTCTCAGCTGACGATCAAGGCTGATAAGCCGTCAGATCTGTGACAAGCCATCAGCTTTTGTCATCACTTGGAAGCTGAAATTGATGGGTTTCTACCTAAGGCTGATGACATATTCTGACAAGTCGTCAGATTTGTGACAAGTCACCAGAATTGTCGTCACTCAGTTGCCAGGCTGATATGCTGGAGTAAAATGGGAATAACATTTTGCTCCAATATCAGATTTTGGAAAAATTGGTGGCGTTAGAAAGCGAACTAAATGACCTTTGATTTTATATATATTAGTACACCCAGTTCTTCATATACAAGGAGTTATGATAGATTGAAGTTGATCCAAGTTTTGATGCTTACTAAAACTTAAACGATAGGAAAGCTTTCAACTAGTCCTCGAGTGAAGGGACCTCTATGATCTCAAATCATGCCTAAATAGATTGACACACTACATAAATGATTAACACACTATATTTGCATTGGATTTATGGTTTTTGGAACATCTACGCATAGAAATGATGATTTTCGTTCTAGCTTAAAATATGGGGTGTTACAAAGATGTATCATAATTTGAAAGAGATCTCTTGGTGGAATAACATGAAGAGGGAAGTGGTCAAGTTTGTGGCCAAATGTATGGTCTGTCAACAAGTGAAGGTTGAGTACTAAAGGCCTGGTGGTTTCTCTCAAGAGATTGAGTTGTTTGTATAGAAATGGGGAATGGTTAATATGGATTTTGTTACTACTCTCCCGCAGACTCATGGCTATTTAGATTATATTTGGGTCATCATGGATAGGATGACTAAGTATGCTCACTTTTTGCTGCTGAGGAATAATGTCTCTTCATAAGATTATGCCAAGCTATTCTTTGAGGAGATATTTAAGCTTCATGGTGCTTCAGTTTCCATTATCTTTTATCGTGGTACTCAATTCTCGTCTCATTTTTGCATTTTTTTCAGATATATTTGGGGACTAAGGCAAATCTTATCACTACTTTCCTTCCTCAGATGGATGGACAACTAGAGAGGACTATCTAAACTTTGGAGGATATGCTAAGGTCTTGTGTGATCAATTTTTGTGGCAGTTGGGTTGACCATTTGGCTCTTATAAAGTTTGCATATAATAATAGCTATCATTTGAGTATTAGGATGACTCCTTTCAAAGAATTATATGGTAAGAGGTGTAGGTCTCTTATTGAGTGGTTTGAGGTTGGAGAGAACAGGTTTTTTGGCCCTGACTTGGTTCACAAGCTATAAAGAAGGTGAAGGTGATTAGAGATAAGCTTAAAACTACCCAAAGTCACCAAAATTCCTATGTAGATGTAAGGCAAAGAGACTTAGAGTTTGATGTGGATAATTTGGTATTTTTGAATATATATCCCATTAAGGGAAAGATTTGGTTTGGAAAGAAGGAGAGGTTCAGTTCTCACAATGGTGGCCCATATCATGTTTTGAAGAAAAAAGGGAAGGTTGCTTATGAGTTGGAGTTTTTTTCTATTTTGGATTCTATTCGTTCAATCTTTCATGTGTCAATATTGAAGAAGTGTGTGGGTGATCCTTCCTTGGTCATTCCTTTAGATAATGTTGGTGTTATGGATTCCTTGTGGTACAAGAAAGTCTTGAAGGGGATTTTGGATCAACAAATTCATTGTATACGGACTAAGGAATTGGCTTTGATAAAGGTTCTATGAATTTTAGATCGGCAAATCCATCAGATGCGTTCTAAGGAATTGCCTTTGATAAAGGTTCTATTGAGGAACCAAAAGTGTGAAGAAGTTACTTAGGAATCCGAAGAGGACACGAAGTCTAAATACCCATTCTTGTTTCCTGCTTTGGATAATCGTGCATGAGTTATGTGTGTTCCTTAACATCTTTGTTTTTTGACCTTGTTAAAGAAAATAGTGATTAGCTTGACATATTTGTTTTCTATCTTTGTTAAAGGTAAGCGTGGTTGTATTGGAGTCAAATAATGCTCATAAATATCTTGTCCTATCATTCGAGGGAGAATGACCCTAAGAGAGGAGAATATAACACCCTGGATTCTTGATCCTTGAAAATTTCAAAAAATTTTATCCTCACTGTCCTGACATCCTATGAGTCGTAGGGTGCCTTGATGAGTCATTGGACCAAATCATAGCCTAACAAGTATGGGTGGATAAGTTTTCTATTTTAAGTGCAAGTGGCTCACTACGAGTCATTGTGTGCAAATCATAAGGTGGCCAGTGTAAGGCCCAAGTGGTTCTATCTTGGATACGACTTGGACCCTACGAGTCATAGAGTCATATTAGGTGTTGTAGGTCTAGTAGTATTTGTGTGCCCTAGAAACTGTCTTAGCTATGACTCGTATTAATGAGTCGTAATGTATCCCTACGAGTCTTATAGTGACCCGTAGTCATTGACGACTAAATTTCAGTCTTTTAATTAAGGATATCCTAGTAATTTCCTTCCTTTCCCACTTAGACTCCATGAATTAAAACCCTGATTAGGACTTCATTATCACATGATTCACAATCAAAACTCCAAGGTCAAGATACTTAGGTTTTCTAAGAAGTAGGTCATCCAATGGGCTCAAGGGTTGATTTCTCTCCATAAATTTGGATAATTCAGGCATGTTACTCTTCCCAAATTATTATTTTGTGAAAAGCATGTATTTAATTGGTTTTATTGGATGGTTTTGAATGTGGGTTTCTAACATGGTTGAGGGTTTTGACAAGGTTGCTCCTTCATTTGCTTTCCCTTGATTTATTATGCATTTTTGACATTTTATTAATAATTTTGAACATGTGGGGTGCGTGGGTATGGTGAATATAGTAAGGGGTCACGGTTTTCCCCAAATTGGTGCTTTGAAACTGGAATTGGTTTTGAATAATGGTATTCCCTCAACCTACTTGTGTAAATGGCTTTGAATTATGAATTTGCTACTTGGTTTGACATGCTCACCAATGTTATTGAATTTCAGAATTGGTAAACCAATGAACATGGATTTTAAATGCCTTGTTATCCATGATATTAATGAACAAAGGGGGCGAGACGGCCCTCTAAGTTTTTGATATTAATGAACGAAGGGGGCAAGGTGTTCCCCCAACCTTTAATATGATTGTTATGGCATAGAGATAAACTTACAAGTGTTTGGTATGTTGATACCCATAAAGTGACTTAATAGTTGTTATGGGTCTTGGACGACTTGTACTGGAATCTCATGTTTGTCGACATGAGGTTTGATGTTGATGACCTATTTACACATGTCACACTTGATCTATATTTTGGGATAATAGTTGCCTTGGTAGATTTAGCTTTACATCAGATTTTCTTAGGTCTTGCAGCTGACACACATTGGGGCCCTTTCAGCAAGGAAAGTTGAACCCATATAGCTAGTGGGTGCCTATTATGACGGTTGAGCTACATAGTCCAGGATAATGTTTTACTTTATACTAAACCTTGTTCCCTATACCGACATAATATTTAGTTGTGTATTATGATGTGGTTCATATGGTATTTGAAATTGTTTTGACATGACATTATTTTGTCCCTTATCCCTGAGTTACATACTAGTGTTCGCTCCATGCGATGCAGGCACTGAAGACACTTCCACTTCTTCTGAATAGAGTTAGGTAGGTCAGCTTAGTTCATCAGTTCATTAGTTTGTTTTGATGAAGTGGTAATCTTCCATTCTCCAGAAGACTTGGACATTTCATTAGTTCCTTTCATAGATTAGAATCAAGATTTTACATTATCATTGTTATTATCAGAGTCAGGGGCATGCCCTGACCAAGACTGGTTTTGGTTTTTCTTTACATATAGGCTTTGTAGGATATATTGTGGATTGGGTATTGCATTGGTGTAGACACTTTTAGATGTCTTTGAGTATTATATTTCTTATTTTGTTATATATTCAGAGTTCAGCCATGGTTAGCTACGTTATGTTCTATTTGACTAGGTAATGGGGGTGATCTTCGATCCTTGGTGGATTTTTGAGATACCCATCATTGCCAGTCCCTGTTCGGATCATGACAGGTAGCTCTTCTCAATCAACACATACGGGCAATCGGCAAGATGATGAGTTTGGTTTATACAAGGGAATGTCATTCAAGAATAAGAAAGAACTAGATACTTGTTTGTTTATTGCTTGCTTTAAAAAAGATTTAAGATTAAAGAAGGTGATTAATTGAGCAAAGTCTTTTGTTTTAGATATGCTAATCTGGACTGCCAGTGGTGGTTGAGGGCTGTGAAATACTTAAGTTCTGACATATCCATCATTAATGTTTGTGAAATGTGTCATACATGTGTTTTGGATCATATTACGAGCCATAATCCTCACGCCACGGCCAAGGTGCTCGATAAATATTTTTAAAATAGATTACCCAATGGTAAAGTCCCTTCTACAATTGATACGCCCAATCAACTCCATATAGAATTGGGTTTTACGATCGATTATTGGAAGATATATATGGCCATGGGAATTGCAGAGAACTTGGTTAGAGGGACACTTGAGCAAGGGTATGCAGTCCTCGCTGCCTACCATTACATGCTTGAGTCCACAAATCCCAGAAGTAAGACGGCGTTGCATGTTGATGAAAATGGAAGGTTCAACAATTGAGAAAAGTCATAGCTATCGATGGGACTTTCTGAGGAGCAAGTATGGAGGAGTCTTGCTATCGGAGGTGGCACAGGATGCAGAGAGTCACATCTTTCCTATTTGTTTTTGTTTAGTGGACAAGGAATGTGATACCTCGTATGGATATTTTTTGAACAAATGTGAAGCTGTGTCAAAGATACCAAAAAGTTGTGTATTATTTTGAATAGGCATCCAAGTATCCAAAAGATGGGTTAAATTTTGACACGACCTAAATCGGGGCCTTTTCGTAATGGGAATCCCAACTCCAAAAAGGACTAAGGACCACCCCCATTACCCAACCCAATCGCCAAATTCATACCCTGAGTCAGATGAATTCTGAATGTATAACAATATAACGTATTTGTACCAACCCAGGTTCTAGGATAGGTCCATGACCGTGACCAACCCAAGCATGTCCCATCATCCAATAACCATGCCAAAATCAAACAATAACCAAGGAAAACTCAATAACTTAAAAGGATGGAGCAATCATAAATACAGTCAAACGGTAACAGCCCCAATACCAATGCCAATACTAAGGCTAACACTAATACCGACACCACCCATACCAACCTATAGTAATCCCACAAAGCCTCTAACCAAAAGTAAAACAATATTTGGTTGGGACATGCCCCTATCCATAGCCAAAACTAATCTCTATGAAATAACCAAAGTATGTAAAAACATCCATGACATGAAATAGAGGCTTTCAAAATATGGAAGCTCACCACTTCAATCCAACCGAGTTGATCCCAAATTCGATCTCTAAGTAGGAGGATTAGAATGGCCAATTCTTGCATTTCGTGGGGATACAGCTGCCCAAAGACGGGTTAGCAGGTGAACTCTAGCATGCACTCAGGATAAGGATAAAATAGTGCCAACTTTTAAAACCAAGTAAACTAACCAGATGCATTCACAACCATACATACATATATATATATAACTATGTTGGGAAAGAAAACCGGGTTTAGCATGCCATTTAAACCATTAACCTGGGTATGTATAGCTTAACCATCCTAGAACTACCCACGGGCTATATGGGTCTAGTGTAACCCCCTGAACGGGCCCCGATATAGGTAGCTTCATGAACCAGAGATACCATAGGAGTAGGGCATTCCTAAGTACCCTTCGCTCTTCATGATACATATATACAAGTGCACTTAAAGGACTCCCGTGTACCCCGTAAGTATCATATTTGGTCGCCATGACCAATCCTCATGTCAGCAAACATGAGTTTCCAGTGTCCGTCCATTGGACTCACACCTTCATGGTTAGCTATCACACTTCACTATTATTGCCCAATTAAAACCATTACAACACAAACACACCATCATTCCAATTATTATTAACCAAGGATATAAGTAGTGGTATCGTCATACCGACTATAGCTTGAAAGAGATGTCCTTAACTAACATTTTAAACTCAAGGGATTCCTATGTACCCAGAGATTACATTATCAAGTTGACTTTTTATAATCCCATGTACCCCACAAGTGTTTCATTATTAAGTTTGCTTGGGGGATTCCTTTGTACCCCACGAGGCGTTTAATTAGACCATCTAAATCTACCAAGACCTTGCCATTTAACCATTCCAAACCATTTAAGCCATTTATACCATTTAGGGTTCTATTACCAAGTTATACTATGCAATAGTTACATTAAAAGTCCAACATGGAGTAAAAGCATTCTCAGAGGCATTTTATCAAACATGTCGGGGGCATAGGATTTCCAAAGCCAAAACCAAGTACCAATTAACCATTCTCATGAAACCAAATATTCAAACCATCATAATAGTATGAAAACCATAATTAAAAGACATGGGAAAACCATAACCAACCATTATAACCAAAACCCCCAACATATATTTGAAAACCCAAAACCATACAACATTTATGCCATGAAAACAATTCATAAAATATACCTTTAGTTGGAACTAATAATGAGAGAGGACTAACATGCCTTAGATTATGAAGATGACAAAAAGAAATCACCCTTGTAAGCCCCAAATTGATCCTATTTATGAAACCCTGTCCTTCCTTGACCCAAGAGCCTTGAGAGAATTTGAGAGTGTTTTAAGAGAGTTTGAGTGATTGCAAATAGGTTAAATGATGTCACAAGAGTGATATAATTCATGGGGTCTTAAGAGGTTAAGAGGGAAAATGTCCAAATTACCCCCAACTTAAGCTGCTTAAAATCCCCGAAAGATGGTACAACCACCCCAAACCAATCGCACCCTACCATACGAGTGGTACCCAACACTCATACCCTAGGCCTCCCCTTAGACCCTAACACTGTCCAACATACGAACACCAAGCCAAACCATACCCAACCATATGATTAGTACCCTTAACTCGTACACACGACAGAATAGGATCTCCTAGGATAAACTTAGGACTTTATATGACTTAACATTATACGCTTTGTACCCCCATCATCTGACTTGTATGATCCAATCGTACCTTGGAAAGAAATCAACCAAACCACATTAGTTACCATATGACCAAGACCATCCTAGTCGTACCCTATCATATAAGAAGTACCCTAAGTCATATGATGTCCAGAAGTAAAAAATTCAGGAAACTTCTAATTATCAAAATCAAGGGTGTTTCAATCTTCCCCACTAGGTGTACCACCTCAAAAATAGGTCCTGAGATGTCACACGGTGCTCGATACTATAAGTAGCCTTAATCTAACCCTGTAAGCTTTCTACTAAATATGAAGCTCATAATAAAGCAAATATAGAATATAGTCAAAGCTAAAATGTGGAATTTTTTATGAGTTAAGCTGAAGCCATCTGAATATAATATATGAAAATATTAAATGCAAGAATCTAATCAATCAATACTGGAAATCTAAATCATATCTAGTAGTCTGACAAGCCTCTACTACTAATAACTAGAGAGTCACTGGGAAAAGTCCCTAGCTAACTCAAACTGACTAAAAAATACAGTATCAACTACTATAATAAACTACAAAATCTGAATGACTGGGTCCCTGAACTATAAGGACTCACCAACTTTTGGTATATAGATAGAGATAATCAAAATCACTCACGCTGCTGAAATTGAGCACTTGAACCTACATTATGAGACAATGTAGCACATAGACATATATGCGGATTAGTACTTCTAGATTGCACTGAGTATATGGGGGTGAATGCATAAGTAAAACAATGTCTCAACATCATCAGAGTTTGTAAAATAATGAATGCTAAATATAGAAGACTCACATTAGCTTGAATAACTAAAAACTGAGAATCATGATAATGAGACATGTTGTATAAATCTAGTGAGTCATAGCATTTAGTTTCTATAAGCTGTACTTGTATTCTATCTTGAAATCATGCTGTCTAAGTGTAGGAGGGACTCACTTCTATATATGTAAACTAAAAACTGAAATCTAGTAGCTAATGACTTAATAAAACAATATCTGAATAAAGTCATGAGCCTTTACACTTAGTTTCTAAAATCTTTTCCGTTAGTCTTTACTCTTTTCTGTAGGTTGTAGGTAAATACTTTTAAAAAGACTATTTTGTAATTCTTTACTATTAGAGAGGTTCTTCTAATCGACATACACTATGTGAGCTATCCTAGTGTCCAACTCTACTTCCCTTATGTAAAAACCTCAAGTTGGGGAGAGGTGTCATACACTTGCCAAGGAGTATAACCTAATCTAAGTGATCACATCTGTATCTATCATCTATATAGAAATAAGAATAATCTTATAATTTGTACCTACGTTGGCTCATAGTTATAGGGCATGTAAACACACCCAACTCGGTGCCAAAATACTACTCTCTTTAATCTGTATGCTCATTCTATAGGAAATCCACTTTTAAAACTATTATAAGGGTTTATAATACAACCCAATTGTGAATCCATTTACTGTAAACTAAAATTAAAACTGTAAACTGGATTGCATATCTAAGCTGAGATCAGAAGATCAAATTTTTGTTCAAAAACCTGAGTATAACAAATCATAGGATGCTTAAAGCATAATCATTCTTGAAATATCAACATTCAAACTAGGTCTTAATAAACCATGCATCAAATTCATGTCAAATCATAATAAAGTTCATGCTTAGTAATGAAAGCTTTGCAATTCAATTCTAGATCTGGAAATTTCTGCAATACGCATGAAAATACGAAAATAGCCATGCAATTCATCATCTCAATCACTTAAAAACTCATAATCATCAAATAGAAATATTTGTGTATGAACCCTAAATTGAAATTCATGGATAATCATACAAAATCATGTAACTTTGTAATTAAAAACTAGTTTTGGGCACAAGGATGAAAGAATTATCCTTGTTGAAAATCCCACATACCTTAATTGATGAATAATTAAAGAAGCTTGAACTTGAATTCCTATTTGTTCTCTTGAAGATTGATTCTTGAATTGGAAATCATGAATTTTGGGTTATCTTGGAAAAAATGGTGGAATTTGGATTTCTTGGGGATTAAGATTTGAGTTATAGGGTTTCTTAGAGAGCAATTTGATGAAAAGTGAGCATATTAGACTTAGAATAGGTTTAATTCTCTGTTATTCACGATTTGGGGGCTTAGGTAAAGACTAAATTTCCCTTTAAAAAATTTTACTCAGAACTAGAAGTGTCAATTTTTGGCCCCACCATGATGTGCCATTATCACGGTGGCTCACTGGAAAAGGGACGAGTGCCATTTCGGCCTCTGGCACAATGCGGTGTAATCGCGTTGTGCAACTGGAAAAGGATGAGTGTCATTTTGGCCTCTAGTGTGATATGGCGTAATTGCGTTGCACCACTGGAAAAAGGACGAGTGCTATTTTTCACTCCACCATGACTCAGTATCTGTCCAATTGGGAATTTTTTGGCAATATAGGTAAATCGCTTAGAGCTACTGGAAAAGGACGAACGGGAACTGGAACTTCTCTGCGACGCGGGCTAATCATGTGTCTCCTCTAGAAATTGGAATATTGTGAATTTGTTATTCTCTGGACGCGATGCTTATCATGGTGCTCTACTATTTTTAGTAAAATCTCCATAACTTCTCTATCGAGTATCAGATTAAGGCAAAATTGGTATCGTTGGAAAGCTGATTCAATTATTTACACATTGGTGGGTCTAGAGATAAAAAAAATTCTACTTGTATCAAGAGTTATAGACTTTTAAAGTTATCTCTGGACATACTAGGAGCTAAACTGAGCTAAGAAAAGTATAGGGTATTATAATATCTCCCCCTTGGGAACATTCATCCTTGAATGAGACTAATTAAATTGAAGATACTGAGGAACTGAGGCTATATGCTGGCATGCACAACCGAAACAACTACATTACTAAATCTAAAACATACTGAGCGACTGAACTAATTTATGAGTGCATGAATTTACATGAAAATAACTATATAGCTGAATCTGAGACTGGAAAAGAACTAAATTAAGGAGGACCTTTACCTTTGGCTGAATCTGAGTTTCTGGACAAAAGGTGAGAATACTTGGTATGCATGTCTTCTTATGCTTCCCAAGTAGCACCCTCAACAAACTGATTTTGCCACAGAAATTTGACTAAGGGAACTTCTTTGTTCCTTAGTCTACTGATCTGATGATCAAGAATCTCTACTGGAACTTCTTCGTATGAAAGGATATTCTGATTATCTGTGCTTTCTAGAGGGACTACAATAGTTGAATTATCCATGCACTTCTTCAATAAGCACACAAGGAACACTGGGTGAACTGAAGACAAGTCTGCAGGTAGATCAAGCTCATACGCTACCTTTTCCACATGACTCAAAATCCTAAAAGGGCCTACATACCGGGGATTAAGCTTCCTCTTTTTGCTAAATCTCTTCACCCCCTTCATGGGTGAAACCTTCAAATACACAAGATCATCTACTTCAAACTCAAGATCTCTCCTTCTTACGTCTGCATAAGATTTCGAATTACTCTGAGCTATTTTCAATCTCTCTCGAATCAACTAACTTTCTCCATGGCTTCAAACACCATATCTGGCCCAATCAAAGTGGCGTCACCTACTTAGAACCAACCGATGGGTGATCTACATCTCCGGCCATAAAGAGCCTTAAACGGGGCCATCTAAATACTAGAATGGTAACTGTTATTATAGGCAAACTGGATTAACAACAAGTGGTCATCCCAACTGCCTTTGAAATCTAGAACACATGCCCTCAACATATCCTCTAAGGTCTAAATGGTCCTCTCTGCCTGACCATCTGTGTGCGGATGAAAAGTTGAACAAAGATGAACTTGGGTACCAAGACCCTTCTAAAAGGCTTTCCAAAACTGAGAGATAAACTGAGTACCTCTATCTGAGATGATGGACAAGGGAACTCCAGTAAATCTAACCAACTCTTTAATATACATCATAGCATAATCTTTAACTATGTAGGGCATGTGAACTGGCAAGAAATGGGCTGATGTGGTCAATCTATCTATAATAACCCAAATCGAGTCATGCTGACGACTCGAATGGGGTAACCTAGTCCCAAAGTCCATATTCACATTTTCCCACTTCTAAGTGGGAATACTAAACTCATGTAATTTGCCACCAGGTCTTTAGTGCTCTACCTTAACCTGTTGATAAGTCGTACACTTGGCTAAAAATTTTTTTGATATCTTTCTTCATACTACTCAACCAATAGACTTCCTGCAGATCGCGATACATCTTGGTGGCTCCCTGGTGAATGGAATAACGCGCACCATACGCTTATGCCATAATCCGTTGCCTTAATCCGTCAACACATGGCACACATAATCTACTCTGGTATCTCATCACACTATCTCCCCCTTGGGAGAAAACCTCTACCTTTTGGTCTTTAACTGACCCTTTCAGTTTTACCAAACTAGGATCCTTGTCCTGCTTCTCTTTCACTTCAGAAACTAGAGAAGATTCTAAACTACTCTGAACCCAAATATTTCCTTCAGCTGAGTCAACCAACCTCATACCCAATCTAGATAACTAGTGAACTTCCTAAACTAACTCTCTCTTATTATTATCTACATAAGCAATACTGCCCATAGACCATCTACTAAGGGCATCTGCCACAATATTTGCCTTTCCTGGATGATATAACACACTTATATCATAATTCTTCAACAATTCTAACCACCTTCTCTGACGAAGATTTAATCCCTCTGAATAAACATATACTGCAAACTTTTATGGTCCATAAACACATCAACATGCACCCCATAAAGATAGAGCCTCCAGATCTATATGGCAAACACAACAGCTGCTAACTCAAGATCATAGGTAAGGTAGTTATTTTCGTGAGGCTTAAGCTATCTAGAGGCATAGACTATAAACTTACCTCTCTACATCAAAAAACAACCTAGACCAATTCTAGAGGCATCACAATAGACAATGAACCCATTTATACCATCAGGTAGCGCTAAAACTGGGGCTGAAGTGAGTCGAGTCTTCAACTCCTGAAAACACTTCTCACAGGAATCTGACCACTGAAACTTAACTTTCTTCTAAGTTAATCTGGACATAGAGGATGCAATAGAAAAAAAAACTTTAACAAAACATCTGTAATATCCAGCTAAACCCAAGAAACTTCTGATGTCTGATGGAGAAATGTTCTAGGCCAGTTTCTAATTGCTCTGTCTTTTGGGATCAACTCTAATATCATCACTGGAAATAATATGACCGAGGAAAGCTACTGAACTTAGCCAAAATTCACATTTGCTGAATTTGGCTAACTGGTGATCTCTAAGAGTTTGCAACACAATTCTAAGATGGTCTGTATGGTCATCCTCACTACCAAAATAGACAAGTATATCATTGATAAAGACTATGACAAACATGTCCAAATACTATTTGAACACTTTATTCATTAAGTCCAAAAAGGCTGCTGGGGAATTCGTAAAACCAAATGACATGACTTGAAATTCGTAATGACCGTAATGGGTTCTGAAAGATGTCTTTGGGATATCATATTCCCTTACTCTAAGCTGATGATGGTCGAATCTAAGGTCTATCTTAGAGAAATAACTTGCAACTTAGAGATGGTAGAATAAGTCATCAATCCTAGGAAGAGGATATTTATTTTTGACTGTGACTTTAGTCAGCTGATGATAATCAATGCATATTTGCAAAGAACCATCTTTATTTCACAAGAATAGGACGGGAGAGCCCTGTAGAGAGATATTGGGCCTTATGAAACCTTGATCTAAGAGGTGTTTAAGCTACTCTCTTAAATCTTTAAGCTATGCTGGAGCCATATGATATAGAGAAATGAAGATAGGCTGAGTATCTGGAAAAAAGTCAATACCGAATTCTATTTTCCTATCAGGAGGTACCCCTAGAAAATCTTTGAGAAAACAATTAGGAAACTCATTGACTACACGAACTAACTGAACTGTTGGATCCTCAAACTTAGTGTCCTTGACTCAAACTAGATGATAGATACACCATTTTTATATCAACGTTTTGGACTTAAGATAGGATATGAAATGACTCTTAGGAGACAATGAATTACCTTCCCACTCAAAGACTGGCTCATCTGAAAATTTAAACTTTACCACTCGGGTGCAAAAATCTATGGATGTATAACAAAAATAGAGCCAATCCATACAAAGAATAAGGTTAAAGTCGACCATTTCTATCTCTATTAAATTTGCTAACATAATTTTATGAAGGATAGTGATAGGGCACTTTCTATAGTCTCATTCAGCAACAATTTACTCACCCACTGGGCTAGAAACTAAGAATGCCTTAGGGATCTTTTCAGGACCTATTTCAAAATTTACTACAACTAGTGGGGGTCACATAAGAGAAATTCGACCTAGGGTCTAACAATACATAAATATCAAGATGAAAGACACGAAGTATACCAGTAACAACATCTAGTGAACTCTCTTACTCCTGATGGGATGGTAAAGCATAAAAGTGATTCTAGCGCTGACCTCCATCGGTACTGGATGATGCAACCTGAAGAGGGGCTGGGTGACCCAGAGGAGCTGGTGCACTAGTAGCCTGAGCCTGGGGATGAGCATCCTTAATTCTATTATTAGCATGCGAATAATATTTGATTCCATAACCCAACATACCACAACCATACCAATATTTCTGCCCCAACAAACACTCACCAAGATGATTCTTACAATACTTAGAACATGGAGGATAACTGGATTTTTCACTCACATTATTTTGAGATCTGGATATAGAATTCTTACCCTACTGCTCTTGTCTAGCTCTTAGGGTGGGAGCACTAGCTGAAGATGGCACTGGCATAGATGAAAAATTTTGGAACTGTAAATGATTTCCCCCTCCAAACTTTGTCTAGACATACTCAAATAATCCGATCCTAGCCTTTTTATTTCCTCTCTCTCTTCTCTTCAACTTTTCTGCCTCAATCTGTTCGGCATGAATCATCAACCTAGCAAGATCTATGTCCCCAATAAGCATGGCAGTCCTACACCTTTTGACTACCAAATCAGATACTCTAGTAACAATCTTACTCATACTTTCCCTAGGGTTAGCCATCGTATCAGGGGCATACTTAGACAACTGGTTGAACTTAAGGCAGTACTCTTTCACTGTCATTGATCCCTACCTTAGGTTCACAAAATCCTCTACCTTAGCTTCTCTCATTTCATACGGAGAAACCTGTCTACAAATACATCCTGAAACACCTGCCAACTTATAGGAACTGCATTCTCACCTCTACCATTCTTCCACATAACTACCCAATCATACACCACATCCTTCATCCAATAGGATACAAACTCTACACTGTCTTCCTTAGTAACATGCATAATCTTGGTGATCTTCCTTATCTCATCTAAGTAAAGTTATGGGTTCTCACCTAATTTTGACCTAAAGAACTCAGGCGGATTCATTCTCATGAAGTCACGAATTCTAGCTACTGCTAAATCCCCATTCTTCTAAAGTAGGACTACCACTTGATGGTTTCCCTAAATATTGGAAGTCATAGCCTAGGCCAATACTTAAAAGGCAACCCAAAATTCAGCATGAGATACATTCTTATTTAGAGGGCCAGCAGGCTGGGGTAGCTGGTTATCATTTCTGCGTGCACTAGCTCAACGAGGAGGCATATTCAACTATCATGTAAGAGCACAACTTAAAATCAAATAGAGATACTATAAGTACAATAGATCATGAATAAAGAGATGATTTCCTAAAAATGTCCCGTAGCCTCTTGCTCATAAATGTGGTGTGCTTTACATCCATGATCATGACTCTGCGCAACATAACACAGCTTGTCTGACTTCCTTGGTCTCTTATAACCTGAGACTCTAATACAAAGTTTGTAACACCCCAAAAATGGGTCTAGAGATGTCACACAATTTTCGAGAGTGCAAGTAGCCTCAAGCTAACCCTGTAAGCCTTCTACTAAATCTAAAGATCATAATAAAAGAAATGTAGACATCTAGTCAAAGATAAAATGCAAAATTCTGTATGAGCTAAGCTGAAATCATCTGAATATAATATCTAAAAATACTAAAGGCAATAATCTAATTAATCAATACTAGAAATCTAAATCATATCTAGTAGTCTGACAAGCCTCTACTACTAATAACTAGAGAGCTACTAGAACAAGACCCTAGCTGACTCAAACTAACTAAAAAATACTGAATCAACTGCTATAATAAACTAGAAAATTTAAATGACTGAGTCCCCAAACTATAAGGACTCACTAACTATCGGGATGTAGATGGAGATGCTCAAAATCACTCATGCAGCTAAAATTGACTGAACCTACATTATGAGATAATGTAGCTCATAGACATATATACGGATCTGTACTTCTGGATTGCATTGAGTATATGGGGGTGTGCATGAGTAAAACAATGTCTCAACAACATTAGAATTTGTAAAATAATGCATGCAAAATATAGATGACTAACATAAGCTTGAATAACTGAAAATTGAGAATCATGATAATGAGTAGCAAAACATGTTGTATAAATCTAGTGAGTCATATCATTTTGTTTCTAAAAGTTGTACTAGTATTCTATCTTGAAATCATACTGTCTAAGGGTAGGAAGGATTCACTTTTATATCTGTAACTGAAAACTGAAATCTAGTAGATAATGACTTATATAAAACAATATCTGAATAAAATCGTGAGCCTTTACGCTTGGTTTGTAAGAGCTTTTATGTTAGTCTTTACTCTTTTATGTAGGCTGTAGGGAAATAATTTTAAAAAAAACTATTCTGCAAGTCCTTAATGTTAGAGAGTTTCTTCTAACCGACATACACTGTGTGAGCATTCATAGTGTCCAACGTCTAGTTCCCTTATGGGAAAACCTCATGATGAGGAGACGTGTCATACTTTTGCCAAGGAGTATAACGTAATCTAAATGATCACATCTGTATCTGTCATCCATATAGAAATGGGAATAATTTGATAATCTATACCTACATTGGCTCGTAGTTCTGGGACATATAAACATACCCAACTCGGTGCTAAATTCTACTCCCTTCAATCTGTATGCTCTTTCTGTAGGAAATCCACTTTTAAAACTATTATAAGGGTTTATAATACAACCCACTTGTGAATTTGTTTACTCTAAACTAAAATTAAAATTTTAAAGTAGATTCCATATCTAAGCTGAGATCAAAAGATCAAATATTTATTCAAATATCTGAGTATAACAAATCATGGGATGCTTAAATGCATAATCATTATTGAAATATCAACATTCAAACTAGGGATTAGTAACCCATGCATCAAATTTATGTCAAATCGTAATAAAGTTCATGCTTAATAATGAAAGCATTGAAATTCAATTCTAAATTTGGAAATTTCTGCATTACGCATGGAAATACGAAAATAGTCATGCAATTCATCATCTCAATCACTTAAAACTCATAATCTTCAAATAGGAAATTTGGGTATGAACCAGAAATTGAATTCATGGGTAATCATACAAAATCATATAACTTTCTAATTAAAAATTATTTTTGGGCACAAAGATGAAAGAATTATCCTTGTTGAAAATTCTGCATACCTTAATTGATGAATAATTGAAGAAGCTTGAACTTGAATTCCTATTTGTGCTCTTGAAGATTGATTCTTGAAGATTCTTGAATTGGAAATCTTGAATTTTGGGCTATCTTGAAAAAAGAATGGTGGAATTTGGATTTCTTGGGGATTAAGATTTGAGTTCTAGGGTGTCTTGGAGAGCAATTTGATGAAAAGTGAGTATATTAGGCTTAGAATTGGCTTAATTCTCAGTTATTCTCGATTTGGGGGCTTGGGAAAAGACTAGCCCTTTAAAATATGTAGCTTGGAACTGGAAGACCCGATTTTTGACCCCACCGCGACACGCCATTATCGTGGTGGCTCACTAGAAAAGGGACGAGAGCCATTTTGACCTCTAGTGCGATGCGTCGTAATCGCGTTGCGCCACTAGAAAAGGACGAATGTCATTTTGGCCTATGACGTAATGCGGCATAATCGCGTTGTACCACTGGAAAAGGATGAGTGCCATTTTGCACTCCAATGCGACGCGGTGTCTTTCCGATTGGGAATTTTGACGCGATACAGCTAAATTGTGTTGAGCTACTGGAAAAGGACGAATGGAAACTAGCACTTCTCCACGAAGTGGGCTAATTGCGTGCTCCATTGGAAATTGGACAATTGCGAATTTGTCCTTCTCCACGACATGATGCTTATTGCGTTGCTCTACTGTTTTTACTAAAATTGCCATAACTTCTCAATCGAGTACCAGCTTAAGGCAAAATTGGTATCGTCGGAAAGCTAATTCAATTATCTACACATTGGTGGGTCTAGAGCTGGAATATTCTACTCGTATCAAGAGTTATACACTTTTGAAGTTGTTTCTTGACATACTAGGTGCTAAACTGAGCTAAGAAAAGTACGGGGTATTACACTAGGATCATTCGTACCTGAATGACGGACAAGGTAGTACAAGCACGAATTACACATACCTTTCATTAACCAAGTTAGAAAATGAAGATGTGATAAAGAACACATACCTTTCATATGAATATTCGGATCAGAAAACAAATGCAGATACTTGGACTTTATGTCCTCTTCCTCTTCCCAAGTATCTTTTTCCACCTTGTAGTTCCGCCATAGAACATTAACCGAAGCTATATTTTGTCCTGCAACTGACGAACTTGCCAATCCATGTTCTCAATCGAGATTTCTTCATGAGACAAAGAATCTGAGATACCCAATCCTTCCAAAGGAATAACCAATAAAGGATCACCTATACACTTTCTCAGCATGGAGACATTGAATAGCGGATGAATGGAGCTCAAACTAGAAGGAAACTCCAAAGAACATTACTCTTTTCATGGAAAACACCTTTAGGATTACCTTCTTTCTAACCTCAAACTGCAAGTAACTACGCCTTACATCAGCATAGGACTTTTGGCAACTTTGGGTATCCTTAGGCCTATCCAAAATCACCTTCACCTTCTCCATAGACTAATAAACTAAATCCGAGCCAAACATATCCAGCTCACCAAGCTCAAACCACCCAATAGGATATCTACACCTCTTACCATACAATGCCTCAAAAGGAGCCATCCCAATGCTAGAATGATAGTTATTATTGTAAGCAAACTCTATAAGAGGTAAATGCTTAACCCAATTACCACCATAATCAATCACACATGCACAAAGCAAATCCTCCAATGTCTGAGTAGTCCTTTCTGCTTGCCCATCTATCTGCGGGTGGAAAGCAGTACTCTGACTAACCTTAGTACCAACCCTTTCTAAAATAACCACCAAAAGTGAGATAAAAATTGTATGCTAAGATTTGAGATAATCAAAATAGGTAACCCATTCAGCTTCACAAACTCATAAAGACACAACCTCGCATAATCCTCAGCCGAAAAGTTATTCCTCACTGGCATCCTATCCATAATGACACAAACTGAATCAAATTGGTTTCGAGACTGAGGAAGACCAATAATGAAATCCATGTTCATCACTTCCCATTTCCATTCAGGCAATTCAATCTCTTGATACAAACCCCCAGGCCTTATGTGCTCTACTTTCACTTGTTGACACTCTAAATATTTTTCCACAAAATCAGCCACATCCTTCTTCATACCTTTCCACCAATACATCTCCTTGAGATCATGATATTTTTTGTTAAACCGGGATGAACAACATAGCATGATTCATGCGCCTCAACCAACATCTTTTCTCGCAAACTATCAACATTAAAACACATGAGGTCCTTGGTACTACAAGGCACCATCACCATTGATCTTAAATACCATTACCTTTTGCCCACCTACATCACCCTTGATTTTTATGAAGATAGGATCTAGCATTTGTTTCTCCTTGATCTCTGCACCAAGAGATGATCGAACCACTTCCTATGCCATCACTCCACTATTATCGGAGGCTAAAAAGTGAACTCCAAGATTAGCCAAGTGGTGAATATCCTTTACCAACTCCCATCTCTCCTTATCCACATGAGCTAAACTCCCTATAGAAAACCTGCTAAAAGCATTAGCAACAACATTCTCCTTACTTAGATGGTAGTGAAGACTCATGTCATAATCCTTGAGAAGCTCGAGTCATCTCATTTGCCTGAGATTAAGTTTTTTTTTAGCGAACACATACTATAGACTCTTATGATTAGAAAAAATGCCCACGTCCACTCTATGCAAATAGTATTTCCAGATTTTCAACAAAAATACCACCAGTAAAAGCTCGTAATCATGAGTAGGATAGCTCCTCTGATGTACCTTCTACTTCCTGGAAGCATAGGCTATTACCTTCCCATGCTGTATTAGAACACAACCAAGTCCCACCTGGGATGCATCATAATAAACCACAAACCCCTCAGTGTCTTCCGACAAAGTCAAAACCAGAGCCGATGTTAGCTTATCCCTCAGCTTCTCGAAACTACCATCACAAGCATTCGACCAAGGAAACTTTACCCTCTTTTGAGTGAACTTAGTCAACGGGGTAGCTATCATCTAAAAACTTTCCACAAACATCCTATAATACCTATCCAAACCTAAAAAGCTCTAAATGTCGATTGGAGTCGTGGGTCTAGGCCATTTCTTAACAATCGCCACCTTTTGTGGATCCAGTATGATCCCCTCACTAGAAATAATATGACCCAGAAAAATAACAGCGTTCAACCAGAATTCACATTTTGAGAATTTGGCATACAACTGCTACTTTTTTAAGGTTTGCAACACCACATGAAGGTGATTGGCATAATCCACCTCACTCTTAGAGTACATCAAAATGTCATCAATGAACACAATAAGAAAAACATCCAGAAATTGATAAAATACCTTATTCATAAAATCCATGAATGTCGTTGGGGCATTAGTCAAACCAAATGATGTAATCAAGAACTCAATATTCCCATATCGGACACAGAAAGCTGTCTTAGGGATATTTACCTCCCTAATGATAAGCTAATGATACCCAAATCGAAGATCTATTTTTGAAAAGAATTTGGCACCTTGCAATAGATCAAACAAGTCATCTATCCTTTGAAGAGGATACTTGTTATTGACTGTCACCTTATTCAACTGTCGATAGTTAATACACATCCGAAGGGAACCATCCTTTTCACACATGAATAACATCGGTGCACCCCACAGGGACACACTAGGCTAGATGAAACCCTTTTCCAAAAGATCCTTAAATTGATCCTTGAGTTCCCTCAACTCAATCGGAGCCATTCTATAAGGAGAAATAGATATTGGACGTGTTTCACGAACCAAATCAATCCCAAACTCAAATTCCCTATCTGGAGGAACACCAGGAAGACCACCCAAAAAGACCTCAAGAAACTCATTTATCACCGGAACTGAATGCAATGAAGGACCTTCTGAGTTAAAGTTTTTAACCCAAACTAGATGATAGAGAAACCCTTTGGATATTAACCTCCAAGCTCTGAGATATGACATAAACCTCCTCTTAGGATCTAGGGAACCACCCTCCCACTCAATAACTGGCTCATCAGAGAACCTAAAGATAACCTTATGGGTCCGGTAATCTAAGGATGGGTAGCACAAATGTAACCAGTCTATGCCCAGAATAACATCAAAATCCACCATGTCTAATTCAAACAAATCCACTAAAGTCTCCTTACTACCAACACATACTATACCCCCCCTATAGACTCTTTTAGCAACCATTGAGTCACCTACTGGGTAGAAACAGAAAAAGAATCCAAAATAACATTGGGATCAAAACCAAAATATACATCAACAAATAGGGTCATATAAGAGAGAGTGGACCTTGGATTAAGTAAACAATACACGTCATGAGAAAAGAGTTATAATGTACCAATCACGACATCAGGTGATGCCTCAAAATCCTATTAGGATGCAAGAGCATATAACCTATTTTGGCCTGTATCAATACCAGAAATAGAAATAAATGCAGAAGCAGCACCCCTGGGTACAGGAGCAGATAAAGAGAAAATCGAAACCTTGTTCTCTCCCGACACAACCTTACAAACCGAGTAGTTTCTAAGCTTATGGAATGGCTCAGGGACTGGACCCCTAGACCGAGTATGGATCCCATGAGAAGAGCGTGTTCCATCAACATCATCCTCAGTTAGGATATAGGAGTTTCTGTGAACTTTAGATCATTGAGGCATGATTTGAAAAGCGAATTAGAGAAGATTCCAGGTCTTATACACCAATCTCAAAAATAAAACACAAAGAAAAGAAACATTTCCTAAATGTCTTATAGCCTCTCCCTTATGAGTGTGGCGCACTACACAACTCTAAAAGAGACACTACTTGACACGGTATTGTGGACTCTCAATTGACTATGAACCTAAAGCTCTGATACCAACTTGACATGACCCAAATTGGGGCCTAGTCGTAATGGGCATCCCAAGTCCAACCAGGATCGGGAACCACCCTCGATACCTAACCCAACCGCTAAATACATACCCTGAGTCTGATAAATTTCTTATGTATAAAAATATAGCATATTTGTACCAACCTAGACTCTGGAATAAGTCCATGACCGTGACCAACCCAAGCAAGTCCAACCATCCCATACCCAACCAAAACCATGCCAAAACCAAAAAATAACCAAGGATGAGTTGATAACATAAAAGAATGGAAAAATAATAAATACAGTCAAATGGTATTAGTCCCAATACCAATGCCAACACTAAAGTTGACACCAATATCAACACCGCCCATACCAACCCATAGTAGTCTCCAAATCCTTTAATTGAAAGTAAAATAATATCCAGTTGGGACATGCCCCCAAGTAGTCCCTAAATCCTCTAACTAAAAGTAAAACAATATTCGGTTTAGACATGCCCCCAACAATAGCCAAAACCAATGTCTATGAAATAACCAAAGTATGTAAAAACATCTATGACATCAAATAGAGCCTTTTGGGATATAAAAGCTCGTTACTTCAATTTAACCGTGCTGATCTCAAATTCGATCACTAAGCAGGAAGAGTAGAATAGTCAATTCCTGTATCACTTGGGGATATAGTCACCCAAAGATGGGTTAGCAGGTGAAATCTCCATAGGATGGTACGACCACCACATACCAGTCATACCCTACCATACATATGGTACCCATCATTAGTACCTTAGGCCTCCTAGTGGACCCCTACACTGTCCATCAAACGACCACCAAGCCAAACCTTACCCAACCATATGATTAGTAACCTTAACCTGTACCCATGACAAATAGGATCTCCTAGGCTAGACTTAGGACTTTATACGACTTAAAATCATACCATTCGTACCCTATCATACGACTAGCATGATCCAACTGTACCGTGGATAGAAACCAACCAACCCACACTGGTTACTATACGACCAAGACCATCCTAATCATACCCTATCATACAAGAAGTACCCCAAATCATATGATGTCCAGAAGCCAAAAACTCAGGAAATATCTATGGATCAAAACCTAGGGTGTTTCAAATTTTTTATACTTCAGCTCACTTTGGTTGTTACATGAGGCATCTCGGAGAAAATATTCAAACCAACTTTCACAACAAAAGGGTCATGTCATTTTTTAGAGAGTCACTAAATTATATGGTATAGCTTAGTTTTCTGACCATTTCAATCAAATAAGGGGTATGTCACCTAAGGCAGCACAACATCTCGAATATGTTGATTTTAAGAGATAGAGTCGGGCATTTTGTAAATGGACGTTTGATCAACCTAATCACAGACACTGTAATCTTAGCCTGATCAACCATAATCCCATCATTAGTCACCACATGACTCAAGAAAGAGACAAACTCCAACCAAACCACATACTTGGAGAACTCGCATACAACTTCTCATCCCTTAGTATTTAAAGTACAATCTGCAAGTGCTCTTTATGATAATCCTCACTATTGGACTAAACCAAGATATCATCTATAAGTACAATAATAAAAGAGTTGAGATACGATTAAAATACCTGGTTTATCAACTCCATAAATGTGGCGGGGTAATTGGTCAACCTGAAGGACGTGACCAAGAACTCATAATGACTGAATCAAGTCCAAAAATCTATCTTTGTAATATTGAAGCTCTAATCCTCAACTAGTGATACTCAGATCTCAAATAAATCTTCAAAAACACCAAAACACCCAAAAGTTGATCAAATAAATCATTGATACGAGAAAGAGGATACTTATTCTTAATCGCATCCTTGTTTAACTATCGATAATCAATACAGGATTGGTGCACCCAATCCTCCATTAAAGAGCCTCTTACAAGGGTAGATAAATGAATAGCCACGGCAAGAGGCAAACTAGTAGAATCAAAAACTGAAGAAAAATATGCAGACATATAAAAGAAAGTCAATCTCAAATCAAATAACATCTATGTGGATCTAAAATAAATAGGGATGATACGTATGATAACAGAATCAGAAGCCTCTATCTCTGGTCTGGCTAGTATAGCATAGCACTATCCAGGACCACCACCTGACCGAGTAGCCCTACAACCACCACCGTAGGCACCACTACCTCTACCTCGTGCAACTCTAGTAGACCCTTTACCTCTTATAACTGAAATAGGAGTAGCTCTGAGTACACAATGAGGCCAGTCCTTGGTCAAATAGCCAATCTCATCATACACATAGTAAACTCTACAACCTGACTCATTAAAAAGAGGTACAACTAGGCCAGAACAACCACCCGAGGCTGTTAAACTAGAAGATCCACTACCTACACTCTGTAAGGTTGCATACAAGAGTCTACCCTGATACCTACGGAACCCTCTAGAATTTATACCTTAAGAAGTATCACCTCTAAACTCACCCTGACGGTGCATTCTCTTGGCGCCTCTAAGAAATCCTTAAAGAATAGACTCAATCATCCTAGAAAGATACACTATACTCCAAAATGATATTCCATACACTACTATCTGAGTCATATCTAACTAAAAAGAAATGTCCAACCTCTTCACAAACTTATAAATCTTCTCAAACTCAGTGGTAGTGCTGGTATAAGAATACCTATACAAGGCATGAAAACATAACTCATACTTCATAACAGTCATGAAGCCCTACTCCAAAAGATTAAAATCATATCTCATTTGGTCCTTTATACTGTAAGGCACAAACCTATCTAAAAAGATCTTAGCAAACTGATCCCAAGTCATCTCTGGAGAGTCTAGAGGTCTGTAGCAAGTGACCTCGTTCAATCTCTAGCAGCATCTCTCAACTGATAAGTTGTATAAGCAACACCATGCAACTTTAGTGAACCAAGGTTATGAAACTTCTCATGATAGGCAATTAAAAACTCATACGCATCCTCGTCTATAGCACCATTAAACCTAGAAGGACCTAAATAGGTGAATCTTTCAAACCTCTTCTGATCCTCAGAAGATATAGCTGCACTTCCAATAAGAAAAGGCATGGTGAATTTGGCTGGCTGAGATTCCTACTGAAAAGGTAATAAAGACGAAGGTTGAACTTCCTGATATCAGAATACCATAATCAAATGCAGGTGTTAAAGGAAGAATAACATCAGAGTCTGTGGAGTACCAAAAAAAGGCATAGGTACTACTAGAGGATCCATACTTAGAGCTGGAGGAACACCAAAAGCAGACTCTGGCACAGAAAAAGGTACAATACTCAGAGCTAAGGAACACTAGGCACACTTAAAGGAGCATCCTCTAAATAGGTCAACAAGCGAACGAGTAACCTCTCCAAGACTGGGGTAGAAGAACTTGGTAGAACTAAGGTAGGCCCTATACCTACTATATGCTCTACTTGAGGTTCAAGGGAGAGTCCTCTAGTCCTGCCTCTAGATAGGTTGTATCCTCGTACCTGTCCTCTACCCCAAACCATTCTGTGACTCATAACTCGCCCTCTAGAATGGGCTCTCTCATTAGATCAAAGCCCCATATCACTCAACTCATGAGATTTAGTCATCACCATATACATAGAAAAGAGTGAAATATGACTTAGAACATAGGGTATGAAAGATTTATATGATAAGGGAAAAAAAAAAAAAGTTTCCTAAATAAATCTTATAGCCTCTTGAAGATAGATATGAATGTCTACGTGTTGATCTGTGAGACTCTATTAGATACTTTGTTCTTACACAATTGAGACTAATAAACCTGGATGCTCTGAAACTAATTTTTCATGACCCAAATGCCAAGGGTTGTGATGGCACTTATCGTGGAAAGCCTTGACAAGTAAGCCTATTACCCAAACTGATATGAAATAAATAATAATACCAAAACCCAAGGTAAAACTCTTAGAACATTGCCGAACCATACACAGACATATAGCAAACACAAAAAATACATAGGCAAAGATACCGTACAAATTCCAAAACTTGGTGTCATGGTGTAAGAACTAACTAATACAACTCGAATGTCAAAATATACATAGGATATACAATAGAGAAACAAATTGTGTCTCAAAATTTAAATAAGATATAGTCTAGATAAAAGAAAGTAATAGTCAACTCCAGATACATAGATTAAATGCTACCTCGAATGGGCTCAAGTATCATCTGAATCAACCATCATGAGGCACACTCATACCTAGATCTGCACCAAAAAGGTGCAGTAGGGATGAAAATAATCCAGTTGTACTCAGTAGGTATCATAGGCCAACCAAAAAAGTAGAAAATAAAGCACACAAAATACACACTATGGGCATATCACCTGTAAATTAGAAAATGTCCCAAATGGTAGTGTACAACATCTCCACTAACAGTTCTACAATAGATACTTATACCATATATAAATACAACAAAGAAAATACAGTTATTCATATACTACATATGCAAGTACGAATACAAAAATACACATAACTAACACATCAAGGATGATAGCTCAACATAATAAAGACCACGAGGTAAATACAAATGCAATGTAGATGATGATGATGATATAATGTACGAGGTTGTAGGTCAACCTCCATATACACCTACCAAGTTATTCTCCTGAGGTAGGACCCATGGGGGTTTATCAACCCATATACAATCCAAAACTACAAATATTATACATGACTCCTTTTAGGCACACCTTCTCAAAGAGGGTCTATAGTAATGTCACAGGATAATGTTTTCAATATTTTTAGTATTTCAAATATTTCCACAGTGGTACCAATATGTCATGAATGAGTATGATATGTGGATGTAATGCTCACAACCAACCAAATGAGAATTTCCAAATTCAACCAATATATCAAGTGCGTGAGAAAAAAACCCACACAATAAACCATCTATCCATGATACAACAAATCCAAATATCAACAGGGTAAGATTTACCACAACATGCCTTTTGATACAACATAATCACCAATTTTCACCAAGAATAACAACCAATATTCAAATACCAGACCAATATTCTCATATAAGACCCTACACAGTCACACACAACAGATAATATCTCAAAACTGCCGAATAATAATAATACAAGGCCCCACATAGGCACAACACAGTAATAACATCGTTTTCATGATTAGTTCCCATGCCTATCACATAGTGTTTTATACCAATATTAATTATCCAGCCTAGTTTGAAGAAAGTTAAGTTATAACCTACCTCGATTGCTGAAAATCGGTCCAACAAGCCTTCTCTATGGTGATTTCCTTCTATGAGTGAACCCAAAACCAATTAAACTTTGCAAATATAGAATCTACGTATCAAAAGAAAGACAATGATACCATACTGCGTACTTTTGTGTCAGGGTCAAAATAGATCCCAAAATGGGATTTTTGAAAAAGAAGGGTAAAAATAGAAATTTTAGTAAAAAAATATATTTTCCATGATTAAGGGAACTCTTAGAAGAAACTGCACAAGAAAATGGATTGAAATTGTTGTTTAAATCAAAGAAATACTATTTTAGTCCTTCTAAACCAAAATCCCCAATTTTCACCTTTGAATCCAAGTTTTAACGAAGTTTAAATGATGACAAAAGAACAAAAGTAATTGAAATAGGTATTTGGAGCCTACCCAATCTTAAGAATAGAAGAAATTGCTCAAAAACTCAAAACTGCAAGCTCTAAGTTCTCAAAAATGGTGAAAATAGTGAAAAGGGGCATTTAATACTATCCAGGCGTCGCTTAAGTGATCACTGGGTCGCTTAAGTAACTATCACTTAAACAACCAGGTGTCTCTCACACAATTCTTTCCCTATCAGTGGATGTAGTATAAAAGACTCTATTATCGCTTAAGCAATAGTCGCGTGGATGACAAAGGAGTTACATAAGTGATATCTTGGATGCTCGGCTAGGTCTCTTAAGTGACTAAATTTTCGCTTAAGTGGTGTACTAGGTGTGTGGTGCACCAGTTGGAGACTTGGAGAATTCATCCAAAATTTTGAGAATACAAAAAAAATATGTTACGCTCTCAAACTTGATGTTTCAGGCTTAATGGCGATATTAGATTTTTAAAAAAATATTATTTTCACAAAATTGACCCCTAAAATTCAATTTCACAACTTTCGAAACCGAGGGTCAAAATGAGATATAAAATCCTTAAAACTCCATCAACCATGTTACCAACCTAAAATTGATGTTTTGAATCTACTGGCACAATCCGTATTGCTATTCGATGTACAAAATAATAATGTTGACCGAAGTCAACTATAGGGCTTTTCAAGCCACCAAACGCCACAATTTTACATAAATCACATCGAAATGCATTGAGAATTGTGTCAATCATCCCCATACCCCAGAAACACCACAAGGCAACCACGTGAATGGAGTGTAATGGTCAAACACACAAGAATGATTATTTCACAAAATCACCAAAATTTGAGTTGTTATAGAATAACTAAGACATGGATATAATATGTAATCAAGATTATCAAATGATTAAATTATAAGATAAAATCATCTAGATTATCTAGAGCATAAATGGAATATTTGAAAAGACAGCTAAACTGAATACTGAATCATAAGGAACTAGATGTAGAATATTTTAGAAGTTATCTCTTAAATAAAAAAACTAATTAGCCAACAACTTGTGTAACTAAAACTGAATAGTTGAATAATTGAAAAAATTTAATAAACCGAATGAAATGCATCATAAGAACTGGTGGCCTTGATAAAACTGATACTATTAGAAAAATGATATTTTTTCTATTAGGGGAGTTTCTTATAACCAATATACACTATGTGAGCTCATAATGACCAATGTATTGCCCATGCTGGGGTGAACTTTTCTATACCTTGCTAGGTTATAGAATGAAATATGAAGCTATGGATCTATATTGGTCCCTCAAGCTAAAAGATGAGTCACCCATTTTATCACGACCCCAGGGCCTGGCCATGACGGGTATCTCAAGTCCACCATGGACCAAAGAACACCCTCATTGCCTAGTCAAATAGAACATAACACACCAAGTGATGGATGAATTTCGAACATATAACAAGATAGAAAAGTATAAGCTCAAAGATTCTGAGAATATCAACAACCAACCCAACCACAGTAATCCACTGAGCTTATAAACAATACCAATCATAAACCTAAGTCAAGACATTCCCTCGATGGTAACCAAAATGAATTGAAAAGGGAAATAGTATATGACATACTAAACCAAGAAGTAACGATCATTTTAAAACAAGGAGGTTCACCACTTAAAGCTGACAGACGAACAACTCTAGAATCACCTATCACTGCAGAAGAAAAGTAGAAGTACCTTCGAACCCCGCATCGCATAGGGATACAACATCCGGGGATGGTTAGTTGGTTGAGCACTAGAATGTAACTCATAGAAGGAATAAAATAATGCCAAGTCAAAACCATAGTAAAATACACATGCACACAATGTACATACATATATATAGTCATGTTAGGGGTACAAAACAGGGGCTTAGCAGGAAGTAAAATATTATGCTGGACTACATAGCTCACCCGTCATAAATAGGCACCCACGGTCTATATGGGTCATCTCCCCTTGCTGAAAGGGCCTAGTGCATGTTTGCCGTACGAACCAGATGTATCAAGGAAGACCAAGGAATGCCCTAACCACATGTCAATCCAGGATAAAAATATATAATAAGTGTGCCTCAAGCATACGATCATCAAAACCAACCCTCACGTCGGCAAATGTGATTTTCCAGTACAAGTCGTTCAACACTCACACCTTCATGGCTTAGACACATAACCCACATTAAGCTTAATTTAAAAAAAGTTTCACATAGCCCATTTATTTAATCATGGATTGAAACATTAAGGCACACTATAGGTATCATCATACCCTTATGCTTGAATGATTACACTCATGTCATTTTAATTTCATTCATCATCTTGTGGGAATGCCAAGACCCCCTTTGCTCATTAATAAAATTTGGGGAATGCCTTGACCCCTTTTTGTTTATCAAATCAACTCGGGGAAATACCTCGACCCCCGAGGTTTCAATTTCAGCCAAACCACAACTAACAAGGCCTTCAAAATCCATGTTTAACCTTTTAACAAATTATGCAATGTAATAGTGTTGGTAAGTAATGTCAAATCATATGACAAACCATATTTCAAAACCAAGCACACAAGTGGGTTGAGGAAACACAATTTCCAAACCAATTTCAATACCAAAAACTCAAATTTGGGGAATGCCTCATCCCCCTTTTTCAATTTCCACACCCATGCCCCCAGTAATTCAAAGCATGAACAATTCATAATAATGATGGGAAAACAATTTAAGACTCAACCATGTCAAAACCCTTAACCCATATTCAAATCCACATTCAATTTCACATTAATAATCATTTAATACACATGCTTAAGGAAAATAATTTTGAGGGTAGAGTCACATGGCTGGACGTATAGAGAATTATGGAGGCAAATTAACCCTTAAGAGCCCTAATTAACCAACTTCTTAGAAACCTAAGTATTCTTGACATTGGGGATTTAAAAGAGGTTTAGAAGTTAATTTGATTTGTTTTGGAGTGATAATGATAACTTAAAAGGAATTTAAGTTATAGGTCACAATTACAAAAGAGGGGAAATGTCCAAAGTACACTTAATTAAAAGATAAGAAAATTATCGTCAGTGACTATGGGTCACTATATGACTTATAAGGACTCACTACGCATCAACACCATGAGTTGTAGTTAAGACAGTAGCTCAAGGAACCTTCACTTCTGACACTACGACTCACACCACACAACTCGTCAAGAGACACTACGACTCAGAGGGTCCTAGTCGTAACCAGGACAAAAACATTTAGGGTACACACTGGTCACCCTGTGATTTTGACACCATGACTTGTAATGAATCTTTATGACTTGTGACCTTTAGATGTAATTAGATCAGTAGCATAGGAACCACTCACTGGTGGTAAGGACACCTTACAACTCCTAAGGTAATTCATAGGTTGGGCAGTGAGTTCAAAAACTCAAAAAATTTTAAGGACCAAAATTTAGGGTGTTACATCCACCCTCCCCCTCATAGGGGGATCATTCATCCCTGAATAGTGAGGCAATGCATATATTAGCACAATTTAATATGGAACACAACCATACTTACCTTTAATAAAGACAAAAAACAAAGATAGTAAGTAGGACTATCCCAGGCGAAAAACAACAATGGATACTTGGATTTCATGTCCTCTTCAACTTCCCAAGTAGCTTTTTCAAACTTATGATACCTCCATAGAACCTTCACCGAAGCCGCATCCTTATTCCTCAAATGACGGATTTGTCTATCCAAACTCTTAACCAGGACTTTCTCATAAAATAAGTAATCTGAAATGCCAACATTCTACAAAGAAACGACCAAGGAAGGATCACCCATGCACATCTTCAACATCAAAATATTAATGATTGAATAAATGGAACCCAAACTAGAAGGCAAATCCAACTCATAGGTCACATTGCCCACTTTCTTCAAGATCAAGTATAGACCCTCATATCAGAGACTGAGCTTTTCTTTTCTTCTAAACCTCATCACTCCCTTCATGGGAGACACCTTCAAGAGTACGTGATCGCCAACATCAAACTCTAATGCTCTTTGCCTCACATACACATAGGACTTTTGGTGATTTTGGCTGTCTTAAGTCTATCCCAAATAACCTTCACCTTTTCAATGGCATGGTGAACTAAGTCAAGACCGAATAACCTATTCTCACCAACCTCAAACCACCAAATAGGAAACCAACACCTCCCACCATAAAAGGCCTCGAATAGAGCCATCTAAATACTTGAGTGATAGCTATTATTATATACAAACTCTATAAGTGGTAAATAATTAAGCCAACTACCACCAAATTCAATTAAACAAAGCCTTAGCATATAGTCCAAAGTTTGAATAGTCCTCTCTACATATACATTCATTTGATAATGGAAAGCGATGCAAAGGTTCAACTTAGTCCCCTAAACCTCTCTAAAATAAGCACCAAAAGTGAGACGAGAACTGTGTACCACGATCATACATAAAAAAGATAGGCACACTATGCAACATGACGATCTCCTAAATGAAGAGCTTAGCATAATCCTCTACAGAATAGTTTGTCTTCACTGGTAAGAAATAAATGGAATTGGTCATCCCATCCATGATGACCCAAATTGAATTAAACTGATGATGAGACCGCGGAGGATCAGTAAGAAAATCAATATTGATCACTTTGCACTTCCACACGAGTAACTCAATCTCTTGAGACAACCCTCCAGGCCTCAAGTATTGTACCTTCACTTGTTGACACACTATGTACTTAGCTACAAAATTGGCCACATCCCTCTCCATGTTATTCCACCAATAAATCTTCTTCAAGTCATGATACATTTTTATCAAACTAGAATAAACAGTGTACCTTGACTCATGAGCCTCATCCATAATCATATCCTTTAGCCTATCAATATCAGGAACACACAGTCTACCTTAGTACCTCAAGATACCATCATCACCAATCTCTAAAGCTAAAACTTTTTGTTGACTCACACCATCCTTAATCTATATCAAGATGGGATCCACAACTTGCTTCTCCCCCACATCAGCACTAAGAGATGATTTAGTCATCGAACCAAGTCGAGCATTTTATTTCACGAAAGGCATATGAAGTTTGTGAATATAAGAAACAAACTTGTTCTAGAAGTGGAAAAATAAATATCAATGAACATCAGTTTGGGAAATAGGTTATTTACTCATTAAATAGCAGATTACAAGTTCAATATCAACGGTCATGGTGATGTTTCCATGGTCAATCTTCAAACAAGATCTTGTACATGTAGAGCTTTTGACTAGGAAAAACTACCCTGTCCACAGCTATAGCAATGCTTCAAGCCCAATATGATGTGCAATTTGGAATGTAAATTTATGAGTGCTCACCTCATATTATTTGATGGAAAGATATAGTATATAGTGAGAATATTAATCTAGTGCCTCTTGAAGAATCTTGGATTATTCCTTTAGAGATTTTAGAGAGATTAATACCTCCTTCATATATTGACCCAAACACTATCAAACCAAGAAGAGGATGATATAAGAGAAAGCGTGGAGTGGGTGAATTATTTCTACCAAGAAAAAAAAGTGCTCCATATGTAAGAACATTGGCCATAAATAAACTATGTACCCAGATCGTAATGCACCATGAGTGTTGTAATAGTGAACTTGTGTTGTTTTTGTTATGGACTTTGATAATTTTAACTCATTATTGGCAATGTAAAAGTTATTATTTATTATATAAAATATGTTTTTATTAACTTGTGAATCAATAAAAAAAGGGTAAAAGGAACTAAATACAACAAACTACAATGATATTTTAAGTAGATTACCCATCTGTTGCAATAGAAGGAAATTTTCTGGAAGAACACAATAAAGTTCATAAAACTAGATTGTGTTCAACCAACAGATGACCAATCTATAGCAACAGATAGGTAATGTATTGGAAAAAATGCAAACCTATTGCTATTGGAATGTGTTCTTCTAACAGATGGACCATCTGTTGCAATAGATCTATTGGAAGAACACAATACAGTTCATCAAAATAAATTGTGTTCATCCAACAAATGACCAATCTGTTACGATAGATGGGCCATCTATTCAAAAAACATAATACAGCTCTTGCCATGGGTTTTTATTCTTCCAAGAAGATGACCAATGTGTTTCAACAGATGGTCTATCTATTGGAATAACTCAAAACTCTTGATATTACTACTAGATTCAAAATTATGTCAAACGCTTAAACCTACCTCCAACCCTTAACATGTTAAGAAAAAGAAATAGACAGAATGAAAATTAAATAATAAATAAAGTTAAAGTCGACCAAACATAGATTTTTTCATTCATTACATACAAAAATACAAAACAAATAAAACAAAACATACTTTAGGTTTAGGTAGATTTGATATAAATAAAACAAAATACATATGCTAAAAGAAACTACATAACCTAATTCTTATTATAATATAATAATAATAATTATTATTATTATTAATATTTTTGCCAATCATAAACTCATCGTCAACCGGCAGCAACAGGGCCCTTCTCAGCCTTCAAATCTCATAAAGCATCCTTACTCACGTAGTGCCCAACTCCCACTAGAGTTCATGAATCTGCCTTCTCGCACGGTGTCACACAGAATTGCCATGTCCCAACTCGTATCAGCTATATCTAGAACATGCATGCACTAACAAAAAACATAAAACACTTAAGAAAAGAAAAGAGTCCAAATGTAATACAACGTATACTACCAACTTTTAGTTTTCAAAAAACATACCTCAATGGATGAAAAAGGAATCTGATCTTTGAAGAGAAGTGGTTGAAGATGTAACGGTGTTTTTATAAAAGACAAGATGTAAGAAATAAATAAATTTAAGTAGACTGAACGAGTAACGAGGGACCTATTTATAGATGATTGAATTTCAATGTGTTAGACAAAAATTCATGGTTGTTTACCTCATTTTTATTAATTACATGCCTTAATTAAATCAAACTAATAACATTTCAATTATTTAAATCAAATAGGTAAAAATTCATGACTTTTCACCTTTTCAATAATCGTTTTCTTTATTAGTAAACATTTTTATTCAATTCTTCCAACAGATGGACCATGTGTTGCAAAAAATTGGTCATTTATTGGAAGAACAAAAAACCTAGATTCAGTTCTTCCAATAAATGGCCAATCTATTACAATAGAATGGTCATCTATTGGGAGTACCAAAAACCATTGCTATTAGATTGAGTTCTTCCAACAGATTTCCCATTTCTTGCAACAGATGGGTCATCTACTGCAAAAACTCAATCCAGTTGTAGCAAAGGTTTCTCGATCAAGTTTTTAGCTTTTGAGATTGATATTACACTGCCTAGAAGATTAATAAGAAAGGTTTTGAAGATGGTTACCTTTTGACCCTTCATAGTTTTGTACACTGCTTCATGATTGAAACTGAAGATAAAACATTGTTTGGCATTAATGGGATAGGAAGAATAAGGTGTGTGCCGATAGATGGATCCACTTTCATGAGAGAGAGTTATGCATTACTGATTGGGTTATCGTGACAAGACACATAAAGTACAATGATTTTGTGAATTTTGTTTATATCTATTAGGCATTGATCCTTCAAACAAGATCCTGTATTTTATAATTAAGTTTGATAGGTCTAAACTGATAAGGCTAATGGATGAAAAAAGTGGTGTTTATACCCTATTAAAATTCAATAACGGTCTTGCTCATGTTGATGCATCAAGTTTGGAAAAGGGATTAATATTTAATAGTTGTGTAAAGATTTAATAGTGATGGGTTAATGGTGTAATGGAGTTTTAGAAGTCCTTCAAAACCTCCTAGTGCAGCAAACAAGAATGAAAAATTAGTAGAAATTCCCTTGGTCCAAATTTACATGGATGGATTGCTCGAATTGATAATTATACAACAGAATATGCTGTAGTAGATTATCTGCGAGAAAAAAGGGAGTTGATGAAGATTATATTATCTCAGACCTTATTAAAGAAGAAACACAGGGTAACAAGCTAATGAAATTGAATTTAAAAAAGAAAAATCTGAATGAGGTGCAAATATGAAAGTGTGTCCAAAAATGAAAATCCATCAGTCGTTGTTGAAAACAAAAATGGTAAAGTGGACTGGAGTTGTACACTTTGCTAGGTAACTGCAAATAGTTAGCATGATTTGAATGATCAGCTCCAAAAAACACAAGTCCAAGGAAGCCACTTTGTGAGCACCGAAGGATAGGAAGATGTACAGTCTAGAATGAAACTTGTACCAAGAACTACTGAAGTAAAAATAAGTGATCAAGACAAGGTGGCAATTTTTGAAGCCAAGGAGGCAATTTTAGAAGTTAAACTTGCATCCCTATCAAAGAGGACTCACCAACTTTAAACCAACCAATAGGTGATATACACCAATAGAGATCCTTAAACGAAGATATCTAAATGCTGGAGTGATAGCTATTATTGTGAGAAAACACAATCAAAGGTAAGTGATCATCCCAAATTCCCTTGAAGTCGATAACACAAGCCCTCAACATGTCTTCTAAAGTTTGAATGGTCCATTCTGCTTGACCATTTATCTGAGGATGAAAAGTTGTACTGAAATGAACTTGTGTACCAAGACCCTTCTGAAAAGCCTTCCAAAAATGAGAGGTAAACTGATTACCTCTATCTGAAATAATGGTTAATGGAATCCTATGCAGTTTCACTAATTCCCTGAGATAGATTATAGCATAATCTTTGGCTGAATAGTAAGTGTCGACTGGTAAGAAATGGGTTGACTTAGTCATCCTGTCCACGATGACCCAAATGGAATCATGTTGATGGTGCGTATGAGGTAACCCTGTAACAAAATGCATATTCACCACTTCCCACTTCTAAGTGGGGATGATGAACTCCTGAAGAGTACCACTAGGCTTTTGGTGATAAACCTTAACCTGTTGACAATTCGTACACTTAGCCACGAATTCCACAATATCTTTCATCATACCATTCCACCAATAGATTTCCTATAAGTTGTGGTACATATTAGTGGCTCCTGGATGAATGGTATCATGAACTATGTGCCTCTACTAATATTTGTTGCCTCAAATCATCTACATTCGGCACACACAACCTACCTTGGAAACGAAGCACACCATCTCCCCCTTGGGAGAAAACCTTAATTTTTTTATCTTGAATTGCTTCTTTCAACTTAATAATAATAGGATCTCTGTCTTGATTTTCCTTTACCTCGAAAACCAAAGAAGACTCTAAACCATTTTGAACCCATACACTACCTTCGGCCGAATCAACCAAACAAATACCTAATCTAGACAATTGATGAACCTCACGGACTAACTCTTTCTTATCCTTATCAATATGAGTAACACTTCCAATAGACAATCATCTAAAGTCATTGTCCACTACAAAGGCCTTACCCAGGTGATACAACACACTTATATCATAATCTCAACAATTCTAGCCACCTTCTCGGATGGAGATTTTGGTCTTTCTATATGAATACATACTGCAAACTCTTATGGTTCGCAAATACAACAATGATGTGCTATAGAAATACAGAACTTTCAATGCTTAAAATGAGGAAAATATGTATTTTTCTATGGTTATTTTGTTAGATATGATGTCTTTTTGGTATGTTTTATAGGAAATTATATTTTATATGATAAGTTTATGAAAAAGGTGAAAAACCTATGTTTTTGGCCATTTTCGGAGAAACTATGGATGTTTGGGACACTTTCTAGCTTGATCATGACCAAAGCATGTTCAAGAATCAAAGAAGAGCTGAAAAGATGACTCCCAATACCTACTAAGTCAACCTACAGGCAGCATATAGGACCTACAGACCGCAGGTAGGGAAATAAGTGGCAAAAGTCCAAGATACCGAGAGCTAAAATTTGTAGAAATTTTCCATTCGATAACTGTGGTTTGTACCTATTCCTAGGGCTAGTACCGTAGGTACTACCTTCACTCGGTACTAGACCGTGGGGGCGGACCATATATAGCCACTGACCCTATTTTCTCTTATTTTTTTCAGGCTTTGATTTTAGGGTTTCCTTTTGTACTATAAATGGCCTTTATGTGTCGTTTAGTAAAAGTTACACACTTTTGATATTCACAAACATATTTTGATTCCAAGATTCGATTTTGATCTTGGTATTTTCTTGTATTGCCTTTGGTTCATCAATTCAATTATGGTTATGGGTTTTATTACTTCTTATCATTGTGATTTTATCTATGCTTTCGACTATGAATGTTATTGATTTCTTCACATGTATGAGCAGCTAAAATCCATAGCTAGGGTTGTGGAAATCCTGGCGGATTGACGAAGTAGGGAAAGTGCTTTTATTGTTCTGAACCGATACCCATGCATGCATTGCTTTATCCTCGTTATGATGGTTTTATTAATGGGTTCACACATCAGGATCCCACCTATATATTACTGCTTACTCTAAAGATGAGTAGTGAAGAGGAAAATTTAAACACAATAGTAATTTGGAGTTTAACTATCGATCCAAACTTCTAGATTCTATCTTAGTAAGATGGTTAAGTTTCATCTAATAACTAGAGACTAAAAAGGTAATAGTTAACTGGGATAAAGATAAGGGTTATTAAGGCAACATCCTAAGACTAAATATTAAAGGGTAAAATCCTTCTGCTCATCCAAAAGACTACAGAAGGTACATAACTTATCGATTCTGCATGTAAATTATTATTTTGGTTCAACAAAGAATGATAAGCCTACGGAGTTGAAAAGTTAGGGGGCACACAATCCTAGTATTCATCGACACTGATTACAACCGAAGTTAATACATTTACTTGCTTGAGAGTACTCATCAAAACCCCCCATTTACTTTCCTTGTTCTACCGGCCGACTACAACTACTAAGATCTGCAATTCCACGTGTTTTCTTGGGATTCAAACCCAACCTTTGTTAGGTTACTATATTTTGATATTAACCGTATTTTCATCTGATAGGAGGTATTGTTTGGATGTCATCAATCAACATGAACCACATAAAGATAATGCCTACAAATATTTAAGGTGAAGAAAACTTCTGCCAACTCAAGATGATGAGTTGGGTAATACTTCTCATGGGGTTTAACTTGTCTGGAGGCATAGGCTATGACCTTACCTCGCTGCATTAACACACAACTAAGACCAACTCTGGAAGCATCACAATACACTACAAATCCATTTAAACCCTCCGGTAGATTCAATACTGGAGAGAAAGTGAGTCGAGTCTTCAACTCATGAAAACTCTTCTTGTAGGAATCTGACCACTAAAACTTGACTTTTTCTCTAAGTCAGTCTGGACATAGGAGATGTAATGGAAGAAAATCCTTCAATGAACCTCCTGTAATAATTAGCTAAACCCAAAAAACTCCTGAAATCTGATGGAGAGATAGGTCTAGGTCAGTTTCCTACTGCTTTAGTCTCTTGAGGATCAACTCTAATGCCATCATCAAAAATGATATGACCAACGAAAACTACTAATTTCAACTAGAATTTGCACTTTTTCAACTTATCAAATAGTTGTTGATCTTTGAGGGTCTGCAAAACAATTCTCAAGTAGTCTGCATGATCACCCTCACTACGGGAATAGACAGGAATGTCATCTATGAAGACTATGACGAACATGTCTAAGAACTGCTTAAACACTGTTTATCAAGTCTATAAAGTTGTAGGAGCATTTTTTAGTCCAAAATACATAATTATAAATTCAAAGTAACCATATCGAGTTTTAAAAATATCTTTGGAATGTCACATTCTTTGACTCTGACCTGGTGATAGATGAATCTGAGGTCTATCTTAAAGAAATAATTGGCACCTGAAGTTGGTCAAATAAGTTATCAGTCTTGGAGAGAGGATAATTATTTATGATTGTGACCTTGTTCAACTGACGGTAGTTGATGCACACTCTGAGAGAACCATCATTCTTGCGCATGAAGAAGACTGGAGCACCCCTTAGGAAAACACTTTTTCTGATGAAACCCTTATCAAAGAGTTCATTCAACTGTTCTTTTAGTTTCTTAAGATCAGCTATAGCCATCTTATAAGGTGGGATTGAGGTAGGATGGGTATCTAGAACAAGATTTATTTAGAAACCAATTTCCCTCTCAGGAGAAACTCTAGGAAGATTATCGAGGAACACCTTTGAAAACTTATTTACTACGGGAACTGACTCAAGACCAGGAGTTTTAGAACTTAAGTTTTTAACTAGGACAAGATGGTAAATACAACCCTTGGAAATCATCTTTCTTGCCTTAAGGTAAAAGATAAATTAACATATAGGTGTTGAGGTATTACCCCTTCATTCTATGACTGGATCATTAGAAAATTAGAATTAAACAGTTCTATTCCTATAGTCAACTGAGGCACAGAAGGAATGGAGCCAATCCATATCGAGAATGACAACAAAATGACTTATCTCTAATTCTACAAGGTCCACGGAGGAAATTTTTTGAGACACTGTAACTGGGTAATTTCTGTATACCTGTCTAGCTATAATAAAATTATCCAGTATGGTAGACACTGAGAAGGTTTTTGCTAATATGTTGAGATTGATGTCGAAGTCTACGTCGATGTAGGGAGTTACAAAAAAAAAGTAAAACTCTAAGTTCTAACAATGGACAACATTAAGATAAAAGACTTGTAACGTACCAGTAACCACATCAGGAGAAATTTCCTGATCATGCTGAGTCTAAAGAGCATATAGCTGGTTATGGTGCTTCCCACTAGTGGCACTAGAGATAGCGCCCTGTTGAGTCAGGAGATCGACCTAAGCTGAAGAAATTTGACTGACCCAGCTGACGAAAATCTTTACCCTTCTGTCGCACTACTGGGCAATCCCTGATTCTGTGGCCTGGCTTGCCACATCTAAAACACACATCACTTTCTTCCCTGCACTCCCTGTGACGGTTCTTACCACACCTTCTGCAAATTAGATTTATTGACTACTATTCATGCTACCTTGGGACTTAGAGCCTGGTGCTCTATCCATATTATCTAATATGAACTTAGGAACTAGACCACTGGCTAAAGACAGAGCTGGGGCTGAAGATTTCTTATGAAACTGAGAGCAATTCCCACTATCAGACCTCAACTATGAGAAGTTGAAGCTACCAGTTCTGGCCCTCTTATTTTCTTTCCCCTTCTCATTGAGATTCTACTCCTTAATCTGCTGAGCATAGACCATCAACCTAGAAAGGTCCATCTTCTTAATAAACATCATTGTTCTAAACTCCTTGACTATATCATCTGATACACCAGATACAAACTCGCTTACTCTGTCCCTAGAATAAGCCACCATAGTTAGAGTTACCTTGTCTACTAGGTAAACTTGACTGAATACTTTTTCACACTCATATTACCCTACTTAAGATTGATGAACTCCTGTACCTTGGCCTCCCTCAAGTTGAGTAGAAAGAATTTGTCTAAGAAACCTATAGCAAACTCATCCCACTCTATAGGCTCTGCCTAAACACCTATGTCCTTCTTCCACTACTTAAACCAAGTGTGAGCTAGTTCTTGCAATTACTAAGCTGCTAGATTAGCACTCTTACTGGAAGTCATACCCATGATATCCATCAACTTCTGCACATAGTCTATAAACTCATGTGGATCCTCCTCGAACTTGGATCTAGAAAATACTAGAGGATTTATACGAGTAAAGTCACATATCCTAGCTACAACCATATTCATTATTGGATGGGCTGGGGCAACAGTTGGTGGATTGTTTTGAGAATCCATCAAATAGTTCAAAGCTGTGAAGGCAGCCCTAAATTTGGTGTAGGAGACATAATCCATTCAAAGGGTTAGGAACAGGTGGTGCAAAATGGTTCCCATTTCTCCATTCTTTAGCCCTTTTGGGAGGCATTTTCTGTAAACAGTAGAGAATGAGTTAGAAAGGGAAGTTTAACAGAGCTTGTGCTCCCTCGTATGACATGATCACTGAAAGAAGGGAAACATTCTTAAAATGTCTCGTAACCTCTCGCCTATAAGTGTGGCAAATTTCACACCTATGCACGAAACTCTACTTAACACGTCTTTTAGACACCCTAGGATGCCTTACAACCACCTTAGGCTCTGATACTAATTTTGTCACAATCTAAGGCTACCCCCTAGTAACACGGTGCTTAGGGTCATAAGTGACCCCAAGCTAACCCATGATTTGGTACCTGCTATAAGCACTGTAAATAATAATAATATCATATGCGGAAAATAGACTCTAAAACTGGATAATGAGTAATACTAAATGAAATACACATATGTCTAAAAATCTAATAAAACCTGAAAAACAAATCTAACTATCTGAAAGACTCTATAATATGAGAAGTTGATTAGACAAACCCCCAAATAAGCCCAACTGACTAACATTAGTAACTATAAATAAATTGTCCACGGAGGATGAGGACTCATACTAAATAGTGTGGAGTGGCACCTTAGCTGAGTAAAGGCGATCGGGGAACTGAGCATCCGAACCTATGTCATAAGACAACATAGCAGAAAAGAGAGTTTGTGATCAGTACATTAATATACTGGTACGTAAGATAGGGACTAACTGAAATACATATAAGTACTGAGCATGAATGCATAAACATATAAAATGACTGCAAGACCAAGTACGACCTATGCTAAAATAATTCGCAAAATTGAATAACTGATAATGCCCAAAATACACCTCTAATTGAAAGATGAAGTGATCGCTATCAATTATAGTAATCCAACTAAGTTGGGGTAGATCTGATAGGGAACAAGCCAAAAATCCATCTTGAACTTGTTAAAATCACCAGACAGTATGGGAAAGTAAAAGAGGGGTCGAATTTGTAGTTACTAGCTAAAAGTAACAAAGCTTGGTTGTTTTTGGTTATAAACAATCTAAGATGAACACTATGCTTGTGTTACCCCTGGCTTCATACCTCAGTAGACTTATCGTGCATAGTCGAACTATTCCAATATCTTACATGCAGAATCGATAAGTTATGTACCATCAACAGTCTTTTGGATGAGCTGATAGATTTCTTCCTTTAACTGTTGAGTCTCGGGATATCGCCTTACTAACCCTTATCTTGATCCCAGTTAACTATTACCTTTTCAGTCTGTAGTTTTTAGATGGCAGTTAACTATCTTACTTGGATAATACCTAGTAGCATGGATCAATAGTTAAACTTCAAATTTCTGTTGTGCTTCTCTTGTCCTAGTCACTACTCCTCTTTTGAGTAAGTAGCAATAATCTAGGCGGGATCTTAATGTTGGCCACCACTAAGAAATCAATAATAACAAATAAAACCCAATACATGTAAGAATCTTTATCAAGAACGACTTGGTACTTCCTCTACTTTGTTAATCATCTAGGGTTCCCACAACCCTAGCTAAAGGAATTAGCCGCTCATAGTTATAAGATAAATCATGGAATCCATAAAAAAATTACAAAATATCACAATAATTAAAGAATAAATCCCAAAGTATTAAATTGAATAGCAAACCTAGAATAACAAGATATTTGTGAACTTGTCCCTAAAGGGGCCTCCTTCTGAATCAATCAATATGTGAATGTATGAATGAATGTCTATGAATTAACTAAGTAAAACCTAAAGGGTATTTATAGAGTACAAGAAACCCTAGAAATCATATCCTAATTAAAATAGAAAAACTTAACTAAACATACATAAGAAGACTTTAAAACATCATAGGAGTGTATTTGGGATACGTAGAAACCCTAGGAAATGATTTTGGAATGATTCAAAAAAGTTGAGGTTGGTGGCCACATATGGTCACCACATGCGGCTTGGCGTTGGGCGCAGATGACACATGCAGCCTGAGGCTTGGCGCATGTAGCGACTAGATATGCAAGAAAAATTTCCTGCAGTTTTTTATCTCGGGATTTTGGACTTCTGACATATGCTTTACCTACATGTGGTCCACATGTTGACATAGGTAAGTGTTGAAATTTTTCATCTATTTTTATCTCGGGATCTTCAATTTCAGTGCTTACCTTAGTCTTATATAGACTACATGTTCTTTGTGTGGTCCACATGTAGACATAGGTAAGTGCCAGGCCTTCCAGTACTTGCAACCAAGCTTCAAATCTTCAACATTCATCACATGCTTTGGTCACGTACAATTAAGAAAGTGTCACGAATACCCAAAATTGATCAATTAAGTAGACAAAAACATCACTTATCATCTTTTTCTTTAATTTAGCATTTGAAACCTAATTTCCTACAAAACAATCCAAGAACACATCAGATCTAACAAAATAGTTTTAAGTACGTGTATATTTTTCAAGTTTAAGCATAGTAAATGTTATATTTCTATAGAATATCAAGACCTTCAACTTAGAATGTTGCATGTACTCAGGAAATAAAACATAACAAATTAATATGATGATGCTTAACCAAGAGAAACCTAAGATACCTATTGAATCAATCATTAAATTTAAGCTTAAGATCCTTACATCCTCCTATTTTAATACTTTGAAACCAAATATTTGTAAACACGAAGCACAACAATGTGACATAAAGGAATCAAGTTATGGAAATTACATTAGTAATAGACAACAATGCATATATACAAGTTACACTACTTAAACAAGTAAGCGGGTAGCAATACAACCCATGTGCCGTCACATCAAGGAAGTCCCATACACTCATATGAAATAATGCATATCAATGCAGGGATGGTCAAGAGACATACTCACAAAAGAAGTTCCAATCAGTGTGCATCAAATACCATAGGCTTGCCCTTGTTTTCTTCACCTAAGCTTTAGACAGTCAAGTTAGGATCACTATAGGACTTTTCTAGGCTTGTAATGTGGGCTTGAGATATTGGCATGGTACATATGGGAAAATCAAGTGACTAAACCTCCTTGTCACTACACTAACTTTTGGGTCTCACTTATTAACTATTTTTCACTTTATTTCTTCTCTTATTTCTCCCTTTTTATTTTAAAACACATTCAGGTTGGGTGTGGTTTTCCTTTATTCTTTATTTTTCTTTTTCTTTTCTTTTGCTATCACAACCACCCCTACTAATTTTTATCTTATTTTACCCTTCTACATACCCACTTTATATCACACACCTCGATGATAGCCATCCTCAACTTTGGCAATTTTCCTTAGTTAAGGTGCACAATATCCAAGGAGCACCAGGGCCAAAATAAGTTATTGCAACACAAATGGGAAAATGAATGGTGAAACAAGAAAAATAGGCTATAAGCCTCAAAACAAGGATCAAGGAATACTATTTCAAACATGGAAGGTCATGTAGGCTAAAAGTGGAATAGTATCAAAAATGGCTTATGACCTTTTCCTAATGGACTAGCCTTCCACCTAGGCAAGACTAACTAGGCAAGTTTTGAATTCAACACACAAAGGGAACTAAATAGCATCTCTCACAAACATGGCATAGATTCAATATTACAAACTACTACTTATCCAGTTCTTACAATTATTAGCAAGTGATTATCATGGCCCTAATCCTAATGCCATAAAAAATTCACAACAGTCACATATATATACATATCACATAGTTAAAAATAAGCTAATGAAGAGGTATCATTAACAAAAACATGTTAACAGTCATAGATACTCATTTTCTCCTAGTTAAACACAAAACATTACGAAACAAAATACAATATGCCTAAACATGTCGGCTCTACTAGGAATGGGACTCCAGGAAAAAGAGGCACGACAACAAAAACCCTAGGACATCAATACCCACAATCATACCCACACCCAACTTAAAATCATGTATTATCCCTAATGTATCAATCCTCTAATAAAACAAAAGAGTTGGGAACATACCTGTGGAACCATGGGTGCGGAGCTCTAACACCAATCATGTAACATGAATATAGATAACAAAATACCTTGGTTTGTCTCCCAAGAAGTTCTTAATTTCACGTCTCGACATGACGGGACTTGTTTGGGTACTCAAACTTCCCCAACAAACCCATGGGTACCTTGATTACTTAGACTTCATCAAGATAGCCCAATAGTTGGCCTCTAGTTTTCTCCTTCCACTTTGAACTTATGAACTGCACCCCCTAATTTTTTTCTGAGTTCCCATTATGCTCATAGGGTAGAGGTATAAAAATAAAGGACCCAAGAAATAGATATGGCATTTGTACTTCTTGGCCCGTACATGAGGTATGTAGTTCTTTGATTTTGGCTCAGAAAATTCAAGAATATAGAGATATATTTCCTTCTCCTTGCACTCTTCTTTAGGCTTGGATGACTCGATCAAGATCTAACTATCTAAACATAATGTGGCAAAATAATTCAAATAAGGTCCAATACGCCCCAACTCAGGAATTGTTTCCTTCTTTACATCCCCACATAACTCTAGTATGCTCTCTTTAATGTGATACTATCCATAAGAACATGAATAATTTAGACTCCTCCAATTTTAGCTCCTCAAGTTGGCTTTTCATAATTCTTTCAGACTCACACCACCCATAACTAGCTTGTTAGGTGTTACAGTATTTTATGTATATAATTCAAATTATAAGTGGTGAATATCCAAGACAAACCTATAAACCTTTTGAATACGATATTGTCTTCCTTTTTCCAGGAGTTCCAATGTGTCAAGAATGCTCTCATTAGGTTCCAACAATATGTTTATCACACTTCTAAGTAATGCACCATATAAAAAAAGGATTAATAAATAAGGAGTCATCATCACTACATACTTTCTTTGTTCAAGTTGTCATCTCATGAAGAGTAATAAACAAAACAAATAAAAGAAATAAGAATAAAACCCAATAACTCCAAAAACTTTAATACAGAACTACAAAATTGTATTCCCCAACAATGGCGCCAAAATTTGATAACACCCAAATACACCTCCAATTGAAGGTGAAACAGCCACTATAAAATATAGTAACCCAACTAGATTGGGATTGATCTCATGGGGAATAGGCCAAAAATCCTTCTCGAACTTGTTAAAATCATCAGGCAGTGTGGGAAAGTAAAAGAAGGGATTTTTAGTAACTAGCTAAAAGTAACAAGGCTTGGTTTCTTTTGGTTGTAAACAATATAAGACGAACACTAGGCTTATGTTCCCTTGGCTTCTCAACTTAGTAGAATTATCGTGCACTGTCAAACTATTCCAATATCTTGTATGTAGAATCAATAAGTTATATACCATCAACAGTCTTTTGGATGAGCTAATAGATTTCACCCTTTACCTGTTGAGTCTCAAGATGTCACCTTTGTAACCCTTATCTTGATCCTAGTTAACTATTACCTTTTGAGTCTCTAAGTATTAGATGACAGCTAACCATCTTACTTAGATAATACCTAGTATCATGGATTGACATTTAAACTTCAAATAATGTTATGATACGCATTTGCTAGTCACTACTCCTCTTTGGAGTAAGTAGCAATAATATAGGTAGGATCTTAATGTTGGCCACCACTAAGAATTAAATAAGAATGAAGAAAACCAAATACAAGTAAGAATATTTATCTAGAATGACTTGGAACTTCCTCTACTTTGTTAATCCGTCAAGCTTTCCACAACCCTAGCTAAGGAAATTAGCTACTCATACCAATTATGGGATCCACAGACAAAATTACAAAATCAATCTCACAATAATAAAATAATAAATACCAAAGTCATAAATTGAATAACAAACCAAGAACAACAAGATGATAGTGAACGTTGCCCCAAAGGGGCCTCCTTCTGAATTAATCAATATGTAAATGTATGAATGAATGTCTATGAATGAAGTAAACAAAGCCGAAAGGGTATTTATAGATTACAAGAAACTCTAGAAATAAAATCCTAATAAAATAGAAAAACTTAACTAAATGTACATAATAAGACTTAAAATATTGTAGGAGTGTATTTGGGATACATAGAAATCCTAGGAAATTATTTCAGAACGATCCGAAAAAGTTGAGGTCGGTGGCCACATGTGGTCACCGCATGTGGACTGGCCTGGGGCACATATGCCATATATTGCCTGAGGCTGGGTGCATGTAGCGACCACATTTGCAGGATAAATTTTCTACAACTTCTACTCTCAGGATTTTGGATTTCTAACACATTTTTTGCCCACATATGGTTACATGTGCTACATGTGATCCACATGTTGACATAGGTAAGTGCCGGAATTTATTTTTTATCTCTTTTTGACTCTTGAGATCTTTAATTTTGGTGCTCACCTTAGTCTTATACAGACCACATGTGCTACATATGGTCCACATGTAGACATAACTAAGTGCCAGGCCTTCTAATACTTGCAACCAAGCTTCAAATCTTCAACTTTCATTACATGATTTGGTCACATACAATTCAAAAAGTGTCACAAATACCCAAAATTGATCAATTAAGTAGCCAAAAATATCACTTTCATCTTTTTCTTGAATTTAGCATGTGAAACCTAATTTCCTGTAAAACACTCCAAAAACACATCAAATCTAACAAATTAGCCTTAAGTACATGCATATTTTCCAAGTTTAAGCATCATAAATGCTATATTTCTATATCACATCAATAACAGATAAGATGGACAGTTGGCTATGCAAATTTGAGCTGACATGGTCTCAATATCGATCTGAGACTATAGGAGCTAACATTTAACCGACATGCCCCCATCTGAGCTAATTGGGATCCAACTTGTAACCCTAGTTGAAAGGGTGTCAATACCTTGCCATGGATACTGACACTGGCTATACAGATCCACTAAACTGGTGTCTCGAGGGACTAGGGTATCATTCTCGATTGGCAGGTTCCCCTAAGAGAGTGTAAACCCTCTACTAGCAGAAATACCTCTCATACCTACGCTGGCTATGTAGTTATGGAACTCAAGGACTACTACTAAAGGTCTCATTCTCGACTAGCTGGAAAGCCTTCATCCCTAAATTTACTCAATGTTAAGTTTAATTACCAATTGAATGAGACTAGAAGTAAAGACTAGTACATGCACTGATAACTGATTTTCTCAAATATAGTATTCTGAAAATAATAGTGCATTTATAATTTTTGACATAATAACACAAATATGGTCTGAATGACTTGTAACTTGAAAAAAAAACTATAGTATGCATGATTTTCCTAGGTATCGGTGTTCATAACCCACTAGCACTATGTAATACAAAATTGAACAGCCATGGTAGAGGAACATCATATTTAACATCCAATATTTCAATATTAAAGAATGGAGTAGACATTTACATTATCAAACATATGGAAACACCATTGTCACGAGGGAACAAAATTTCATGGTCTAGAATCAAAGTAATTTAGGGAACGTTTATAAAACTCATAGTCCACTTAGAATCTCATCAATGTAGGAAAAGGGTTTATATTTGTAAGAATATGAAATGTTTGACTCAATAGGCGGAAGGTACCCATCGATAAATGTCCCACAAACCTGAGAAAGGAGACCTTGAAGTATTTCTGGGATTTGACCTTACTCTTGAAAATACCTAATTGCTTTTGAGAAAGAAGGAAACTATTTTTTTGCTTTTTTGGGGTGAGATTATGATGAATGATGGGTTTATGAGTTTTGGGTCTTTTATACCCCTATTTAGGAAGCCTAAATGATGTGGTTTAGTCTTTAAAAGGAGTGGGAGGGGACTTAAAAGTACTTGTAAATGGATAGAAAAATGTGCTCCCAGTCATTAAGACTTGCCAAATAACTCGTAATGACTGATTACAAGTCATGATCCAAATTGTAACCTTGGATTCTGGGCCCTTGGGTCAAATAGTGTTCAGGCTAATAATCTATGATACGACTCATAAAGTCTGACTATGAGTCATATGTTAGGCTCGTAACCACTGGAAAGGATCTTTAGTTGCTTTCTATTGTGACTATGAGTCTTTTCTAACGACTCATAGCCACTTATTACGGGTCCTAGGGAAGAGTTATAGGCACTAAGACCAAACATGGGGCCTTCACTGAAATAACTACGACTCACTCATGACAACTTACCATAAGTGGTTATGACTCATTTCCTAAGTCATAGTCATAACAGTGAATAGGGACCTTAAGGAAAATCATCCATAACTTCTTGCCAAGACATTGGATTAAGGCGGGACTTGAAACATTGGAAAACAAATCTCATCGCCTATATTTTAAGAGGTCTAGAGCTTGAAATCATGGGGTATTACATTTATTTTCCAACAGATTACACATCTGATGGAAAGGTGGAAGACCTGATTCCATTTCATCCAATAGATGAGATGGGTCATCTATTGGAGGTTATCAAAATAGAACTGCTACCTATTTTGATAACTTTCATAAGATAACCCACCTATTACAACACGTGGGATATCTGTTGGAAGATATTAACTTAGGTCCTCCAACAGATGACCTATCTGTTACAACAGACGGGGAATCTGTTGTAATAGATGGGTCATCTATTCCAATAGATGGCTCATTTGTTGGAATATTTTTTTTTAATGTGTTGTATTTATTAAATTTTGTTTTTTACCTTTTTTTAGAAACTATGCAGACATTAATTGTAATATTTTTTTTATTTTTTCTCTTATTTGTAGCTAAAAGATGTCTCCCAAAAGAAAAGAAATTAAAGGTGGATCAACTTTTGACCAAGTAGCAAAAAAAGCTTGAGGTCATATGGATTCAGAAGAGCTACCTAAATAATCTCTTTTAGGAAATAGTGAATCTGAGGAAAGATATTAAAACAAAATAGAGAAAGATAGTAAAACTATGTAAAACGATATTGAGAGAGTTGAAGAAGGGCCTATTAAGGATGGTGAAGAAAATAAAAGTGAGGATCAAGAAGATGAAGATAAATAAAAAGAGGAGGAAGTAGAAAGAGAGGATGAGAAAGATGATTATAATGCATCATCGATGGGTCATGAATTAAGATCGAAATCCCAGCATGATCCTATCAAAACTATTAGTATTGATAGGTTTCAAGTTGAGATACCAATAGATAACCTTGCAGATTTAACTGGTGATTTTGTAGTTAAATCGCTTATGGGGAAAATTTTTGATGATTTTATAAATATAATGAATAGGGAAAAACTTGAGGGTCTTTTTAGGTCCAGCTGCTTTAGATACTTTCTTGACCTGCTTGAGAAAAATAGTGCCCACTTACAAATGAGCATGGTATGGTCTTCTCAAAGCAGGATCAAGTACATGGGCAATGATAAGGATAGGTACAAAAGATGGATGAAATATAGATTAACTATTATGGAATGCCCATATGTTTTGGCATGAAAGAGTTTGTCATTGTGATTGGCTTGAGATGTGATCATTCGCATGAACCCCTCCTTAATAAAACACCCATAAAAAAGTCCAAGGCAAGTAGGACACAGAAACCACCATCAACAAATAAAGGCAAGCCATTGTCCAAGTAACCACCCACCAAAACCAAAAAAGGCAACAAAAAGATAGATGGGTTGTTGGACATTACTGGATGTGGCTACAGATCCACGAGACTGATAGAAGATCTCAAGAATAGAGACATACCAAAGAAGTACAGGGGGAAATTGTGTTTATTTTGGTTTGTCCATTCTGTTATATTGGCAAGAGACATCAACAAAGCCATAAAGGATGATTTGTTGGTGCTTACTCAGGATTCAGACAAATTAAACATTTATCCCTAGGGATATGACAGCTATAAGTTGACTAACAAATATTTATTGATAAAACTTTCCCCAAAGACGATCAGCTTGTACGGCTTTCCTTGGGCTTTCATGGTAAATTTAATCACTATTTGTTTACTCTTGCATTAATTTATAATGAATAATTATTATGACTTCTTTTTGTTTGCTTCATGTTTACATATTTTAATCTTGTGCATTTGAAGACATTCCTCACCTCTGAAAGTAGGTCAACGATTACCTGGATGGGGCTTCTCATCCAAGGATCCTTAAGTGGTTGGCTGCAAAGAGAAACACAAAATTAAGGAGGCTGGTCTAGTTAACCCTCCAGATGATGCAATAAGTCCTATTTCAAGTATAATAATTTGAGTCGAAGAAAGATATTAAAATAGATGGGTCATTTATTGTAACATATGAACCATCTTTTGTAATTTATCTTAACAGATTACCTGTCTACTATAATTGGAGCAACAAATTGGTAATCTATTGCGATATATGAGTCATTTTTGCAACAGATTACCCATCTATTTCTTTGGTTCTCTGAACCTAACTTAACAATTACCCATCTACTAGAATTTATGCAATAGATAGGTAATCTGTTGTATCAGATGGTTAATCTATTTTAATAGCTAGTTAATATATTACAACAAATAAATCATCTATTGCGACAGAAAGTTCATCTGTTATTTATGTTAACATATTACCAACTGACTATAAATTATTATTATTATTATTTGATTTAAACATATCCACTTTTATTTATAGGTTGTGCATCTATGGCTTGTACCTACTAAGAAAGAGTTGGGGATGACTTTTTTTATGACTAGGTCTTGTTAATACAATAGAAAACCCAATGGTGGAGTTAATAAACAAGGAATTGGCTAGAGAAACAATCATAAGAAGAGCAGTTAGGCAAGGTCAGCCTTATGTTGAGGCTATTCATAACCAACCTCTTACAACACATTTAGGTGTTGCTTGTAGGGGTGTTGGTGGTGATGGTGGAATTATTGATATTGGTGTCAGCTATGCTGGTGAGCATGTTACAGATGCTCAGAAAAAATAAATATGTCTGAAACCAAATTTAACATTATAAAAGATGATGATTTCCAAACCATCACCCCTTTTAGTGGTCCAACTCACCTCTCTTCAAGCTCATATTCTCTTTGCAAATGCAAAAAGTGCACGGACAGGTAGGGTGCACTCTTTAAAAGAATAGATTATCTCACTGATGCTATCAGTGTATTAAAATCCAAGAGAGGTTTCATACCATCCAAGAAGGTGAGAGAGTCATACATTCCTACAGTGGAGAATAGAAAGAATAAAATATCAATTAAACATATACTCTCAAATAGGAAATCAAGAAATATTATAAATGTATACTCTCAAATAGGAAATCAAGAAAAATTACAAATCCTCCTCCATCTAATGTTGATGAACTTCAGGTACCATTGAGGAAGGTGGATATAGATGCATTAGCTGGCACTAATAAACTGATGACTCTGAGAAATTACAAGAATTCCAAGCATCCCCTAAGGTGCTTCATGATGAATCCACTTTCCTCCAAAGACTTAAAGACGATGACAGACATGTATGTGTAGTACGAAGTAAGTTTTTACTTTTTATAACATAACCTTCTAAGTCATCTTTTTTAATAGATTACCCATTTGTTGCATAAGTTATAGTATATTGGGTAATCTATTAACACAGGTTTAGAGAAGCTACGCAACAAATGGGTAATCCACTGCAACAAGTGGTCTATCTATTGCATAAGTTACAGAAGATGGGTAATCTATTAATAGATTCAGAGAACCTACGCAATAGATCGACCATCTATTACAATATATTACTCATATGTTGAAACATATGAACCATCTATTGCAATAGATGGTCAATCCGTTGCATTTTTCTAGTTTGTTTTTTAATTCAACTACTAACCTGTTTAAAAATTATCTTCTTATATCACAACATGTAGATGAAATTCTTTTCCTCGTGATGGCAAGGCACCTCACATAAAGTAAAGCATATGATTGTGGCAATAGGATAATGGACCTCAACTTGTACAATAATTTCAAGAGTCGATATGAGGTAATTAGTACAGAAGTGACAACTCTCGATGGTCTAGATATTGAGACATTAATTTCACAGTTCGAATAGGATCAACATATGATTAACTATGTTAAAGGAAAGAGGTAATTTCCATACAACATGAATTAGATTGAGTCAAAGAGAATTCTTGTAATCATGAACCTGGAAAAAAATATTTTGTGACTATTAAGATCCTCCACTATAAGGGACACATTACTGCTTATGACTGTAGCTTATCATGCTGCGAGGACTTGGATTTTTTCCACAAGGTGCAACCACTATTGGACTTGCTCTCAAATTTTTGGAGAAAGGTGACTTAATGCATGACTTGCCAGAGGAAGTGTCCAAAAAAATAGAATTTTTTAAGGTCAAAAAAAGGACCTTGATAAGAATAAAATCGATGCCGCATACAGTTCATACTCCCGTGCATATATCAAATGTTTGCTAACTGACACTGAAATATTATTACCAAGGACCTTACTGACTAACAACATCATGGCAAGAATGTAAGAGGTATGGGCTTTTGGGATCCTATATCAAAGTTTGAAGTCGATGTTTTAAAAAAGAAAATGTAAAAGAATGATGATAATTTTTATTCTAAGTTTGTATATTGTTTAAATAATGAAATTTTTTTTATTTTTATGTTTGATGACGATTATATTATTTTATTAAATTTGCAAATTGATGAATTAGTACAAAAATAATTAATATTATTTTAATTTGTTCCAACAAATGAACCATCTGTTTCAATAGATAGTCCATTTGTTGGAACAATTCAAACCAGTATGAAGACCTGTTTGATAATTTACAACAGATGTGTCATATGCTGCAACAGATCCATTATCTATTGCAATATTTGAATCAACTATTTCATTTCAATTAATAATTTCAAATCTAAGGTAAAAAAAAATTCACAGACAAAATAAAATAAATCGAATCCTTCACAAATTATATTACACAAATCAACAAATAAATGAAATGTAAAAATTTTTTATGGGTACAGATGATACATATTTACAATTTAAGTTTTAAATCCAACAATTCCTAAGGAGGGGATATTACTTTGCAAAAACTATAAAGATCTACTCAATATTGATCAGTTGTTCTTCATCTGATGCTATGAAATTCGATTTTGATTGTCATGGATCTTTAATGTCACTTGCGTACGGTTTTTGAGCCTTCACTTCTCTATATTTCTATAAAAGAGTAGCATATAATTTACGAAGTAATCTAGCATCAAGTTCATCATTTGGTACTTATAATCCATCGCTCAAATACTTGGCATAAACGGCAATAAAAAGACCGCAATTCTTGGATTTGTAAAAGTCGGATAATACATATCTTGTAATTAATGTAAGAGTTGTGGAATTTATGAAACTAAATCATGATGATACTTACAGGCTACCACTGTATTGTGGATCAATCCCTTCGATATATTCTACATAATGGATTACCGAGTTTATCTCGGTATGCTTCAATCGTCGACCAATTAGTAGAAATATTTTGGTTCAAAAAGACACTTATATCAAGGTAAGTAGCCAATATTTTGGCCAACTTTTGTATCTCATACAACTTCCCAAAACATCTCCTTCACGACTTTAATTCATAAACTCAAATGCGCTTCTCTTTTAGAACAACAACAGCCAACGCCCAATGGAAGTCATCACCATAATTGATTGGGATGTACACTTCATCGACCAAGTGCCAAGGTAAGCCAGCTGGAATATTAAAATCTTTGATGATATTGATTAAACATTTCTCATTTTAGGGAACTTCCAGTTGTTGTTGACAAAGATCGTAGGCCTTATTGATGTAAACTTTGAACAAACAGTTGTCTGTCGTGTATTTGTATTATTGTTGTGTTTGAAACTTGGCCTTCTTTTAAAGATAGTAAAAAATGACATTGATGTGTTGCACATTTCAGATTATGTAATAATAAAATTAATAAATAGATACAACTAAATATAATATTAATCATAATATATATATATATATATATGATACTTAAACCTCATCATTCCAACAAGTTTGGGGCTGTGACATCAAATAGAATCAATTCTTCATTCTGGAATGTGCAACAACAAAATCAAACATATCAAAACCAAAATCCGGTTGGTTCACTTTAAATTGTTCGTCTTTTCTGCATGATTTATATGTGCTAATGTCATATTTTTGCAAGAAGAATTGTATAAATCAATATTTTTAAAAATTATTTATGTACATGTTGGCGTGAAGCTTTAATAGCCCATCGGCAATCTATTTTAAATAGTCGTTGGTCAACTTTGTTAGTTTTTTAGGAGCCTCGTTCAAGATGTTGAATCCTTCAAACTGATAATTCTTCCATTCTTTCGGACTGACAAGCTTCACTTTTTCTTCTTTTTTGAAAGATATTGATGGATTATCAACTGTGGTATGTTGTTCAGTAGTAGTTTCTACTATGACATCACCTAGAAAGCCAGAATTATCAATGCTAATCACAGATGAGCAAACAAAGGTAAAAAGATAACTCATCTATTAGAGGAAATCAAAGAGGTCTTCCTACTATTTTAATTTGTCCCAACAAATGACCTATCTATTGCAATAGCTAGATTATTTGATGGGACAAATTAAAAAGGGAGAAAGACCTGTATGATAATTTTCAATAGATAACTCATCTGTTGAAATAGATGACTCATCTATTGAAACAAATAAAAATAGTAGGAAGTCTTGACATAATTTGTCCCAATAGATGACCCATATGTCGCAACATATTAGGTCATCTGTTAGGAAAAATTAAAATAGGAGGAAGGCCTGTATGACAAATTACAACAAATGGCTCATCTGTTGAAACAGATGACTCATCTGTTGGAAAAAACTAAAATAGTAGGGAAGTCTTGATGTAATCTATCCTAACAAATAACCCATCTGTTGCAACAGATAGGTCATCTGTTGGGAAAAATTAAAATAGTTGGAAGACATGTTTGATTTCCTCCAACAGATGGACATATGTATCAACATATAATGCAACTGATGCAACAAGTTAGTTATCTATTGCAACAGACGTCTATATCTGTTTGATAATTTTTAGCAGATCTATCATCTATTGAAACAGATATGCAGTCTATTTATTTATTGAAACAGATGATAAATATTCATCTTCTTCAGCTCATGCTACTCGATTGTGGTCCTTGTACATTGCTCAAACGTGTAAGATAAAGACAGAGTAGTTGCAATGCCTTGGAAATTTCCTTCCTTCTCATCTTAGTGTTAATATCTAATCGAGTGTATTGATATGAAATCTTCTTCGATGGAATGACACCCCTCTTAGATGTCAATTCCATTACAGAAGCAGTTAATGCATTAGTAGCATTAATCACCCCATCATGTTTTGCCTTATAATTTTGACATTTGCATGCACAACATTTGCTAGGAGGAGAAAAAATCTGTAAAACCAGTATGATCATAATCATACTAGTTTGTTATTTCAAAAACTACAAGAGGAGCATCATTAGCCCCAATAGCAGCACCATCACCACTACCACCAACAACTCCATCACCACTAACGCCATCAACAACAACAAGCCCACCCTCCCAAAATATTTTTCTTGTGATGATTATTGCTCTAAACAATTCTTTTTTTATTCTATCAATGACCGTAGGTCCGATAAAGTTTGCACAGACCTTAAAAAAAGAAAAAATGGCATCTTCAACTCTCGATTAGTTGGAACAAGCCACAAATGCACAATCTAAAATAAATCAATACATATATTAGAATGCACTACTAAAAAAGGGCGAAAAAGTGATGGCCAACGTTGCTTTTTTAGCCAAAATCGACAGAAAAATGGCGTCGGCACTTGCATCGCAAAAAGGCCCGTTGTTTTTTGAAAACGATGACCTATATCACTTTTTTTATGATGGACAGCATTACTTTTTGAAAAAAAAGTTTTTTAGTTATTTTTAGAAAAACCAATGTTGTGCGTCGCTTTTTGTACATGATGAACAAAAAGCGATGGACATCGTCATTTTATTGAAGAAAAAAATTATTTTTTTAGAAAAAATGACACTGTCCTTCGTATTTTGAGAAAATTAAAATCCATTTTTTTAGAAAAAGAAATGTTGGTCGTTATTTTTTGTTCTTCATAATAAACACAAAAGCGATAGACAATGTCGCATTTTTGAAAATTTATTTTAAAAAATTTCAGAAAAGCAACGGACAAAAAGGTACCCTTTCTGCCTCTTTTCTGCATTTTTTTGGATGCAAAAATCTGTATTTTCTACATCCCACCTGTCAAATACAACAACAACAACAACAACAACAACAACAACAACAAACCCAGTGTATTCCCATTTAGTGGGGTCTGGGGAGGGTAAAATGTACGTAGTCCATACCACGGTGATTCTTGATTTTGTCTTTAGATTCTAATAGGTTGCTTATTCCATCTTAATGTTGTTGTTCTTACTTGTGGATCGTGTTTTTGGTTTAATCAATACTGATAGAATCTATTTTATATAACTGTGACAAATCTAACACCTAGTTTTTTCAGTGTTATGTCGAAAATCTTGACTCCTTTTGCCTTTCCTCTTAGTTTAATATTATATGGCTGACTAATCGAAACAATGGTACAACTTTGTCTTTCACATACTTTTGATCGATTTCATGATTTTGTGATTTCCTTATTTAATTGTCTCATCCTCATCTAGAGCTAACATATTTCTTTACATAGTGTATTGGTTGGTATGGATTCTTTTTAGTTCAATATTTATTGCGATTGGGACTGATTTGATTTTCCCTTAATTTAATTTTATTCATCTAACTATGGTATACCACGATGTGATTGACATTATTTCCTCCTTAATTTAACACGTTATTTGCTCATTTATGGAAACAAAATATCTTACCCTTATCCTAAATTGATTAAGGACAACATCTTTGATTGATTTTTTATTCTTTGCTCTCTGAATATTTATTTTTCTTTGACTGAAGGTTAACATTTTTGGCTTATTTGACTGATTCAACTTTTTGAGGATTAATTGATTGATTGATAAATATTCTTCTGATTGATGAAAATATACTACTTCCTTTATTTTCATAACCCTTTAGCCTATATAAACAACCCATCTTTTCAATTAGTAGACAGCTCTTCAATTACAATCACTCTCTAAATTAAAACTACTAGTTATTGTAAGACGAAGAAAAAAATATTCTAAAGCTATTTGGTTTCTCTGATTCCGACAAGGCATTCAACTCACTTTGCTATTGCAATCATACTTCTTTTCATTCTTTATTATTATTTTCACCGTTTGCTGGTAAGTTCTCAAAATGATGTAATTTTTATTCTTTGTGAGTGTTGACTGCATCACGTTGTGAAAGCCTTTAGAAAGTACATCTATAGGAATGTTTCGAGGTTCGTTATTATATGCTCCTGTTTACTTGCCATTATATCTTGTCTCGCAGTTTTAAATAAATAATTATGGGGTTTCGAAGAGTCACCGGGGTGTTTACATTAGATTGTAGTAGTTCTATTTAGTTTTAGTTTCTTATTATTTGGTTTGTAATATTATTGTATAAACATTACTATTATTGTAATAATAATTTTAGGGACTGCTAGGGGGCGGGGACTTACGTGCTATGTGAATAGTATAGGTAGGCACAACTTAGGATTTTACGTGTATTACGTACTATATGAATCACCTAATATTCGAAGCGTTTGGACACTTAAGCCATAACTTCTTCATTGCATGTTTGGCTTGTCAACACAATTTAGGCATAACAAAATAATTTAACTTTTCACAGCATGTTAACACTAAATTCCTGCACCTTCCCGCATGATAATATGTTACACATTAGGTTTAAGCGATTTTGGCATGGTAAATACACGTTAGATACTCAATTAAACATGTTTACACAATTATTGTTGAAGCACGATAGCATTAAATTTTCTGCACATTAACATATGTTACAGCATGTTCTTATTAAACTTTAGCATCTTAAACATTAGAATTAAGCATTCTTTCTTAGCACGTTAAGCATTAAATTTCAACATGTCGTATCTTCTAGTATGTCTAACATTAAAATAAGCATGTCAATGTATTTTTCAACATGTTAATAAATTTTCAACATGTTAAACAGTTTATTTAAGCATTTTTAGCACATTCACATTAAATTTCTGCATGTCCTTACATTTTAGCTCACTCTCCATATTAAAATACAATTTCAGCATGACAAGTTAATTTTCAGCATGTTAGGTTTAATTTCTGGCGTATTAGATTAAAATTCAAGCATGGTAATATAAATTTTCTCCACTACTTTCAGTATATTAACATAAGGTTCTTGCAGATTAGCATATTTTCAGCATGCCAATGATAGTCAAATTTCTGCATTATTAAAACTGCGTTTCTGCATTATTAAAACTGCATTTTTGTATTATTATAACTGTGTTTCTGCATTATTATAACTGTGTTTCTGCAGTATTATAACTGGGTTTCTGCATTAGTAAAACTGTGTTCCTGCATTATTAGAATTGCATTTCTACATTACTAAAATTATGTTACTACATTTTTAGCACATTAATACGAAATTACTGTGCACTAGCACAATCACCAGCATGTTAAAACGTGGGTTTTTGAGCATCCTCAATATGTTAAACACTAGGTGAAGTACATCATTATGTTCCTTAGCATGTTAATGCATTTTTAATATTTTGTTAATTTCCCATATTCTCATTAGTTTATAACACTTAATTCGTGAGCACAATTTCTTGACATATTTACCACACTTTTGACACCCTCTCTTAACAACTTGACAACACATTATTACATACACGAATCACAATTACCTTTTATCATATTAGTCAATTGTTGAACACTTAGATATCATGCCCATAGGTTAAAGACACAAAAATAAATAACTATTTGTCTTTGCATGTTTATCACATTAATCAACTTTAATCAACCAAGAGGCTAACTTGGGACAATTATGTGCTACATGACGTCCTACTTGTTACGCATTTTGAATCCTAGGCAACATAGCTTTATTTTGTCTAGACCACAAAAATCAAAATAGCAAAGTTAAATGCCTCTTGGATGATAGATGGGACGATAGGTACTCTAAAGACGTTAGTTTTATCCTTGTCCTAGAACGCTTTTAGATTTGACATCCAGCGTAGGTGGGGTGGGACGGGTAGTCATTCGAAAGTGATGATCTCCAACAGACATTAAAGGTAAAACATATGAATTGTTTAAGAGTTCGGCCAGTGGGTTGGATGATGATTAAACAAGTTGGGGTTCTGATCCGAATGAGACCAAAACATTTCTTTGTTTGATTTGACAATTTCTTTCTTTTCTTTACATTTACTTTACATGCTTGTTGCTTGGGGTAGTTTAGGTCTTTAAAATTAATAAATATTTTGTTATAAATTGTTTTTCCTTCTTTCTTCTCGCTTCTCTACTTTGCATTATTTGTTATTCCTTTTTTATCACCACCTAGCTAATGATTAGAAATAATAAAATAACATGTTTGTTTACTCGTTACTTTATCACTTAGTCAACGATCATGTTAATAATAAAACAAAGGGTCTTTATTTGATCACATAGAATCCCCATGTAAAATATTAATTTGGCCGGGAACCACCTTTGTGGACCTCGAAAGGTGCCTAACACCTTTCTTTCGAGGTAATTTGAACCCTTACCCAAATTTTTGGTGAACTAAGACTAAAAAAAAAATAGGTTCGTAGTAGCCTATACTGGTGCCCTAACGCACCTTAATTCGTTAGGTGGCGACTCTTCACACTCTACCTTCAAAACAATCACCAAAAAGAGTGGTCACGTCGAATCCCGCTTTCCGCAAGGAAAATGGGGCGCAACAATTGACATTTCAAGTCACTATACTTAACCATTTTTAAGTAACTACACTTAACCATTTTCAAGTCAAAACACAAGTTCACCTTTCAAGTACCTACACTTAAACATTTTCAAGCCACTAATTCACTTCTCAAGTGACCACACTTAACTATTCAAAACACAAGCTCACCTTTCAAGTACCAACACTTAAACATTTTCAAGTCACTAATTCACTTCTCAAGTGACCACACTTAAATATATTCAAAACACAAGTTCACCTTTTAAGTACCTACACTTAAACATTTTCAAGTCACTGACTCACTTCTCAAGTGACCACAATTGATTAAATTCAAAACAAAAGTTCACATTTCAAGTACCTACACTTAAACGTTTTCAAGTCGATAATTCACTTCTCAAGTGACCATACTTAACTAAATTCAAAACACAAGTTCATCTTTCAAATAACTAAGTTCAAACCACAAGTCACTTATTCACTTTTCAAGTGACCACACTTAACTAAATTCAAAACACAAGTCCACATTTCAATTACATACACTTAAACATTTTCAAGTCACTAATTCATCTCTCAAATGATCACACTTAACTAAATTCAAAACACAAGTTAACCTTTCAAGTAACTACACTTAAACATTTTTGACTCACTAATTCACTTTTTAAGTGACCACACTTTAGTAAATTCAAAATACAAGTTCACAGTTTAAATACCTAAAAACATTTTCAAGTCACTAATTCACTTCACAAGTAACCACACTTCAGTAAATTCAAAACACAAGTTCATATTTCAACTACCTAAACTTAAACATTTTCGAGTCACTAATTCACTACGCAAGTGACCATACTTTCGTAAATTCAAAACACAAGTTCACATTTCAACTACCCAAACTTAAACATTTTTGAGTCACTAATTCACTACTCAAGTGACCACACTTTAGTAAATTCAATTGACAAGTTCACCTTTCAAGTACCTACACTTAGGCATTTTCATACAAGTCCAAATAAGAAAAAATCAAATTAAAATATTAAGATCACAAAATATGTTAAAAGAAGAAGAAATAAAGGAGTAGAATAAAACCTAAATTTAACACAAAAGTAGTTGGTATTGTGGGCTTATGCGTGTTGGTCGGTTGGTGGGGAAGATGCAGCGGCGCTAGCATCTTTGTCGGCTGCTATTGTCATTGGTTGCTGTTGTTGCTCCGGTGGAAAGCGGCGGTTGGCTACGGCAATTTGGTTCATAGAGGAGATGAAGAGAGATGGGTTTTTGCAGTGGCTAGAAGGAGAATGGAGGGAGGAAATGACGCGGTGGTAGCGGCGCTGGTTGCTGCGTCGGCCAGAGAAAAGAGAAAGAGTGGCAGAAAGTGGTTGCTTCACTGACCGGTGGTGTGCGTGGTTTTGTTTTAGAGAGAAGGGAGAGCAGAGAGAGAGAAGTGACTGTTGTTGAATGGATTAGGGTTAAGGATGGATTAAAAAGGAAAGAAAGAAAGTTGATCTCAGCCGTTGGCTCAAATTTGATCTATGGCTGAGTTTAAAAGGATTTTTTAAAAAAAAGCTAGAATTTAAATTCCAATTTAAGATAAAATATTTGGCTAAAATTGTCATTAACTTGATACAAAATGTCTAGAAAATAAACAAATTGAGAAATTGGATTGAATTAGGGCTGCTATTTTAATAAATATGGAAATAACAAAAAATAGTAAGACGTCAATATTAAAATAAATTAAGCATGTAAAAATTAATGTTACATAAAATTACAATATAAAATAGCAGCCTAAGAGGGGTATTATAAGGTTAAAATTGGCTGTCAACACAACTAACCAGGTTTAGTCCCACAAATTGAGTTTGTGGAGGGTACAGTGTACATGGATCTTACCGTTAAGGTAGATATGTTGTTTCCAATAGACCCTCGGTTTGAGAAAAATAGTCTGAAGCAGTCTAATTTTAAGAAAAAATAATAGTGAAAGTTGATTTAATATTGATTGTTGATCAAATATGATGAACGGTTGAGATTAAAATTGAGGAGATGAGTCAAATTGGGATTAGAAATAAGGTTAAAAAAATTGAATTGGAGATTTCGATTAGGTTAGTAAAACGTATTAATCTGATGAATTGTCGATTAATTAGCTTTATTATTATAAGTTCAATAGTGTATTATCACCTCGATCATATGATGTTAACGTATTATTCAAAATATTTGGATATATAGATTCAGTTAACTAGTTTTTAACTGCTATGTACATCACTATACAAAAGATATGTATTTATACATACATACAAACATACATACATACATACAAACATACATACATACATACATATATATATATATATATATATATATATATATATATATATATATATATATATATATATATATATATATATATATTAAAATTGACTATCAACTTTGTAATATGTACAATATATATCAGATACACGTGTATATTACCTCGTAATACAATGTATTTCATATATACTCTGATGAATTATTGTTTAATTTATCTTACATTATTATATTATAACTTCAATAGTATATTATTACCTTGATCAATCGATCGTATGATATCAATGTATTCAATACATATAGTTGATTGACTATCAACTTCAAAATATGTACTATATACATCACATATACAGGTATATTACCTCGTAATAAAATATATTTCATATATACTCTGATGAATTATAATTTATTTTAGATTACATTATTATATTATAACTTCAACAGTATATTATTACCTTGATCAATCGATCGTATGATATCAACGTATTCAATATATATAGTTGATTGACTATCAACTTTAAAATATGTATCATATACATCACATACACATGTATATTAATTCATAATACAACGTATTTTACAACGTATTTCATATATACTCTGATGAATTATCGCTTAATTTAGCTTATATTTTTATATTATAACTTCAATAGTATATTATTACCTTGATCAATCGATCGTTTGATATCAATGTATACATATATAATTGAATATATTTAATTTTTTTAAAATACAAAATTATTTATTTAATAGTAAATTAAAAATATCAAATATCGACGGACAGTGTCGTTTTCATAAAGTTAATTTTTATTTATTTTTAACAAAATTTACACTGTCCGTCGTTTTTTGTAAAAAATACGAAATACTAAAAAATAATTAAAAATTGCTACGATAGTGTCTCTTTTCTATAATTAATATTTTAAAAATAAAAAATTATAGCGAAGTTGTCCATCAATTTTAATAAAAATAAAAATTAAGTTTAAAAATCGACGGACAACGTCGTTTTTATCATAAAGTTAATTTTTATTTATTTTTAACAAAAGTGACGTTGTCCGTAGCTTTTTATAAAAATACAAAAAAAAAAATAATTAAAAATTACGACGGATAGCATCGCTTTTCTATAATTAATATTTTAAAAATAAAAAATTATAGCGACATTGTTCGTTGATTTTAATAAAAATAAAAATTAAATTTAAAAACTGACGGACAACGTCGCTTTTTATCATAAAGTTAATTTTTATTTATGTTTAACAAAAGCAACTCTGTCCGTCGCTTTTTGTAAAAATGCATAAGAAAATAATTAAAAATTGAGACGGAGAGCGTCGTTTTTCTAGAATTAATATTTTAAAAATGAAAACTATAGCAACGTTGTCTGTTAATTTTAATAAAAATAAATAAAAACAAAAACTAAATTTAAAAATCGACGAACAACGTCACTTTTTAAAATTAATTATTATTATTTTTAAATAAATAACGACGCTATCTGTCATATTTATTAAAAAAATTATAAATTATTTGTTAATTAGTTGGCACAATAATCCGCAAAAACAAAAAGCAACAGAATTAAGATGTTGACCATCGATTTTAATAAAAAATAAATAAAAATAAAAATAAAACTAAAAAAGCGACGGACAGTGTCACTTTTCTCGTCTCTTTTTAAAGTGACACAGTTCTTCGCTTTTTTGCGTTGCTTTTTGGCCTTTTTTTAGTAGTGATGATGATTAAATTATTTAAACAAATCATTAATTAAAATAAAAACTTAATTAGAATGAGATTTATTGCTTCCACTGAGGGTTGGAGAGATTGAGAAATTTTACTTTTTTATCGGTTTTGGTCGATAACCATCTCAGAATTCTTGGATATGAAACTTCTTCCTGTTAGTTCACTTATTGTCTGAGATAAAGAATGACTTCAAATGCCCAAGCCTATAAAATAATGTCAATAAATCTAAATCATTATTCAATAAAAAATAAATGAATCATAATAAAAGAAATCTTTACCATGAAAGCCCACGGAAAGTCATATAGGTTAACTGTCTTTGGTGTTAATGGAGTTAACAAATATTTGATAATTATTTTGAAGCTTTCATAACCCTAATGATAGCTGTTAAATGCCCCAAGATTCTCGGAGAGTTCAATTAAACCAAGTGGTATGTTGTTGTTAACGTCTCTTAGCTAGCCCAAATAATATTATGTACAAACCAAACCAAGCACAATGATTACTTGTACTTCTTTGAAAGTCTTTTACCTTTCAACTCTTCTATCAAATTTGTGTTTTTGAAGCTTGGACCAATTAGGGACAATAAATCATCACCATCACTTGACTTGACTTGACTTTGACTTTTGATGGGCGGGGTGTTTTTGACTTTGACTTTTGATATAGGGAGTATTTTTTTGGATTAGAATAGGTATAAGATAAAAAAAAAAAAAAAGGATCACATTTTAGTCCAGTAACTATGACAAACTCCTTCCAACCAAAACAAACAGGCATACCACAAAAATTTATCCATACCTCATCCATCTTATCTTTATTTTCATACATAAACCTACGCTTGAGAAGATCATACACCATGGTCATTTGGAAACAAGCATTGTTGTCCTTCGGCAAATCAAGATATTGCTCACAGCAAATGTCCATGAAATAAGCATCAAATTTTTGGTCTCGAAGCATTTTTCTAAAGGTATCAAAAGATTTTTTTATGGATGACTTTACCACAAAATCACCAGTTAAATCTGTGGCGCCATCATACTGCATTCTCACAAGATAGCTATCAATGCTGAAGATTTTGACCAACTCTTTAGTGGAAGGGCTATTACCATTTGAATCATCTCTTTTGAAACTATCCTCTTCCTCATGTTCATTTTTTTCTACTTCTGATTGAGATATCACTTGTACAACAAGCTCATAGAGTGGTAGATGTATCCTAACTGCTTTACTTATTTCTTTCCTAGTACTTGATTCGTGTTTTTGGGAGCTATATTATCTAAAAATGAGAGGAAAATAAAAAAAAAATTATAATTTATTAATGCATTGTTAAAAAAGGTTAATAGTAAATCTAACAAGTACAACACAGTAAAATAAAAGTTCCAACATATTACTCATATGTTGCAAAAAGTTGAGTCATCAGTTGCAACATATAACTAACTTGTTGCAACAGATGAATAATTTGTTGAAAATAATAATAAAAAGTTTCAAAACTGTTGTGATTTATTCCAACAAATCACTCATCTGTTGAAATAAATGACTGATCTATGCAACAGATCATTCATCTGTTGCAGCAGATGAGTGATCTGTTAGAATTGTTATCAAATTGTTTAGATTTCTTCCAACAGAAGGGTCATCTGTTGCGATAGATGAGTGATCTGTTAGAAGAAATCAAAATCTTGGATATGTTATCTGTTGGAATAACTATTAGAATTTCATCCAACAGATGGTTTATCTATTGCAACATATGATTCATCTTATGTAACAGATGGTTTATCTATTGCAACAGATAATCCATTTGTTGCAAAAAAAAAAAATAGCAAGATTTTGTTCAATAGAACAACATCCATAACACCATTTAATATTAATACACTATTCTTTACCAAGAACAACAACAACCCACAAACAACAAATCAACCCAGCAACACAACATAACACACACAACAAGAACATCAACATTGACTAACAACACCAACATTGTTGTTTTGTTTGTACAAACACAAATGATAAAAAACAAACCTAAAAAAATACAACAAACACCAACAAATTGAATCAACAGTTCGATAACAACAACAACTACAGTAACAACAAAAAATTATATTTCATTCCGAAAAGAGAAGAGAAGAAATGCCACAATTAGAATTTTCTTGAGTCCCCATTTCAAATTTAAACAACAAATATTTAAATTTTTAACCAATACTAGAAGAGAAGTTGACCCCAATTCCTTTTTTTCTTCATAACAAAAAAACCCTAATTTTTTACCTGTGAAATTCGAAACGGGACGATGAAGAACTCGAAGTTGTTGTTGCCAAAGAATACTGTCACGTCGATTGACGGTTGAAAGTCGAAAAAACCTGAAACTATTTGATGTTGGAGGTTGAAGCTGTAGGGGATTGAATGGAGAAATTTGCAGAACTGTTGGTTGAAAAGTTTGAGAGAAACTGTCGGAGATAGAGGGGAGAGAGACGTTGATTTGGAGAGGAGAGAGGTGTGAGTTGTTTTGTATTTTTAAAAAAATTAAATTTTTAAAAAAATATTAATTAAATTCATAATTAACTTAATCAAATTTCTTAATTATATTACATCTTTAAGTTTCACAAATTTTTCATTCAAAAGTTAAAATTTTAAGAAATCTTTACTTCAATTTTCTCGTCAAACCTACTATTCGTCCTTTTTAAAATTTTAGAAAGCAAAAAAAAAAAAAAAAAAAGCGCGCTTTTATCCCATTCTACTGGCTCACTTTGCTCAATTCCTATCGGCTTGAAAGCAAAGGACTTTTGATGTGGCTTTATCCCACTATTCCGTACATTCTTCTCAACAATTTCAGGTATGCCTTGCAATTTGGACTTCCTGTCCCACAAAAATTGCCATAGCATCTGTGTGCTCGAATTATAGCGATATGTTACTAGACACCTGCACTGCATGATGTTGCTGCAATGCCTTTTGAGTGTTTAATGCTTTTTTTTAAGAACTGAATATAATTTGAGTTTATTTAAGAACTGAATATAATTTAAGTATGGTATTTTGATGGAACATTCTGAATCTTTGAGGGTTTCAGGTTGTATAATAGATCCCTAGTTGTGCTTAAGCATCTCCCTCCGCGTGCGGCGTTTTCATATTTTAACTTATACTAAAGTTAATTATTGTCATGCTAATTGTTTAATATGATTTCTTCCCATCTTTCCTAGTGATGGTGGACAGTGTTACGTGATACCTATTACTGGTGGGAGGTATCCCGTGGAATTAATTGAGGTGCGTGAAAGCTTGCTTGGACACTAAATTTAACAGAAAAAAATTTGTCGTGTTAAAACAATATTTGTTCTCTCATGACTTTGGCTGTATTGGTTTGAAAAAAAAGTGGTTTAGTTAGATTTCTATGGTTTCTTACATTCAGTGCGGACCTAGAACATCTTTGTCATGGGTGCTTATGCGTGCTTTATACGGAATACTAAGTTGCTTCTAATCACATAAGGGGTGCTTGGTCAATCTATTCACATATTTATACTAGTTTCGTATATATGAATGTAGTACATGATTCAAGACAATGGATGCTTGAGCACCGTTCCTAAGTACATTGCCATTGTGCATTTCCTAGTTTTGAGGCTTGTATTGTTTTTAGAGAGCAGTGTCTGTTATGTGACTATTTAATATTTGTATTGCACCATGTGGAAGTACTTGCTATATAAGGTTGGTGATCAATGAAGATGTGTACAGCCAGGGGCAATCTAGGGTATAAGATGTGGGTTTCGAAAGTAACTTTGGTGCAGGTCCTATATTTGTATTGGAAAGTCCGTGAAATATATAAAATTATAAGTTGGGAATCTACTAACAAAGTGGATTGTTGATTCAGCGGTCAAAACTGCGGTTACTAAAGCCTTTGTACTCCTTGACTAGTGTTCGATTTCGAATCGTGGGGAGAGGTGATTTGACGGGACTTGACGCTTCTCCATCTTACCATGGATATGACCTTAGATATAAGATTATGGAGGACACGAGTTAGGATAGAGGGTTAGTTAGGTAGTTGAGGGTGGAGTGATGTCTCGTTTTTCCTAGATATAGGTTTTTTGGAGTCTTATTCTTATGGTCTTGCTTTTGATATCTATCCTCATATGTTGTTTGTTGTGTTTCAATTATCACATTGTTTTGTTGTTATTATTTATTGTATGCTCTCTTCATTCTCTTCTTTTACATGGATTTGTTGCACTTGAGTCAAGGGTCTTGCAGAAACAGCCTCTCTACCTCCACGAGGTAGTGGTAAGGTTTGCGTACACTCTACCCTCCCCAGAGCCCACTTGTGGGATTTCATTGGGTATGTTGTTGGCTAGTTTTTGATTTCGAACTTGGATGCGTGTCTGTGCACAGCAGGAACTTGGACTATGTTTCTAAGGAGCTTTATTTTTTCTTTTTTCCCCAAGAGTTGTTTGTTAGGGACAGAAAAGGAAAGAGGGGAAAATGGATATCAAGGATGTGGGGTCTTCACTTGATTCCTTGATATCCTCATTCAACACTCGGATATCGGAGATTCAACAGCTTGTCATAGCTCGAAACAGTAATTATCTGCTCAACTTGTTGTTCTAAAGCTTCTCATCTGTACTTATTCCTGCTGTTCAATTTTTGTGCAATGTGAATAGTGTACCCAGCAAGCAGCGTTTCAGATTTGTCAGCTATTGACTCTGCGGTGAAGGTTTTGGAGCTTCAGCTCCAAAAAATAAAAATCCGGCTGCGTGAAGAAACTGAAGCCATCCCCAAAGCCAAGGTATTTCTCTTTCTCTCTCTCTCTCTAAGCCTGAGCCTGTATTGCTAATTTGATTTAAATTAGGATTTCTTAGGCTTGCTATCTATTTCCAACTTCCAAGTCCAGAAATTTCAAGACCATGGAAGTTTTCCACTTTCTATGATTAGGGTAGGGACTCTCAATTGATTCCCACTATTTGTCCTATCTAAAAGTTATTACTCTATCTAGAATCTAGTCAGCGTATTTTATGAAAATTTGGAATGTTTGATCAGTGTTCCGTGAATCTTAGTTTGATCAGTGTTTCGTGAATCTTAGTTTGACAAGTGTTTCGTTAATCTTATGTATGGTTAGTGCATTTGTTATTGGATGCACATTCCTGTGTTTATGGTTCACCTTGTTTTTGGAAAAGAAAGTGTGGTATAGTTCAGCATTCCATCTTAATTTAAACACGTATGTATATGCAATAACTCGTTGCTTCTTCGGCTGCAGAAGCTAATAGAAGCGTCTCTGCAGCAGCAAAAGAAATTGCAACATTTATCTTCTGTTGTTCCATCATATGTTCCTGATAGAGTGACTAAAACAACTGATGATTCTATCAAATGGTAACATTCTGTACTATGTAATGAAATAGCTTTACTAACATGTGGTCCTTACTCCTTAAGAAGATCCATTCTTTCTGACTATGAATTTGTCCTTTTGGTAGTTTACATCTAGAGCCCAGTGTCGAGGATCTTGGTTTGGTTTCTCTGAAACTTGATGAACCTGCACCCAAGGTGACAAGCTCTCCCTGATTCTCTAGCTCTCTACATATCACATGATTTCTTCTGTCCTGAAAATGCAAGTTACATCTTTTGCTGATGTAGCTTGATAAATAGACAGTATCCATCATACTTAATCTGGTCAAACTACAGGAAGGCTTTAAGTGGGGTATCAGATTGCATAAAGAGTAAGTTCCATATTTAATCTGGTCAAATAACAGGAAGGCCCTAAGCGGGATATCTGATTGAATAATGGGTGAGATTTAGTTTTCTCATAGCTAGCCAGAATAATGAAAATCAAATCATTCTAGGATCAGGAATGCGTTCTTCTCACTCGATGAGTCAATGAAGTAATTGTTTCTAGCGCCTGCCAATGAGTTGTGGGGAAAAAGAAAAGGACTCCCAAGAGTGTCACATATTATTGCACCCCAATTTTGATATAATAGTGATCAAAGGATGCAGTTTATCGTTCTTCTTCTAGTATGAAAGACATTTACTGAATGAGTCAGCTGTTCACTGTTCAGGACAGCTCTAAATGGTTCTCCAGAACCAAAATAGCATGCAATGATCTCACCCTATATTTTTGTTGACATCAGGAGAAAAAAGGTCGCGCCTCGCCTCCACTTTTCTACATTAATTCTGATGAACTGAATTCTGTACCACCGTAAGTTCTTTCTAAATCCGGTTAAGGTTACACGTTTTTATACAGCAATATCATCACGAACTGTCTAGCCTCCTCCCAGAGAGAGTGAGAGAGAGACCAAAAGGTTGCTGATGTAAAAGAGATGCCAATTTCTTTTACTTCTTTTGCATCATAAAGCTCTATCTTATGTATTTGCTGACAATAAGAGAGACAAATTGCAGATATATGAAACAGCGTATAACTTTGGAAAAGGTCAATGCAGCAATAAATGACATGGCTACTTATGCTGAAGCAACTTCTCAGCTTCTCACAGCCCCTCGTAAAAAGGTTGCTTTTTGGTCAATCTGGTTACAAATTTCACTTGAAACTTGGTATTACTCCTGTGCTGACTCCTATCTTTTTCCTCCTGAAGCTCAAAGAAAATCTTGCGGAGAGAGCAATGGTAAGTGAACTGAATCTTACCTATTAAAGTCGGCTTTCTCATTATTAAAATTGGGATACCACATATCCCGTAGAGATTTGAACTTTGCCCGTTCAAACTAAGTCTGCAGATTTAAGCCTCACCAGTGTTATTGCAGTTCTATTTTCAAGTAGAAATATTACAGCTTCCACATATGTTCACAAATCATATATTGGAAGATGGATCCTTCCTGTTTGGGATATCTCTGCTTGTCAAATGTGTCCATATTATTTGCAAAATGCTAAGGCTGGCCGTACCTACCAGATTGTCAATTTATAATACAGAGCCAGTGGTTTGAGCATTCTGATCTGGATTGGGTTCACTTTGTTTTGGTCTCTATCATTTTAGAAGGAATTACTTTGGAAAAGACGCTGTAAGAATTCTAGTAACCCAATTCTATGGATTTCCTTGCAAGGACACCTCTAGAATTCTGAGGCAGCTTAGGGATGGAGTTAGTGATAGAAATTATATGTGAAGTCCATTTAGAAATTGCTTTGCAAATGGTTGGTTGTGATGAAAAGTTTATGTGGCACCCTTGGGATTTGTACAGATAATCGTTAGTCTTGAGGCCTAACTGCTGTAGGGACGAGGTGTCTTATCCTTGAGACCATCACATATTCCTGTTTATGCCAGTTTAGCTTTCTCTGATTTTCTAAATTAATTGATCTATACATGTGTGTGCAAGACATAATATAAGGGGCTCCCTTCAGTCTTATATCCTTGAAGGAATCTAGTTTTGTACCTTTGCTTATGATGTGTAATTGAAATAATTAGCTACTTATGGACTATATTTAACTTGCTTATAGTATATTGTTTTCCTTGTGATACCTACCTCTTAGAAAGTGGAACCTTTGTTGATTAAATTTGACGTGCTTAAACAGCATAACGCTACTCATGTTTTGCAGGAATTAAGAGATATTGCCGCAACCGAAGCAGTTAAAGGAAAACATTTCTTTCTGGAAACTGACATCAAAGGGCCTTCACTGAAGCTTGACAATACAGGAAAAGCAATACTAACTGTGAGTTACTCTTTATGTTAAACTTTCAAGTGTTATGGACTTAAATTATAGTTCGCAGGTTACCTTAGTGAAACTTTAAGTGTATTTATTTTTGGCTCGAGTTCATTTTTCCTTCCCTTTTTTTTAAATAATGGTTAGCTTTTAGCTTTATATTCAGTTACATTTACATGTCGGTACAATATCTGTACTCTTGACATGTGAAAGTTCTCATCAAGATGTCAATCTCTGAACAATTTTTCAATTTTAACTATTCCTTTGTTACTTCATATTTGGCAGATTTGATCTAGGATTTCCTTTGAAAATCCTTTCTGATTCATTCTTTGACAAGAATCTCATACATCAGATTTTTGTAATCATCTTTTAATGTTCATAAAAGATTGACTTAGTTTTAGTGAATTTATGCCGATTTTGATTCATTCTCTTGGCAATGCCTTTTATGCCCTAGAACTATAGTGGTCCACGTTGAAACGTATCCATGTACTTGGTTTGACCATCAATCTTAAACCTACCTCTCTCAATCTCTCAAATTCTAACACTAGCCGCTCGAATAACCATGCTATTAGCACCTCTACTTTCCTGCTCAAAGCACTTTATACAGCACCACCAACTATTTATGATTTAGATAAGAAAATAATGACTGAAGAACCAGATTCATGCTTCTTGGCACTTTTTGTCATTGGCAGGTCCTCCGGCACCTTGGTCGTATCAGTGAAACTCGAATTGGTCATCACCGTGTGATCCTTCTTTTGAGGCCTCGCTGAATTGAAACCAATGCTCAGTTAGGAATTTGAACAGCTTCGTGTGATGACTTCGATTAGCATATGAATGAGAAAATTCAAGCTCTCCTCACACCTGAGGAACCTGTTGCTGTTTACAGTATAAAATTGTATGATATCATTGAATGTTATAGGACAATTCAACCATCTGGAAGATCAGTTCTTGTTGATGCATGCTTTGACACAAAGTTCATATTAAGTATCAAATGTTAGTGGCAGTGCGTTTATCGATTTGATTCAACTTTTTGTTGTTATAAGGCCTAGAGTTTACCTGAAGGTTTGACATCACAAAACCTTCTCCAGTTACCTACAAGTGGCCAAAGTTACAGATTTCTCTAAACTTGAATTGATTCCTTTTAAGCAACTGATAAATTGAAATGTTCAAGAAAATTTAAAACATAATGCTAGTTCATGTCTTTTTGGCAACTAATAAATTAAATGTTAAAAGAAAATGTTAAAATATAATACTTGTTAATATCTTTTTGTTTTACAAGTTTAACCACACGTATCTCGTGCATGTAACATTTGATTATTTAAAATTAAATAATTTTATCTATTACAGAGATTTTTAGTGCAATTTCACATTTCAATATAATTATATAAACATAAACCTATATTTAGTTTAAACACATATTTTATCATTAGAAGTTTTAAGTGGTTGATCGATGTCACTTTTACATTGCCATGCAGTACTCTTTCCGTTGTTGCCAAAGACTAAGAGAGACATCAATTTGAATCATATTTGTGCCATGATTATTTTTTTCTATATTTAAAATCTTTCTTTGTTTTTAAAGTCAAATTTTTACAAAATCATTGATTACGTTTTTATTACGTACTTAAAACTTTTAAAATTTGATACTTCTTAAATTTTTCTTATTCTAATATTTTTATATTTATTTTTAGATTTTTCAAATTTTCTTAAAATCAAATGTAGTTGATTTAGAATTCTTAAATTAATGAAAAAATATTAGTTGTCATTAATTCTGATGAATTCTAATAAGAAAAAATTTTGTCATAAATAAAGTTAATTAATTTTTAATACTTAAATATTAGAAAAAAACACTACTTTTAATAAAGAAATATTTTAGCATAAATATATTTAAATAAATTTCAACTCTTAAATATCCAGAAAAAAGTAATAAAAAGATGATTTTGTCTAAAACAAATACTTTTAATAAAAGACAAAATTATAGATTATAGATATACTTTTAATATATTATACATTATAGATATAGATATAAATTATAGATATAGATTATAGATTATATTGTTTTATTTGGAAGAATTGCATCAGGAATGTTGTAGGCACGTAAAAAAATACATATGATGTTACATATCAAAAAGACAAAAACCACGAATGTTGATCACTACAAAAAACATGGAGTAAAATTCTCATTTCTCAATGTTCCACAAATCCCTAGAACAATCATATCCTTCTACACTGGCACACTCCAATACATTTCCTTTACATCAGCACCAATGGTGGCGATCTAATTCAGGGTGGATCTGTTAAGAGCGGTGAGTGTGCCACGCTACCCGCAAACTTTGACGGAAGTTTTTACTATATACGGATATAATCAAATAATTAACATGCTATTCACAAAACTGAAGAATTGTTTATTCAGAGTGGTAGAGCATCACATTTACTGCCCCTAGGGTGCATGTTCGACCTTTGGCAACCTTATTTTTTTCCTTTATTTGTAGGCTGAAGTGAAGCCACAAATGACTACTCAGTTGGCAACCCGTTTTTCTTATATATGTATTAATAGTAATTATATTAATTTTTTTTTTATTTTCCAAATATTAATCGTTAATATTGATATTAAAAAGTGCTTAATTTTATTGACTCTCCTCAAATTAAAAAAAATCCTATTCTAGCGGCGGGCATGGTATGATATATATTGAATACCATATCAAAATTAAAATTTTTTATACCGCAATATGGATGTTATGGTATTTGGTAGAACTTTTAAATTATTTTGATATTTGGTATGGTATTTGGTATTTATACAATAAATATCGAAATACCGTTTACTGCATCAAAGTTTTTTAATGATATATAAAACTCATATATATAATATTTAAGATTATTAAATATATTTATATATCATCCATTAGCCAATCGAACATAAAAGTAACTTTTATTCAGAAATAAATTTTTTGGAAAGCTTATTAGTTAGTAGTACTATGCTGAAGCTTAGGTAATGTTGTTCAGAGTTTGCATCTTAGACTACTCAATCGTGATTAAAATGTTCTTTTAGTGTAATTGATTAACAATGAAAGTTTTTAGTTTGATATGATTGAGACATTTTTAAAGTTTAAAGTTATAATTTTTTCATATGCATGTATGTAAAGTCGAAATCAAATAAAGTATGGTTACCGAATTATCATACTGTAAAATACCGAAATCAAAATTAAAAATACCGAACCATACCGAACTAATTTTGTATGGTAATGGTATTGTTCTTCTAGATGCCGAAAATTGAAGTTACCGTATCGAAGTTTAAAATACTGTACCGTACCATGCCTACCCCTACCCTATTCCTCTCAAATTCCAATTCCCAAATCATCATTGTTCTTTGCTTTTTTGGTCTTTGCTGCTGCTATCGCCGGATTTGTTGACATTGCCGGCAAAGGTCACGGCCTCAGCCTCACTGGCCACCTCTCTCCGCATCTATTGTTAAGTTTACTTGGCACCTGAAGAGTTCAGATCTTGGATCCGTCTCTGATCCCATTTGAGCTGCTTCCTAGTCCATGTACTCCAACTTCCTGCAAATTCAAGTAATTTCCTTTCACTAACTTTTAAAGTTTAAACATTGACATTTAGAAAACCAAAAAAAGAAAAAGACAAACTTGAAAACAAAGATCTTTAAACATCTCAAGTCTCATACGTTGCGGTGGGATCATAGCAACCAAGGCTCTCCTTCATTGAGATTTAGAAAATGTTTGATCAATTCAGTAAGATGAAATCTTAAAAAAGTTTATCTAGGCGATTTTAGGATCTTTAAATGGGGACACACATATCCTTCTCAACTGTGATTCTTTTGTAGCTTGATCTTAGGTGGATTTATGCATCTTGTCATAATCTACACTTATTTAGCCTTGTTTTGAGGACATCTTCTGTGCGTAATGAGGTGATATTCATATAATTGAGCATCTATATGTTAAACTACTTGATTATATTGTTTAAGGTATGTTTCAAACAAGTTTAGGATCAATTTGGTCACTTAGAGTTTAGATGAGAAAACTAGTGTTACTAGCTTGAGCTATGTGTTGTTCTAGTTTATCTCGATGAATTCTAGAATGCGTAATGAGTTGATAATGGTATAATTGAGCATCTATTTGTTAAAATACTTTTTTATAAAGTTTAAGGTGTGTTCAAAACAAGCTTGGAACCAAAATGATCACTTAGAGCTTAGATGAGAAAACTAATGTTACTAGCTTGAGCTATGTGTTGTTCTAGTGTATCTCGATGGATTCTATTGTGCTGTGTGCATTAAGTTATCCTTGTTTTATGTTTTAGGAGGCCTTTTGATATGTTAATATCAATGTTGGGAAGTTAAACAAGCTGAATTTGAAGTGGAAAGACACCCAAGAAGTGAGGAATGGAAAGGCAAAAGAAAGGAGCAATTGATGACGAAATCTGGAATTTCTAAGTACATGGGCGTGTCACGCCCTTGGACCTCCAAGATAAGGGCGTGACACTCCCTTAGACACAAAATCAATGTGTCTAAAATGGCGTGAATCTGTGTTAAGGGCGTGCCACTTCCCAAAAGACGGAGCTACACTATTGTGACATGCCCAAGGTCACAAAACGGATAATTTTTTTTCTAGTATAAATAGAACACTTCTACCTTGTTGTACACACCTTGGAAGACTTTTGGGGCTTGAAATACACTTGAGAATGCTTCATTGATGGTTCTTAATATTTTATTTTGTTTACTTTTGGTTTTTGTACATGAATTTCAATATTGCGATTCGTTGTAAGACCATGAGCGGCTAAACACTCTCTTCTAGGGTTGAGTTCAAGAACATGAATACTTAAGCTTATAATTGAGTTGGTTTATGTTTATTAGCATGTTTGTTTTTTTATATATCCTTGTTATGACTATTCTATGGACTTATGACCTTTAGGATGAATGTATATTTCTATTGTGAGCCTGAAAGGAGGAACAATAGACTAAATTGTTGGATATATGGAGTGGGATCTTATACATTCAAGGGGTTGAAGTTATGATTTGAATTTTGGTTAGGAATATACCTAAATTTCCCCATTTTATTCATATAAGAGATGAAATATAAATATTTTTAACTTAGTTCTCGCATCCTCTCTCAATGATGTAGTTGTGGGGCTAAGTTAGATAGACGATTAGAGGCTCGGAAGATCATAGAAATGCTATGAACCCCGTGAATCAACAACCAAGGTAACAACTAAACTATTGAGATTGTATGGCTAAGTAGGTTGTTCGTAGTGCCTTGACCCTGGATTTCTCCCCATTATTGTCTCCAACACTTTACATTGTCACATTGTTTACGGTTACTTTTAATTTCTAAATTTCAAACGTTATTGGTTACATTCGCACTTGTTTAATCCTAGTAGTGAAGCTAGAATTTGAGTCATTAAATCAAGTTCCTGTGAGATCGGTACTTGGCTTTTAAAGGCCATTTTAATACTTGGGAGAACATGTAAACTTGCATGTGCGCTAGGACACAATAAGTTTTGGCTCCATTGTCGGAGACTTGAAAATTAGCAATTATCTTACTTTTAGTTTTGTATTTGGATTCTTAAATGCGAAAAACTTGATCTTAGATTCTGAATTTGTAGTTATAGATTTTAAACGTAAGTAAGATGGCAAGGAAAAGGGATTTGGTTGACTCATATCCTGAACCTGGGCGACACAACATCTGCGGAGGAGAGAAACAATACTTATCTATCGGATACAACTGGTTCAACAAGAGGAAGCTATTCCTGTATCAATGGCTAAAGATCTACCAGCCCAAAGGAAAGTTCCTAAAGTGACAATCCCACTTGCAACCAATGTTACCTCCTCCATCCGCAGACCAAAATATAGAGGTAGATTTGAGCTCAAACAGATTATAGGGCAACTATTGCACAATAGTTGGGTTGTTCACTGGCTTGTCACATGAGGATCCACAGGTCCATTTGTAGAATTTCTTGGAGATCAGTGATACTTTATTCTCACTAGAGTCTCCACAGACTATGTGAGGTTTACGTTCTTCCCCTTCTCATTTTTGGGGGAAGCAAAGAAATGGTTGAAGGTAAAACCTTCAAACTCCATCACTATATAGGATGATCTGGCAAAGAAATTCCTTGTTCGATTCTTCCCATTTGATAAGACTGAAAGTTTACGCAGTGAAATTTTGAGTTTTAAGTAGAAGCCAGACAAAAATTTATACCATGCTTGGAAAAGGTTCAAATCGCTTCTCAAGGATTTCCTACATCACCAATAGACCAACAAGGTATTAGCTCAAAATTTCGTTGAAGCTTTTGACCATAACACAAAAATTTTATTAGATTTAATTATAGGTGGTCAAGCACCGGAGAAAACTTATGATGAGCTATATAATTTACTTAACCAAATTGCACACGATAATCCTGATTTGCATGAGGATATTTCTAGAAGTACAGTGGAGAAGCCTGCTAGGATGATTGAGGTTGATAGGGTCACAACCTTAGCCTCTCAATTATTAGCCGTGCAGAATCAAATGATGACATAGTTCAGTAAGTTAGGGCTGAACCAACCTTAGGCTCAGGTAAATACAGTTCAGTAGGCCCCGTCTTGGTGTGAGATTTGTGGCATTAGTAGTTACTCTGCAGACTTATGTGGAGCAAATTTGAAGATGGTAAATTTTGTTGGCAATGCACAGAAAGAAAACTATGAGAATGCCTACAACCACAAGTGCCAGAGTCAATACAACTATTCATGGGGCAACAATAACAAACTCAGTAGCTTCAAAAGTAGCAAAACATACAGGCCAATAATATTGAAGAGACCTTGAAGAAGATCCTAGCCAATCAAGAACAAATGTCTAGTGAGATAAAAAATCAACAACTTGCTCAAAAGAATTTAGAGACATAGTTGAGACAGTTAGCTCAGGCACAAAGTACCTAATCTCAAGTTGGGTTGCCTAGTGAAACAGAGAACCTAAAAAAGGTTATGGCATTCACTTTAAGGTATGGTAGAGACTTGATTGACAAAATTCCTAAGAAAAAACAAGAGGTGCAGACAGAGTTAGTCCCACTGTAGGCAGAGAAGAAGAAAACAGTATCTAAAAAAGTTGAAAAATTGGGGAAGTCTGAGTACCCCAAAGCAAAGACAGCTAAGCATGTGCAAGAGAGACCACCACCATCATTTCCTTAAAAGCTCAAAAAGGCTAAGGATGACGCATCTTTCAAGAAGTTCGTTGACACGTTTAGAAAACTTCACATTAACCTCCCATTGTTAAATATTTTGCAGGGTATGCCTAAGTACGCTAAGTACTTGAAGGATTTGGTGTCAAATAAGACAAAACTGAATGACATAGAGACACTGCTACTTACTGAGGAGTGCAGTTTGATTGTGATGAGGAAGATGCCAAAGAAGTTGAAGGACTCAGGAAGCTTCACCCTGTCCCATGCAAATTGGTGATAATAAGGTGGTCCATTCTTTGAGTGACTTGGGGGCAAGCATAATTTTTATACTCTTGGTTTGGGAAAGCCAATGCCATGCTCTGTGGTACTCCAAATGCACTACAAAAAAAATATTTTTTGCGACCACCGAAAAGCGACCACAGTTGGTGGTCACAATAAAAGTGACCACATGTGGTCGTCCTTTTCATTTTTTCTAAAAAATGTAAAAGAATCGACTACATGTGGTCACTTTTATATTTCAAAATTGTCAAATAATCATTTCAATTTTTTCTCAAATTTTTATATTAATTATTATGTTTTTTTGAAACTAAAAGGGACCACAAGTGGTCGGTTTTTGATTATTTTTTTTAAATATTCTTGTAATAATTAAATTTAAAATATTATGCAAAAATCGACCACTTGTGGTTGTTTTTTAATTTAAAAAAATAAAAAAAGAAAATATATACAAAAAAATGACCACAAGTGCTCGGCTTCTATTAAAAAAACATAAAAGAAAATATTTTGGAAAAGCGACCACAAGTGGTTGCTTTTTCATTAAAAAAATTTTAAAAAAAAATTATTTAAAAAATCAACCACTTGTGGTCACTTTATGACTAAGATATTGAAAAAGAAAATATTTTGAGAAAGATACCTTAAAAACTTAAATCAAAAATATTTGTAATGGTCGCTTTTTTGATTAAAAAAATTAAAAAGAAAATTATTTATAAAAACCAACCACTTGTGGTCCCTTTATGATTAAAAAAATAAAACAGAAAATATTTTGGAAAAGCGTCTTTAAAAAATTAAATCAAAATTATTTTTTAAAAAGCAACCACTTATGGTCGCTTTTTGATTAAAATTTTCTTAAAAAATATATTTACAAAAATCGATCACTTGTGGTCGATTTATGATTAGGAAAAAGTAAAAAGAAAATATTTTGAAAAAATAACTATTTGTAATCACTTTTCTTTAAATAATTAAATCAAAAATATTTTTGAAAAAGCGATCACAAGTTGTCGCTTTTTGATTGAAAAAATTTAAAAAGAAAATTATTTACAAAAAAACCGACCACTTGTGGTAGCTTTATGATAAAAAAGAAAGAAAAAGAAAATATTTTGGAAAAGGTCGCTAAGAAAAAGAAAATATTTTGGAAAAGGTTGCTTTTCTTTAAAAGATAAAATTAAAAATATTTTTATAAAAGCTACCACTTGTGGTTGCTTTTTGATTTTAAAAAAAATATTTTGGAAAAGCAGTTGCTTTTCTTTAAAAAATTAAATTAAAAATATATTTATAAAAGCGATCACTTGTTATCGCTGTTTAATAAAAAAACTAAAAAAATATATTTACAAAAATCAACCACTTGTGGTCGATTTTAGATTAAAAAAATAAATTAAATCATTTTTGATAAAGAGACTACTATGGTCGCTTCTCATTAAGAAATAAATTAAAGTTATTATTCAAAAACCAACCACTTGTGGTCTCTTTCTGATTAAAAAAATAAAATAAATATTTACAAAAATCAATCACAATTAGTCATTTTTTGATTTAAAAAATTCAAAAAGAATCCTTTTAAAAAAATAATAAATTAAAAATACTAGGCAAAAATCGACCACTTATGGTTGATTTTTGATTAAAAAAAATAGAAAAAAACTCATTTAAATTATTATATGTAAAATCAAATAAACTTTTTATATATACTAAATATTTTTTTAATTGCACTGACCACATGTAGTCGGCAATGTATTTAATAAAAATAAAAATCAATTAAATATAAAATTTGTTAAAAACTATACTAAAAATAAACTAAGAAATATATTAAATATATTACGCTAAACATAATCTTTATTTTTTACTTATGTTTCAATATATAAAATAAATATATTTTCCATCGTATGTACGTTAAATTACGTTAAATATTCTTTGTATATTATATATGTTGATATCCTACGGTCGAGGTAATAATATTCTGTTGGATTTATAATAATGTAAGGTACATATATAACTGACAGTTCATCAGAATATAATAAATACGTTGTATTATGAGGTAATTTACTCATGCATGTGATGTAAATAGTACGTATTCAAGAGTTGATATATATATATATATATTTATATATCATGTAGTGATCAGTGAATGTTGTATGAAAGTGTGAAGATTTAATGCGGGAAAAATAATCCATTTGGGATGCATTTTGCAAGTTAGATGATAAAAGTAAGCATGAATATCGAATTCGTTTAATTGCTTCAATCGATGTTGTGATACTTCTCTTGAGTCAAGGTTTGGCACTTCGCGGTCATGATGAGAGTGAATCATCATTAAATAAAGGTAATTTTCTTGAAATTCTTTCTTGGTATGCAGAGAGATGTGATGAGGTTAAACCTTATCTGTTAGAAAAAGCTCCAAAAAAAATAAGATGAGTTCTCATGATATTCAGAAAGACATTGTAACTGCGTGTACGATAGAAACAATTAAGTCCATAATAGAGGATTTAAATGGTGATTATTTTGCACTATTGGTTGATGAATCTAGAGATGTGTCACGCAAAGACAAAATGGCTATTTGTTTACGGTATGTTGATAAGAAGGGATTTGTGATAGAGGCATTCATTGGACTAGTTCATGTTAAGATACTAGTGCTTTGTCTTTAAAGAAAGCAATTGTGGATGTACTTGCTTATCACTCTTTGACTTTATCTTATGTACGTGGGCAATGTTATGATGGGGCAAGTAATATGCAAGGTGAGTTAGGTAGGTTTAAAACATTGATTAGACAAGAAAGTAGAGCAGCTCATTCTGTTCATTGTTTTGCTCATCAACTTTAACTGACTTTTGTTATGGCTTCTAGAAAGTGTATTCTGGTGGGAAAACTTGTACTATTGGTTTCAAACATTTTGAATGTGTTAAGAGCTTCTTTTAAACGTGTTGATGAATTCGAGAGTCTCAAAAAAAAAAACTCAGAGAGGTATTAGATATGGGTGAACTAGAAACGAGTAGAGGCCTAAATCAAGAACTTGGTCTTATTAAAGCCGGTGATACTCGTTGGAGATCTCATTACAAATCGTTTGGAAACTTTATCAGTAACTTTGCCTCTATTGTTGATGTACTTGATAGTCTTGTTGAGAATGCAAGTCCTTTGGATAAAAAATCTAGTGCATCGGGATTTCTCAGAAGTTGTCAAACGTCTGAGATTGTTTTTTTGTTACAGTTGATGACTGATATATTAGGAATCATAAATGATCTTAATGCATCATTACAAAAAAAGGAGCAAGATATTGTAAAAGCCATGATTCTTGTAAGGATAGCAAAGAGAAGGTTGCAAGCTTTAAGAGATAATGAATGAGATCCCATTTTAAAGAAATAATGAATGAGATCCCATTTTAAAGAAAAACATTGGATGGGATTCACTTAAAAGAAAGGTGGATGCATTTAGTGTCAAGCATAACATTCCATTATCCAAATATGATGAGCCATATGCTAATTCTAGGAGATCACGACATAAAGTAGTTGATTATACTACTTTGCATCATTATCGTGTGGATGTCTTCTATAAAATAATTGATTGGCAACTGTAAGAACTTAATGACCGTTTCAGTGAAGTGACAAATGATTTGCTTAATGGAGTTGCTTGCTTGAATCCAGAAGATTCATTTTCTAGTTTTGCTATAAAAAAGATAGTTAGAATAGCTGAATTTTATCCAGATGACTTCGATGAATTCAAAATGAGAGCTCTTGAGAATCAACTTGCCAATTACATTATTGATGTTCCTGATATTGATAAAAGATGCTCTAATTTGGGTGGACTTGGGGAACTTTCTAGAAAGTTAGTTGAGACAAAAAAGCATTTAAACTATTCTCTTGTATTCCTTTTAGTAAAGTTTGCTTTGATTCTACCTATTGCCACTGCATCAGTTGAAAGAACTTTTTCAGCAATGAAGTACATCAAGAATGACTTGCGGAATCGAATGGACGATGAATTCTTAGATGGTTGCATAGTGCCTTATGGAGAAAAAAGTATTTAAAGATGTCTCTAATGAGTCTATTGAAAAGGAATTTCAATAGATGAAACCTTTTCGAATGTATTTGCGATTCTAGATTAAAATGGAAAATTATTTTCTTGCACTATGTGGCAATGTAACACCTCGGGAAAGAAATTTTTGAATTTAGTTTGATAGTTAGAATAAGTATAACTCCTCATCTATGGAGAGTGACGTGGTACATATGGCTTGAGGATAATTTTATTTGTAGCACCTTGAAAATAAATAATAAACTAAATCTAAGTTAATGGTGTGGAGGAATATAGCATTAATTATAAAAAGCAGTGTAAGTATAATTATTTATCTCGATATTTGATGTCTATCGAAATAAGATAGTAACTGATACCTCCTTATATTTTCTTTTATATATTTGTTATTAATATTGAGAATATGTGGGGGCCACCTCTTAATTATTTTCCCTAAACTAGTGTTTTAAGTGAAAAAGAGGGGAACATATTCTCATTTATCACTGGAATTGATTCCAGGAAACAAGAATAACACCATCCTCTGTTTCTCTCTTTTTTTCTTTATTTTTCTCCCCTATCAAAAACAATAATAAATCTTAACCTTCAGGAAGGAATTATAAGTGGAGGAAGGGTAACCACGTCCTTCGGATCATAAGCTCAAGGATTTTGTGGCAACCTCAAAAGATTTCAAGAACTAATTTACAATATTTATAGTTGGAATTTGAACTCCAAGAGGGAAATTCCTTATTCTATTTTCGAATATGATTATAGATAAGCATTTGGGGATATTTAATCTGAGCTTTTATACTATATCTTGAAGTGGGTTAGGTTAGTTAGGGTTCTTGAATCAAAGGTAAAAGTTGAAATTAGATAGAATTGATGGAATTATGTATTAGGTGAACTGTTAACTCATTGGCAGTTAGGTAAGTCATTATATATGTGAGTATGTTTATAGAATTTTCTTCATTAAGAATAAGAGTTGTTGATTGTGTAAACACCATTAATGAAGGTTATGGAGCTTTATGTCCGCTAGATGTTTGATAAAATGTCATAGTGATCCAATTATTTCATTTTATAGTCGAGTATGACGTGAATAAACTATGGATGTGTAGATTGAATCTTTGGGGTCGTTTGGAACCCGCAAATCTACTTTATCTATGAAGTCCTCAAGATTTCCTATTGTAAGATAAAGAGGCAGCCCGTTGAATATTGTGGAACCCAAAATTGAGGTATGTAAAGCTAAAACCTCCTTCGCCTTTAAGGAACGACCTATAATCATTTGTCCCTCCTAAAATAGCTGAGATAGTCTACTTGATATATGTGAATAGAGCTTTCAATTTCTATATGCCTAACACATGACGATATATTATTTTTATTTGAAATTACGCATAATCATGCTTCTTGTATTAGTTTGTTGCAGTCAAAATATTTGTACTACTCCCGTCAAGTCAAGTATTTATAGAGTTTGTTCATCTTCATTAGGAATTCTTAGAAGTCACCTCGTATATCATCTTATGTTATGAGCTAGAATAAATGGCCATACTATAGTCGCACTAATATATTAGATCACATAGAGATATAGTCATATGGTGATATAAAGTACAAGTGTTGTAATAGTTTGATACCATTAAAGAAATTAATTGTATATGGAAAGCATTACTTGAATAACTAGACAGTATTTGCTGTAATATATATACTTGCATAGGCATACGAAGCACTATTTGATAAAGGTTAATGACGGAAGGGTATCATAGGTTTGGCTTGGCACACGCACGACGTAATTCTGTGCACAAAATTGAGACCAAACCACTATAGCGAGCCCGAATGCGTAGCATACCTGTCCTTGTGGCATCATTTGTATTTGGAGTCGGTTGGACTAGTTCCCCTATCTCGAGCTAATATATGGCACATATGGCCTGCGGGCAGACACTTATAGTGAGTCCCAAGGAGGGGTTTACCCTGCATCAGACCGCGATTACAGTTATACATATAACATCATAGTCAGGAGTATCTGGGTAACACATATGGTACACTTGACATAGAGTGACCTTGGTGGGCCATCATATGATTATTTATATTAAAAGTAGGCATAAGACATCACTTAGGCAAATTTCTAGGCCCTTAATAGTGATGATTTATTCATAAGCGGTTATATGATAAGTTAATAAGGTAAATGCATAGGCAATAATCTTATATGGTGTATTCATGACTCGTTCTTTCATATGTTATAGTTTCATATTAGAGGTTCTAGTATTCAGTCATCTGCAGTTGCTCATTCTATTGTTTGGCTCATTGAGCATCCTTATACGTTTACTTGTTTAACATGTTATTTTGTATGCTTTACATACTAGTACATATTTTATATGTACTAACATCTCTACGTTTGAGGGCACTGTGTTTTTGTAAATATAGGATCAGATGTATTGATGAGCAGACTTCTATGCAAGACACTTATCCGTATTCAGCAAAGCAGTCGGTGAGCTCTTTTCTTACCTGGAGCGAATAAACTTCTAGTACTTTTTAATTATGTTTTTCGATATATTTTGGGTATGTTAGGGTCCTAACCTGACCACCTTCTTCGGTACAATTACAATTTCTCTTAGAGGCTTCGTAGACAGTGTTTAGTTGTCATACGTGGTCATAGTTATACATATCCCCTCATCATTATTTGTAAATTGTAACACCTTCGCACAGTATATATGTCAGCCACATAGCTGACACTCACATGGTTCTTGTCCTCTATGCCTAGGCTAGGCTACGGCCATGACACAAATGGTATCAGAGCCCTAGTTTCAGGTGTCTTAGGGAGTCTACAAAGCTTTGTCGAGTAGAGCCTCACTTATGGATGTATTGTACATCACATTTATAATAAAGAAGTTGCTTGGGCATTTAGGAATTCTAAACTTCTTTCATATTCTAGATCATTTTGTAGAGATAATTCATAAGAAATTACGTCCAATTCACACTCTGCTTAATAGTCATTTGTCATGCAACTTGTGTCTGTTCGAAAGGGACCTCAGATCACCAAGAGCTAATGTTATTGTTCCTAAACAGAACAACTCTAGCAATTAACTTTAAACCATCAGTTACCTAGATACTTTAACTTGATCTCAAGATAGCTCCGAGAATCTGACTATTTTGATTCATAGTTTCTTTTAAAAGAAATATGTGCAGAGGTTCATGAACCTTCTACCGCTATAGTTGCATTCGTGTTACCCCGTGGCTCATCTTAGTAGGATTAAGCAGGGATTGCTTCTTTTATTATTTGGTTAAGGGTCAGGTCGTTTATCTATATAGATGATAAGTGGCATATTCTGATATACCTTTTGTAGAAGAATACAATTGGACTTACTAATTTGAAAGCTTCGTCTTGTGATTCTTTCGTTGTTAATATTAAGGTCTATGAAGGATGTTCTACATTAGTATTATTGTTATTCTTTGGTGATATACTTACAAGATTTAGTATAAGTTTACATTATGAATTGAGGCGACCGAATAAACTCCTTACGGGCAGAAGATATGATAGTAGTTTGGACGCCTAGAAAAATATGTCACACTAGTATTAACCATATATTTTCTATGTTATCCAACACGGCCTAGACACGTTATAAGACTTCACCCTAGATAAGTTTATAGATTATTCCCATAGAATAATGCATTTGGTTATCTCTAGTAGGCAATGAATCCTTTTATGGTTAATGAGATCGGGTATGTGTGTTTCAATTGTTATATAAAACCATATATATAAATATATACTCAATTGTGATTTATGGTGGGGTTAAAATATATTACTGTGTGACGAATGTTCAGAGTTGAGGAATACCAAGGGATTATACACAAGTTAAAATTTATCAGAATACCTAGTGTACAGATGACACTATAGTATTTAATGGGTTGTAAGATAGCAGATGTTATGTTTGAGATATAGTAGGATGCTTTATGAATGACTCATACTGTGTATGCACATACAATAAGACTCCTGATTAGAGTGCGTCTAAGAGATTCATATATCACCAATAACCGACTAAAGATGACATAAGGCATATTAATGAAGCGTATAAGATAATCACTTAGGAAAGGATGACCATGTGGTTGTGTTCACCCGATACAAGTTCAAGATAAACTTGCTGGTCATTTCTACTAGGATTTATAGGAGGTACCAAGCGTTAATTTCATTGTAGCGCTTGGCTTGATGGTAATGGAGGTAGAACTAGTTTTTACCTTCCACTATAGTAGAAGTATCCCTTCTATAATCTAGAACTAGCAGTAGTATGCCTATACTTAAGCCATAATTAGATGACTCGATAGGATGTCTCTTAGTTTACAAAGGTATCACCTGCTCATAGAATAAGTAGACACAATCCACATTGTGTGTGGTACCCGACTTTCTTATAAGAATATGCATGTTACATGTCTTATAGTTTGTTTACATATTATTTGTTTTCATAAGTTGATTAGTTTATATGGTTATGTCCTTTAGGGATTATTAGTCTATGTTATCGATATCATCCTTGGGGTATAGGTTACACATTATATGAATCATTATTTATATGTTACGTATATTTTAGATTATTTTTTTCTAAGTTGTATGCTATATAAATCATTTTTTTATATGCTACATGTATTATGAAGGGTCTACATGCTCTATGTTCCACAAGGTATTGATCCATTTATTATGCGTTTCACGAACTATTTGTATACATGTTATTTGTATCTTAAATCGTTTGCTTATAGGCTATATGTTGTGTGAATTCTTGTACATTAATGTTTTACAAAGGAGATGCTTTTGTACCATATGTTGAGCTATCTGATTAGGTGTTAAAAATTACTTACCTATGTCTTATTTGTTTCATGAAATATTTGACCGCATGTCACGTGCATACATAGTAGCGGATATTTGTTCATATATCATAGGTTATTCATTTGTAGGTTAAAGATATCATATATTACTTATTTTTATGTTATATGCCCTATACCGTGTTTGAACCCTATACATTTTGCGAGTTCACATAATTAGGATGTTAGAATTAAAATGATCATATGACATATGTTTAATCGCTATTAGGTTGTAAGTTTATCTATTTAGATATTATAGTTCATATGCTCATATATCAATACCAATTTATTAAATACCGCATATTTTCATGATTTTAAGATTTAAGAATTAAGTACTTTCGTAGTTTACTTGCCTATTTCATTATGTTTTAAATGTTATATCATAGTCCTCTTGTCTACATGTGATATTCGTCAAAAAGAAAAATATCATTATCTATAGATTATAAGCTTTGTGAATTATTTGCTTATATGCCACCCTATTCATAGTGTAATGTTATACATTTCATAAGTTTATATGATTAGAATGTAAAGTTTTGTTGCTCACATGATACTTATTTAATTCTTATAGGTTATAGATGTATCTACTCAAAGATCATATTTCACATGCTGATAGGTCATAATCAAATTATTTACATACTATGTGTACAATAAGATTTATGCATCAAGCACTTTCATAGTTTACTTGTTTATATAATTATATGATAAATGTTGCGATATAGTTCATTTGTATACATATTTTATATATATATATATATATGTATATATATATATATATATCGCAGATTATTATTTATAGCTTGTAGGTATTATAAAGCATCCCATTATGGGGCTCAGGTTACTGACTTTTGGTTGGTAAGATGTGTACTTTTATGCTGGAATGGTACTTCTTTCCATTATTTAGCCATTTCTCAAATCGATTTTGGACAACTTATTACACTAAACATCGAGAAATTTTAGCATCTTCTCTCTATGTACTTCCTAAAAAAATTTGGCATCTTATCTCAAAGTAGATTTGGTCAGCTAATTTTAAAGAACTTTGGGATCGATAAATCTTTTCAAAATGTTGTATTCATAGTCAAGTACTTCAAAACAAAGGGTTAAATATCTAAAAGAAGTACCACACATTACCTTATTTATATTTCAATCTTTCACTGAAGGTGCATGCAATGCATTCTCTATGTGTTTATGCATGGATCACACTTTATTATTTTGATAAAAAGTCGCTGAATTTGGCAGTTAACTGCTAAGTAATAAAACTGTTTAGCTCTGGACTTCTTTGGTGCTCTCGGATAGTAAAAAGGAAAAAAAATGGTTTATGCTATATATTTTGAAATCCACATTTCATCTGGAGAATTTTTTTATTTCCATTGTACCTTTGGATGCATCTCTTTAGGCTGTAGTTAAGAAGGGAATTGTTGTTTGAACTGCTAGCACTCTTCCCAAGTGCTTCGAAGTGCATACTGCACTCTAAGAACGAGTGAAAATTCCTTGTGAAGTTACTAGTATTTTTTGCCAATTATGTCCTTATGATTCAGGTAACAGTGGCTCCAACATCATTGAGTATCAGCTCGATGTCTTGTCTTCTTATCCTGGTTTTGGATATCATTAGTTTCAAGTACATTTCATTCTAGTATTCCATTAGTTTCTAGAACCACAAAGGTAAAGAAGTTCAACTCCTAGGTATTTTCCTAGTAAGGGTAAAACTTAATTTTCTGGAAATTTTTGTTTCGTAACCATTCAATCTCCAAGCCCGAGCTTCATTACATGTAACAAAGCTAAACAATTAGATGAGCAGAGCAATGGTGCAATTTATCTTTGGCCTCTTATTCCAAGAAACAACCGAGATTGCTACTTGCCTTTGCTAGGTAAAACTTTGTTGGGAGTATTGAACTTGTTCTCTTCTTCTTTATTTTTCTTACATCCCATCATTCCTTCCAAGATTTTACTTTTGGATTCAAAGGTTGTCAAAAAAAAGTTTCAAGCATTTCAGAGACAGTGGTATTTGACTATACTTCTATAGTAATTTATTTTATTTTAAAATGTTCCCGGGTAAGGGGGTAGAGTGTATTGCGAACATAAGGCCACAGTTCTTGACTTCTTATGCAACTCTAGCAGTGATGGTGATGCATCTCTCCTGGGAACCTCGTGTATTATGTGTTGGATATTGTATGTGTTGTGACGCTCTATGAAGCGTATTTATTTATATGTATTTGGTTTGTATTTGTCGTAATGCTCTGTGAAGCATATTTATATTTGTTTTGGCTTGTATTTGTTGTGACGCTCGGCGAAGCATATTTGTATGTAATTTGGCTAGCTGACAGGTTCTGGATAGGCCTATTTACAGAGGAAACTCTGTTAATTTTTTTTTAAATTGAGAGTTAGCTAAATTTTAAGGCCTGTGATGGAGTGAAGTAGGATGAAAGTTGATCAGGCAGTCGCATGAATATCTTGGATGATTATGTAACTGAAAATAAGCTACCAGTTCCATTCGAGGACGAATGATCCTAAGTGGGGGAGGATGTAACACTTCGGGAAAGAAATTTTTGAATTTAGTTTGATAGTTCGAATAAGTATAACTCCTCATCTATGAAGAGTGATGTGGTACATATGGATTGAGGATAATTATATTTGTAGCATCTTGAAAAAAATAAATAAACTGAATCTAAGTTAATGGTGTGGAGGAATATAACATTAAGTTTATAAAAAGTAGTGTAAGTATAATTATTTATCTCGATATTTGATGTCTATTGAAATAAGATAGTAACTGATACCCCCTTATATTTTCTTTAATATATTTGTTATTAACATTGAGAATATGTGGGGTCCACCTCTTAATTATTTTCCCTAAACTAGTGTTTTAAGTGAAAAAGAGGGGAACATATTCTCATTTATCACTGGATTGATTCCAGGAAACAAGAATAACGCCATCCTCTGTTTCTCTCTTTCTTCCGTTCCCTTTCTCCCCTATCAACAATGATAATAAATCTTAACCTTCAGGAAGGAATTATAAGCGGAGGAAGGGTACCCACGTCCTTCGGATCATAAGCTCAAGGATTTTGTGGCAACCTCAAAAGATTTCAAGAACTAATTTACAATATTTATAGTTGGAATTTGAACTCCAAGAGGTAAATTCCTAATTCTATTTTCAAATATGATTATAGATAAGCATTTGGGGTTACTTAATCCGAGCTTTTATACTATATCTTGAAGTGGGTTAGGTTAGTTAGGGTTCTTGAATAAAAGGTAAAAGTTGAAATTGGATGGAATTATGTATTAGGTGAACTGTTAGCTCATTGGCAGTTAGGTAAGTCGTTATATATTTGAGTATGTTTATAGAATTTTCTCCATCAAGAATAAGAGTTTTGTTGATTGTGTAAACATCATTAATGAAGTTTATGGAGCTTTATGTCCGCTAGGTGTTCGGTAAAATGTCATAGTGATCCAATTATTTCATTTTGTAGTCGAGGATGACGTGAATAAATTATGGATATGTAGATTGAATATTTGGGGTCATTTGAAACCCGCAAATCTACTTTATCTATGAAGTCCTCGAGATTTCCTATTGTAAGTTAAAGAGCAGCCCGTTGAATATTGTGGAACCCAAAATTAAGGTATGTAAAGCTAAAACCTCCTTCGCCTTTAAGGCACGACCTGTAATCAGTCCCTCCTAAAATAGCCGGGATAGTCTACTTGATATATGTGAATAGAGCTTTCAATTTCCACATGCCTAACACATGACCATATATCCTTTTTATTTGAAATTATGCATAATCATGCTTCTTGCGTCAGTTTGTTGAGGTTAAAATATTTGTACTACTCCCGTCAAGTCAAGTATCTATAGAGTGTGTTCGTCTTCATTAGGAATTCTTAGAAGTCACCTAGTATATCATCATATGTTATGATCTAGAATAAATGGCCATACTATAGTCGCACTAATATATTAGATCACATAGTGATATAGTCATATGCTGATATAAATTACAAGCGTTGTAATAGTTCAATACCATTAAAGAAGTTAATTGTATATGGAAAGAACTACTTGAATAACTTGACAATATTTTTCATAATATATATACTTGCATAGGCATACGAAACACTATTTGATAAAGGTTAATGATGGGAGGGTGTCATAGGTTTGGCTTGGCACACACGCGACATAATTCTGGGTACAGAATTGAGTCTAAACCACTATAGCGAGCCAAAATACGTGGCGTACTTACCCTTGTGGCATCATTTGTATTTGGAGTCGGTTGGACTAGTTCCCCTATCTCGAGCTAATATATGGCACATATGGCCTGCGGGCAGACACTTATAGTGAGTCCCAAGGAGGGGTTTACCCTGCATCAGACCGCGATTACAGTTATAAATATAACATCATAGTCAGGAGTATCTGGGTAACACATATGGTACACTTGACATAGAGTGACCTTGGTGGGCCATCATATGATTATTTGTATTAAAAGTAGGCACAAGACATCACTTAGGCAAATTTCTAGGCCCTTAATAATGATGATTTATTCATAAGCGGTTATATGATAAGTTAATAAGATAAATTCATAGGTAACAATATTATATGGTGTATTCGTGACCCGTTTTTTCATAAGTTATAGTTTCATATTAGAGGTTCTAGTATTCAGTCATCCGCAGTTACTCATTCTATTATTCGACTCATTGAGCATCCTTATACGTTTACTTGTTATTCTGTCTGCTTTACATTATAGTACATATTTTATATGTACTAACGTCCCTACGTTTGGGGGCACTGTGTTTCTATAAATACAGGATCAGATGTATCGATGAGCAGACTTTTATATTAGGCACTCGTCTGTATTCAGCAAAGCAGTCGGTGAGCTCCTCTTTTACCTAGAGCGAATAAATATCTAGTACTTTTTAATTATGTTTTCGGTTATAGTTTGGGTTTGTTGGGGTCCGACCCCAACCACCTTCTTCGGTGCAATTACAATTTCTCTTAGAGGATTCGTAGACAGTGTTTAGTTGTCATACGTGGTCATAGTTGTATATAGCCCCTCATCATTGTTTATAAATTGTAACTCCTCCGCACAGTATATATGTTAGCCACGTAGTTGACACTCACACGGTTCTTGTCCACCATGCCTAGGCTAGGCTAGGGGCGTGACATGCAAATATATTTTGCTATGTCTCTATTAAGTTACAAGTTGACATATTTATCTTATTTGATATTCTTGGTTTAGTTTATATATTGTTAGTTTTTTTTAGGAATTTCTCTTTTGTATAGTTGTTGATTTGATATAAATAGGAAAAATGATGATCTTTGGAATGTCAACCATCAAATACAAAAGAATTTTGAGTTGGGATGGTGATTTATCTTGATCAATTTCACTTGGGGGTCTCTCATTTCCTCCTCAAATTCTTCTTCAGATTTGGATACTATGGTCAGTATAATTTTTCATGCACTTTAAGTTTAATTTATATGTGTACAAATTAGCCTCCTCAAACTTCTTTTATAAGATTACTTTGGATATGTTGTTGTACAGTAATTTACGCCTTGCTTTTATTTTTGTAACCTCGCGGTTCTAAAGTATGAACACCCTTGACAAAAAACCTGGCTCCGCCACTTAATCTCTCTAAACATATTGAATAGTATGTTAATATCATACGATCGAGGTATTAATAATATATTATTGAAGTTATTATAATATAATACCATTAATTCATCAAAGGATATACATTGCGTACGGGGTAATTATATACTAATGTATATCTGATGTATACTACATATTTAGAACCCGATAGTCGACGATAAGTATTAATATATATATGTGTGTGTGTGTGTGTGTGCGTGTGTGTGTATATCTCGTGAATTACAAAAGGTCAAAAACTATAACTGGATGTATCCATTGTTTTAAAATGATTGAAGTAACAATATACTGTAATATGTTGAAGTTATATTAGTGTAAGCTAATCAAATTAATAGATAACTCATCAAAGCATGTATGAAATACGCCGCATTACGGGGTAATACACTCGTGTATGTGATGTATATACTATGTATTTAGAACCTAATTGTCGATAAAGTATGTGTGGGTGTATATCTATATTTATCTCTCTCCCACTCTTTATGTATATATATATATATATATTTGTGTCTGTGTGTATCATGTAGTGATATACAAAGTACATAGCAAAAGCTAATTAAATGTATCCAGTTATATATTTAATACACTGATATCATACAATCGATTGATCGAGGTTATAATATTCTGGTGAAGTTATAATAGCGTAACATAAACTAACTGATAATTTATCTAAGTATATATGAAATACATTACATTATATGTAATATACTCGTGTATTTGATGTATATAGTACATATTAGAATCTGAAATAAAGTGTGTGTGTGCGTATAGTTAAGTTTTCTAAAATAGTTAGTGTAGTAACTTGAAAATGTGAATTACTGACTTGAAAGTGGTTAAGTGTAGTAACTTGAAAATGTAAATCAGTGACTTAAAAGTGCTTAAGTATAGTGACTTCAAATGTGAACTAGTGACTTGAAAATGGTGAAGTCTAGTCACTTGAAATATTGATGTACTGACTTGAAATGTAAATTGGTGACTTAAAAAAATGGCTAAGGCTAGTGACTTGAAGTGTGAATCAGTGACTTGAAAATGTTTATGTGTAGTCACATGAGATGTGACTTAGTGACCTGAAAATGATTAAGTGTAGTCACTTGAAATATAAATTAATGACTTGAAAATGATTTAGTGTAGTCACTTGAAATATGAATTAGTTAATTGAAAATGGTTAAGTATAGTCTCTTGGAATGTGTAATAGTGACTTGAAAATAGTTATGGGTAGTTTATTGAGAATGTGAACTTCTGTTTTGAAAATGGTTAAGTGTAGTCACTTAAAATATGAATTAGGGACTTGAGAATAGTTGTGTGTAGTGACTTGAAATGTGTATTAATGACTTGAAAATAGTTAAATATAGTGACTTAAAAATGGTTATGTGTAGTAATTTTAGAATGTGAACTTGTGTTTTGAAAATGAGTGTGTTTAGTAACTTGAAAATGTGAACTTGTATTTTAAAAATGCTTAAGTGTAGTGAACTAATTACTTGAAAATAATTAAGTATAGTCACTTGAAATGTGTATTAGTGACTTGAAAATGGTTAAGTCTAGTTATTTGAAATATTGATTACTGACTTGAAAATGTGAACTCGAATTTTGAAAATGGTTAAGGTATGTAGTGACTTGAAATGTGAATTAGGAACTTGAAAATGGTTAAGTGTAGTTACTTGAAATGTGAATTAATTACTTGAAAATGGTTAAGTGTAGTAACATGAAAATTTGAACTTGTGTTTTGGAAATGATTAAGTGTAGTCACTTGAAATGTGAATTAGTGACTTGCTGCACCGACCGAGAGGGCGAGGAAGAAAAAGGAGGGAAATGCATCGCAAATAAAAATGATGTAGGAGCAAATAAATAATTTTCTTTATTCTCTACGGATTCTTCTTCCGTGTCCTAGTGATGCACCGCAGGCTGCGAAAGGCCTAAGCCAACTTGATGATTATTGCACTACAGAGGATTTTGTTTCTATGGATGAGGATGGGGATGGGGAGTTGTAGCTTAGTACTCTTTTAAATGTTTTGATGGTTTGTAATTTATTTTTTGAACATTGATAAACTTTGCGTGTGTTAATAATTTGATTTTAATGTTTGTATTTTTATGATGGTTGATTGAATGTTAAATTAGATTTTGATGTTAAATTTTATTGGTGGATTGTATTGTATAGCAGGTTTGATATGAAAATGCAGCATATATGCTGTAACTTTTTTTTTTTTATAAAAATGCCAGAATAATCGACCACTGTGGTTGGTTTTAGGCAAAATAACCAAAAAAATCGACCACATGTGGTCGGTAACTTGACAATTTTTACAAAAGCAACCACATTTGGTTGTTTTTAATAAAATATCTAATTAAATAATTAATTAAATAAATAAAAGAGACCACATGTGGTCGCTTATTATAAAATATTTAATTACTTAATTAAATATAAATAAAATCTCTTTTCTTAAAATAATTTATTAGATATATATATCCAGATGCGACTGTATGTGGTTGTTTTTTTATAAAATTTCACTAATTAAATAAATCAAGGAGACCATATATTGTCACTTTTGTTAAAATTAATTAATTAATATATATAAAAACGATCACATGTAGTCGCTTTTGTTAAAATTAATATATACAAAAGCGACAACATGTGGTCGCTTTTCTTAGAAAAATTAATTAATTAAATGTATATGCAAAAGCGACCATATGTGGTCGCTTTTGTTTATATACATGCATACACACACACACACACACACACACACACACACATATATAATAAAATTAATTTATTAAAATTAATTTTATTAAATATATAATAAAGCGACCACTTATGGTCGCTTTTATTATTTAATTAAATTTATAAAAGTGACCACTGGTGGTTGTTTTTTAAAATTAAAAAAATTGATAATTTTTTCAATAAATTAATATGGAATTATAAATAATTATTTTTTGAAAAAGAGACCATACCTGGTCGATTTTCAAAAAACAACCACTATTTTTGAGACCTAACTTTTGATGAGTTTGTGGTCGCAAAAATATGAAAAGAAACCATGTCACTTTTCCTAATTTTTCTATTAGTGATGGTGGATAGAACTAGAGTGTAGCCCAAAGAAATCATAGAGGATGTGCTAATTAAGCTTAGTAAGTTCATTATTCCTGCTGATTTTAATGTTCTTGATTATGATACAGATGACAGGGTACCAATAATACTATGACGTCCATTCTTGGCAACGAGATGAGTATTGATTGATGTTAGAGAGGACACCCTGAAATGAGAATGGATAACAAAGAGGTGGTCTTCAAAGTATACAATCCACTTAATATACCTTTGCACTTTAAAGATTTGTGCATGATCATGCTTATGGAAGTGGATGAGTGTGAGGTGAAGTGCAAACCACTAGTGACCTGTCTGGACTATCTCATAGAGTGGCCCAAACCACCCATTAAGCCCAAAGTTGTAAAGCTGAAAGAGGAGCTTGAAAAGGCCAGTATTGAAAAAGATGCAGACCTTGAGAGTGCACACTCAAGAGGTCAGAAAAGAGTGAGAATATGGCCTCTGAATAGGAGGAAGAGAATGAAGGAATATGGTTGACATAGTGATGTGGGTCGTGCCGCGACATTAAATTAGGCGCTGCTTGGGAGGCAACCCAAGTTAAGGTAGGAATTAGATTTTTGAATTTTATTTTTATTTAACTTTTGTTTTTGTTTTTGGTTTGAGTAATAGGTTGACGGGAAGTCTGAAACTGGAGACCAGCTATGGAGCATGGAAAAGATTAGGTATGGGATTCACCAGACCTCATTGATGATTAAAAATTCTATTAGCTAAGCTTAAAGGCCTTCGGGAGTATTTTTTATCTCTACTTTTGAGATATAATTTGGGAACAATGTGTGACTTTAAGTATGGGGTGGTGAATCTTCCCATGATTTAGGGTGAAGTGTTGCTATAGGATCTTAACACTTAGTTGTTTCTAGCTTTGGCTAAATTTGAAAATAAATTCCTAAAATATTTTCTCTTTGTTTGTTGGTAATTTTTGGTGTTAGTGTCATTCAAGAAGAGTCACACTTCACCCACCCCTTGGTTTATCTTTTCAGTTCTTTTTCGAAGGGGCACCCTTTGAACCCAATATCTCTTTTTTATTTTAAGGAGTAAAATTTAAAATATATATGCTAGGAATAAGTGAGATGTTCTTGCTATATTTTATGTATGATTACGTGATCCAAGTGATTTTGAAAGTAAAAGCATGTTAATGGTATTGAATGACTACTGTTGAGACACCTAAGCTCATTTTTATGACTTTTGTGTGAGATTGACTTAATTATGAATCCATACAATTGCTTGGTTTAGAGTTTATAATGATCGTACTTTATTTGAGCATGTTCCATGTGTAAGTGAGGCCTTTTGTTGTATTCCTTGCTTGTAAGACCCCAGAAAATTTTAACGAATTTACTTTTGACCCTCCCGTGTGAGTAATGCTGATTTTTTACTTGAATTATGTTAAGGGATGTTAAAGGGGTATTTTGAGAAAGTTTTGGAATTTTTGAAAGGGGTTCGGGATTATTTTGGGACCCTGAGGCAATGAGGGCCCGCGATAATGGCGTGCTACGCCACTTATACTCCGTGGTAGGAGCATGGCACAAATGCTACCCTTTCGATAGCAGCGTGCCACACAACTATGTTAGATTCGTGCATTTTTGTTTTTTTCCCACTTGAGGCGAGGGAATTTTTGGTTCTTTACCCCTTAAACGACTTTAAAACACTTAGATGACCCTTTTTCCTTCAATTGTCAAGATCAAACATTACTTTTCTCTTCTTTGACTCCCAATTCAAGAAAATTCAAAGGTTTTACAAGGATTTCATCATCTGGCTCTAAACTTTGATTTCTATTCAATTTCTTCTATATTTCAGGCGTGTTTCTCATTCCTTAACTTGAATTTTACATTGTGGCATCAAATTATTGAATATTCATGTGTTTGAATGATGGGTTTGAAATTAGGTTGAGGTTTTTTGGTTGTTAAAGCTTGAATTACTTTTCCCATTGTTTTAATGTGCCATTCATGCTTTAATTGATGGCTTTTGAACCTAATTGATGCATTATTATAATGGTTGGAATGGGTGATAAGGGTTTCCCCAAATTGGTGAACTTTTGTCTTGGTAATGGAATTAACCTCAACCCATATTGTAACTTGATTTTGAATATGGATATTTGCATAATTTAACTATCTTTTGAAACCATTGTGTTGCATTAATGGATAAAAATGGATTTGGAATGCCCCTGGATGGCTGTGGTTTTGGAATACCCTTGATGTCCATAGTTTTGAATTTTAAATAAAACTTGGGAGTCTAATAGTTAAATGAACTGGTTTGGCATAATGAATTATCTTGTAAGAATATTGGTATGACGATACCAAGTTGGTAAATGCTTTAATATAAGAATCTTGGGTTAATGGTTGGTGTATTTGCAAATTGTTTTAATTTGGGCTTAAAAAATTATGTATCCTACCGATAACGTGTAGTACCAGGGGGGGAGGGGAACAATACTGAAAACCACGTTTGCCAATGTTGTAGATCTATATGACCATGTTTATGATTTACATATTATATTCTGGATGGCGATAGCCTTAGTATCTTTATCCTTTCCTTGATACATGCAACTAACATGGACTGATGCCCTTTGGATAGGAGGAGCCGGACCTATCTAGCACTTGGGATTCTAGAATGTTGGTATGAGCTACATAGTTCAGGCTAATATTTTAAAATATCATGTTAATTGGCCCTTGTCCCTATCCTGACATCTTATATATGTATACATATAATTGCTGTGCAAGTAATTTAAGACTGATTTTTTGGAAAATATACTATTTTATTCCTATCCCTGAGTTACATTCCAGTGCTCACCCCACTGTTCATCTTCAAATACTGCATCATTTAATGATATAGGTTCGGAGAAATTTTCTATTGCTCTTGTGCAGCATTAGGTGGTTGGGTTTTTTTGTTGTGAAGTGGTGGGCCTCCTTCCTTTGGAAGGTTCGGTCATTTCATTGATTTCTTTATTGTCTTAGTACTTTTGGATTCTTTGTGTCATAGTTGCGGACATGTACTAACTTTGTTGGTATTCTTCGTTTAAAGGCTTTTGTGGACAGGATTGGGATGCCATTATTATCTTACTTTGATTCTATAGATTATCTTTTGGTTCCATATTTCATTTATTATTTTGGTTTGTTTCCATTATTTATTTCTATTGTGCTCTTGAGGTAAGGCTAAGGGGGTTGTCTCTGGTCCATGGTGGGATTGAGATGCCCGTCATGGCTAGGTACGAGTTTAGATTTTGATATTGTTGTGTATTGACATCTAGAACTTGCCTAGTGTATGTGTAGAGAGAAATAAAGAATTTTGGGTTTAAAAGATGATATAAACATTTCTTTGTTAGCCTTGTAAAGATCCCCTTTTATCTACCCCTGTTGCACAGTCTTAGTTAGCCCCATTTAGCCTTTAGTCTATTTTTGGTAACCTCATATGTAGCCTATCCCATTTTTTGATTGACCGTAATTTGATCCAAAGCTCCTAATCTCTTTAGTTGATAAATTAATATGGTTAAGGAGTGTAAAATTAAAGAATAAAAGGTGAAAATGAAGCCCCAAATAGTAGCTATTAGTGTGAAAATAAGTTCGTGTGTTGTGGTTGAGAGTAATTTAATAAAAGGATAAAAAGTGATCAAAATTGAATCATGTGGTGATAGAGAATACTACCTCCTTAATATATATGAACTAGCTTAAAGAGATGAGGCAAAGCAAAAGATATGTGGGAAGATATCAGTGGTAGATATTAGTTGCTGAGAAAAGATTTCAATGTATAATGTAATGTATTAAAGTGCTTAGGGGAGATAATCACTATTACTGACCAGAATAGTTCTTACCCACCCCTTAGCCTGCACTATAACCCTTAAAGTCCTATTTTGATCTTGAGCTATGATATTCAGATATTAGTGGAGCATTAAACTAAAGGATCGTGTAATGCCCTGGAACACGGGTCCCAGAGCATCACACGGTGCTTAAGGCTACGAGTAGCCCCAAGCTAACCCTTTGAGCCATTTTCATTCAGTTCAACACAAATCAATTGGGTTTCCATAAATAATCCTCAAATATCAACAGAGTAATCATCATCCAAGAATAAAAGAATTTTAGAAAGTTAACAAAATACGACTTATTAGTCAACTCCCAACTTCTATACTGGTCTGATAGGCCTCTAAGAAAATCAATAAAACCAGCGAGCCATTGAGACATGCCCCAACTAACTCATACTCAGTTATCAAATGTAAACAATTCCATGAAACCAACATCAGACATCATGTCTTCTGAACATGAGGACTCACCACAATAGAGGATGTAGAATAGCGTGCCCGAAGAATCATTGTCGAACCTGGAACTGAGCACCTGAACCTACATTCTGAGAAAATGCAGCCCACATCTGAGGATGTGGGTCAGTACCATGGAAAGGAGCCGAGTATATGGGGGTGTATGCAGTTGTATAAACATCATCATCATAAATATTTATAAGAAATATGCAGGATGTATGAAAGACTCACATAGCCTGAAGAAAATCATCATAATCATGAGAGGATGAAATAAGTACAATAACACATGTGAGTCATCATATAATTTGTCAACCACTTTCAGTTCATCAAGAATATCAATTCTCATAATGTAAATATCATTTAAATCTTTCGAAAGAATAACTTTCACAATTCCACTTTCAAATCACTTCACCATTCACCATAGACACAAGGAAACACACACACACTGGGAGATCCTATAACTGACTTTAATCACGTAAGCTACATGGAGTCCAACGTAAAACCCACGTTGGGGAGAGCCGTCCTATCCTTGCCATCGGAGTAGGACTATCGATATCAAATTCACACAAACTAGTGATCACTATATAAATTAGCCTCAGGCTCACTCTTACGAGGGTACATAGTTCTAGGGAAGTAAGGACGCTTTATACCTCCCACTCGGTGCTAAAGATTTCTCCCGGACTTAGCTCAGATCATTTCAAAGACAATCCACAACAAAACAATTTCAATAATATATAAATATACATCGGGAGCCATCAAACTTCCCATCTATCAAAATCAACCATGTTGTAGATTTCTTTCACACTCGAGTTCAAAACAACTCCATTAAGACCAAAAGGTCAAATCATTCAAAATATCTCAAATATTCAACATCAACGTGCTTATAACACACACTTTCTCAAAAAACATAATTTCCAATGGAGATTCACGATCGAAATATCAAAATCATGATAAATAACGTTCAAGATTCATGCTTTATATCTCCACACATGTAAATTCATCTTTCAAAATCATAAACAACAAGATTTCATAATAATCATCATAAGATATGGGTTCATGCTTCAAATTCGTAAAAATCAAATAAAAATCATGCCTTTGTAAAGAAAATTACTTTTGGGCACAAGAATGAAAGAGAGTTCTTATTGAAAACCCCCACATACATTGAATGATGAACTTTAGATCGATACTCATTTTTGAGATGTTAATCATGCCTTTGAATGATGGTTCTTGGATTTCTTGAACTAGGAACTTGGAATCTTGAATAAATTTGTAGAATTAATGGTGAAGTTTGGAGGTTCTTGAAGTTGGATGTAGGAGCTTAGGGTTTTCTTTTTGAGGGAATTTGATGAAATATAACATATAATGCTTCTAATAGGCTTTAATATAGGGTTTGGACGGATTTTGGGTGAGGGGGAATGACCAAAACGCCCCTAAAAATTAAATAATTCTCGAATCTGTCCTTTGGTGGACTGTTTTGATAGTCAAAAGTAGATCAACCATAACATTTTACTTCGATATTCAAATTGGATGAAACCAATTTCATTAGAAAGAGGACTCTCATATATTTCTGTTGATATATAGTATCTCACCCAGATCATTGTGTACGAGGAGTTATGATCGTTTGAAGTTGACCTAAAAATTTTCTTTTGATAGGCTGAAGTAGATCGACCATAACTTTTTCTTATGATAGACAAATTGGATGAAACTAATTTCATTGGAAAAAGGACTCGTAGAGCTTTCCGTTGATATATAGTAGATCACCCAGGTCATTATGTACAAGGAGTTATGATCATTTAAATTTGGAGCAAAAATACACCAGGCCTCAATACTTTTTCCTGCACGTTTTACTGTTCACAACTATTCACGGTTCGATCGGAATGTTCATAACTCGTCGCTTGGGTGTCCGTTTTGGATGATCCATATATCGTTGGAAATCTTATTTGATACTCTATGCAATGGTGGGTCATAATCTAAGACATTCCACACGAAAAATTTATAATTTATTCTAGAAAATAGAACCCAACACGTTTACGCACAAAATTTCAACGAAAAATTTCCCGGGGTATTACATCATCCCCCCTTGGAAACATTCATCCTCGAATGACGCTAGACATGCCAAGATTAGATAGGGAATAGAGCATACATCTGAAACCATTCGTTAGACTCATCACCACATCGTTTCTCACTCCGAATGCAACATAGAATGCATAAATTTGAGAAACTACAGCTAAACACATAATAAATGACAGCTGAATTGCTGCAACTTTTATCAAAAGTGCATGATTTAGGAAAGAACGGTACCTTCGGCTTGATTGGAGTTTGCGGAAAATAGGTGTGGGTGCTTGGATCGTATATCCGCCTCAGCTTCCCAAGTTGCACCCTCAACATATTGGTTTCGCCACAACACCTTGACCAAGGGAACTTCTTTGTTCCTTAGTCTTTGGACACTGAAATCAAGAATCTCAACAGGAATCTCATCAAAAGAAAGATTTTCTTGAATGTCAGCATTCACAAAGGAATCCACTACCACAGCATCGCTAATATGCTTTCTAAGCATGGAGACATGAAATATTGGATGAACAGAGGACAACTCGGAAGGCAACTCGACCTCATATGCTACCTTACCAACACGGCTAAGAATTCTGTAAGGACCAACATAACGGGGACTAAGCTTCTCCTTGTTTCCGAATCTCTTCACCCCCCTTATGGGTGAAATTTTCAGATACACTAGGTCACCAACTTCAAACTCAAGGTCTCTCCTTCTAACATCCGCATATGACTTCTGGAGACTCTTCGCAGTTTTTAACCTTTCCCTAATCAACTTAACTTTTTCCATAGCCTCAAATACCAAATCAGGACCACTCACAGCCGCTTCACCCACCTCGAACCAACCTATGGGTGATCTACACTTCCTCCCATATAAGGCCTCAAACGGAGCCATGCCAATACTAGTGTGGAAACTTTTATTGTAAGCAAACTCTATCAACGATAAATGATCATCCTAACTTCCCTTAAAGTCAAGTGCACAAGCTCTCAACATATCCTCTAAGGTCTGGATGGTCCGCTCAACCTGACCATCGGTCTACGAATGAAAAGCAAAACTCAAAAGCACTTGGGTACCAAGACCCTTCTGAAAAGCTTTCCAAAATTGCGAAGTAAACTCAGTACCCCTATTCGAAATGATAGACAAGGGAACTCCATGCAGTCTGACAAGCTCTCGGATATACAATCTAGCGTAATCCTCAGCAGTGTATGAAGTATGAACAGGCAAGAAATAAGCAGACTTAGTCAACCTATCAACCACAACCCAAATGGAATCATGATGGCATCGGGAAGGAGGTAAACCAATCACGAAGTCCATATTTATCTCTTTCCACTTGCAGGTGGGAATACTAAACTCTTGTATCATACCACTAGGTCTTTGGTGTTCAACCTTAACCTGTTGGCATATTGCACACTTAGCTACAAATGCGGCTATATATTTCTTCATGCCACTCCACCAATAGATTTCCCGTAAGTATCGGTACATCTTGGTGGCACCAGGATGAATAGAATATCACGCCCCATGCGCTTCAGTCGTAATCCTCTGTCTCAGATCATCAATATTCGGGACACACAATCTACCCTGTAATTTCAACACACCATTTCCCTTGGGAGAAAACCTCTACTTTTTGGTCCTTGACTGACTCATTCAGTCTGACCAAACTAGCATCTAAGTATTGTTTTTCCTTCACTTCTGAAACCAAGGAGGATTCAGAACTACTCTAAACCCCTATACTACCTTCAGCAGAGTCAAACGACCTAACCCACAATCTAGCCAAACGATGTACATCACGAGCCAACTCTTTCTTACCTTCTACCACATGCGAAACACTACCCATGGATACTCTACTTAGGGCATCCACCACAATATTGGCCTTGCCCATATGGTACAATACACTCATATCATAGTCCTTTAATAATTCTAACCATCGTCTCTACCTAAGATTCAATTCTCTCTGGGTAAACACATACTGCAGATCTTATGATCAGTGAAAACATCAACATGGACACCATACAAATAGTGTCTCCAAATTTTTAAAGCAAACACAACAGCAGCCAACTCAAGGTCATGGGTGGGGTAATTTTTCTCATGGGGTTTCAACTGTCTAGAAGCATAAGCTATCACCTTACCCTTTTGCATCAATATGCAACCCAACCCAACTCTCAAAGCTTCACAGTACACCACAAAACCATCAACACCATCAGACAAAGTCAAAACAGGGGCTGAAGAGAGTCGAGTCTTCAACTCCTGAAAACTCTTCTCACAAGATTCGGACCACAAGAACTTTACTTTCTTTTGGGTCAACTGAGTCATAGGAGACTCTATAGAGGAGAAACCCACAACAAAACGGCGGTAATAGCCAGCTACACCCAAGAAACTTCAGATATCAGTCAGAGAAATAGGTCTAGGCCAATTTCTAATAGCTTTGGTCTTTTGGGGATCAACTCTAATACCCTCAGAAGAAATGATATGACCCAGAAAAGCAACTGACCTTAGCCAAAACTCACATTTACTGAACTTTGCAAACAACTTGTGATCTCTAAGGGTTTGCAAGACAATTTGGAGATGATCAGAATGTTCATCCTTACTACGGGAGTACACCAGTATATCATCCATGAACACTATGACAAACATATCCAGATATGGTTTGAACACTCAATTCATGAGGTCCATGAAAGCTGCTGGGGAATTAGTTAACCTGAAAGACATTACAAAAAACTCAAAATGGCCATAACAAGTTCGAAAAGTGGTTTTTGAGATGTCACACTTCTTAAATTTGAGTTGATGATAGCCGGAATGAAGGTCTATCTTTGAGAAATAACTTGCACCTTGCAATTGGTCAAACAAATCATCTATTCTCGGAAGGGGGTACTTATTTTTTATGGTGACTTTATTCAGTTGGCGGTAATTAATGCACATACAAAAAAAGCCATCTTTTTTTCTCACAAACAACACAGGAGCATCCCAATGAGAAACACTAGGCCTTATGAAACCCTTATCTAGTAGATCTTTGAGTTGCTCTTTCAACTCTTTAAGTTTTGCAGGGGCCATACAGTAAGAAGGAATAGAAATCGGCTAAGTATCAGGAAGAAGATCAATCCCAAACTTTATCTCTCTATCAGGAGGTATCCCTGGGAGATCATCTGAAAAGACATCAAAAAACTCATTGACGACGTTAACAGACTGGAGAGTTAGAGTCTCAGACTTAGTTTGACTCTAACCAAATGGTAAATACACCCCTTGGAAATAAGCTTACTAGCTTTGAGGTAAGAGATAAAATAACTCTTGGGTGACACAGAATTCCCAGACCACTCAAACACGGATGCACTCGAAAATTAAAACTTGACCACTAGGGTCCGACAATCAATAGAGGCATAAGAAAAATACAGCCAGTCCATACCCAGAATCACATCAAAATCTACCATGTCTAACTCAATCAGATCAGCCAACAAGACTCTATGAAGAACGGTAACAGGACACTTTTTGGACAACAATCGAATTACCCACTGGGGTAGAAACTAGGATAGGCTCAAGGATAATCTCAGGACTCATTTCAAAATTCATAGCAATCAAAGGTGTAACATATGAGAAACTAGATCCAGGATCCAACAAAGCATACACATCAAACTGAAATATAT